>NW_016107421.1:2444692-2481370 GCF_001604975.1 Cebus imitator | reverse complement strand
CAGTTTTTCTTTGCCACCCAGGCTGGAGTGCAGTGGCATGATCTCAGCTCACTGCAACCTCCGTCTCCCAGGTTCAACTGATTCTTCTGCCTTAGCCTCCTGACTAACTGGGACTACAGGCTTGCACCACCACGCCTGGCTAATTTTTGTATTTTAAATAGAGATGGGATTTCACCATACTGACCAGGAAGGTCTCCAACTCCTGACCTTGTGATCTGCCTGCCTCAGCCTCCCAAAGTGTTGGGATTACAGGTGTGAGCCACTGCTCCCAGCCCATATCACATATTTCTAAGTCTCACCACTGTCCTGAAAGTTAAACAATCATGACTCCATTAGCAGATAAAGAAGCTCAGAAATAATCTGTTTGTCCAGATTCTATAGCTATTAATTACAGGTCTGCGACTGAAACCCAAGTCTGTCTGGTACCAAAGATTATGGCTTTTTTTTTTTTCTCACTGTGCTAGTCCTTGTCTGAGAGAAATGGAGAATCACTGGGGGATGACTTCCGATGAAAATGGTCAAGGAGAGCTGTTGCAGAAATGAACTGAAATATTCACACTCAACGATTGTTACCTTTTTGTCATTAATCGGTTCTGACATCACAAAGCCAGGTTTAGCCTTGGAGCATAGGATTCAGGAAAGGATTAACTGCTGCAAATTACTGATATGTATTTGAATCTACATCTCTGCATAATAGGATTGGAATAGGTTCATGAGAGTTAAGAAATACTGATAAATGTATCAAATTAAAATTAGACATTTAAATAATTTCAGTCACTGCTGGAGAAGGAGAAAGTTGTAGACTGTTTTAAATTAGGGTGAATTTTTTCCCATTCCTTCTAATAGATTAGTGAGACGGATCTGGGTCAAAGTCTACTCTTTACTTCAATCCCCATTTTCTGCAAAGGCTTAGCTTGCCTGACTAGGACACCAAGCAAGAGTCTGAGGACAGGGAATTGTATTGGCGAGACGAGAAATTATCTGTAAAGGCAACACTAGAAAAAGCCAAGATTCAAATGGTGGGATGATCATGTGTTTAAACTCTATGCATAGATGTTGAACGACTGTATTGAAACGTCAAATTGAGGTGTGGTGACTCATACCTGTAATCCCAACACTTTGAGAGGCTGAGGCAGGAGGATCGCTTGAGGCCGGGAGTTTGAAATATATTTAGGGAATATAGTGAGACTCTGTCTCTGTAAAAAAATTAAAAATAAAAAAATTAGCCAGGTGTGGTGGCACACACCTGTAGTCCTAGTGTATTAGTCCATTTTTGCATTGCTGTAAAGAGCTACCTGAGACTGGGTAATTCGTAAAGAAAAGAGGTTTAATTGACTTACAGTTCCACAGGTGGTATAAAAAGCATGGCTTGGAAGTCCTCAGGAAACTTACAATCATGGCAGAAGACAAAAGGGGAGCAAGCACGTCTTACATGGTTGGAGCAGAAGGAAGAGAGCAAGGAGGGAGGTGCCACCCACTTTCAAACAACAAGAACTTGTGAGAATTCTCTTTCGAGACAGCACTAGGGGGATGATGCTAAACTGTGAGAAACCACTCCCTCAACCCAATCACCTCCCACCAGGCCCCACCTCCAACACTGGGAATTACAATTCAACACGACATTTGGGTGGGGACACAGAGCCAATTCAAACTCATGGCATATTATTCCACCCTGGCCCCTCCCAAATCTTATGTCCTTCTCACATTCCAAAAGATAATCATCCCTTCTAAACAGTCTCCCAAAGTCTTAACTCATTTCAGCATTAACTCAAAAGTTCACAGTCCAAAGTCTCATCTCAGACAAGGCAAGTCCCTCTGCCTATGAGCCTGTAAAAAAAAACAAACAAAAAAACAATGGGCATAAAAGCACTGGGTAAATACTCGCATTCCAAAAGAGAATAATAGGCCAAAAAAAGGACTACAGGCCCCATGCAAGTCTGAAACCCAGTAGGGCAGTCATTAAATTTCAAAGCTCCAAAGTAATCTCCTTTGACTCCATGTCTCATATCCAGGCCACAGTGATATAAGGGGTGGGCTCCAAGGCCTTGGGCAGCTCTGCTCCTGTGTCTCTGCAGGTTACAGCCCAGTGCAGTTTTCACAGACTGGCATTGAGTGTCTGCAGCTTTTCCAGGCACACTAGGAGTGCAAACTGTAGGAGGATCTACCATTCTGGGATCTGGAGGACAGTGGCTCTCTCCACGCAGCTCCACTAGGCAGTGCCCCAGTGGGGACTCTGGGTGAGGTTACAGCCTCACATTTTCCATCCACACTGCTCTAGTAGAGGTTCTTTGTGAGGGCTCCACCCCTGCAGCAGACTTCTGCCTGGAATCCAGGTGTTTTTATACATCCTCTGAAATCTAGGCAGAGGCTCCCAAGCATCAACCCTTGTCCTCTACACACATGCAGGATTAATACCATTTGGAAGCCACTGAAGCTTACGGCTTGCATCCTCTGGAGCAGCAGCCTGAGACATATCTGGGGGCCTTTTAGCCATGGCTGGAGCTGGAGTGGCTGGAACACAGGGAGAAGTGTCCTGAGATTACACAGGGCAGCAGGGTCCTGGGCCCACAAAACCATTCTTTACTCCTAGTGCTCTTCTGGGTCTGTGATGGGAGGGGCTGCCATGAAGATCTCTGAAATATCTTCCAAGCATTTTCCCTATTGACTTGGCTATTAACATTTGGCTCCTCTTCACTTTTCAAATTTCTGTAGCTAGCTTGAATTCCTCCTCAGAAAATGAGTTTCTTTTTTCTACCACATGGCCAGGATGCAAATATTCCAATATTTTACATTCTTCTTCCCTTTTAAACTTAAGTTCCAGTTTCAGGTCATCTCTTTGCTCATGCATATAAGCATATGCTGTTGGAAGAAGCCAGGTGTCGAACACTCTGCTGCTTAAAAATTTCTTCCACCAGATACACTAAATCATCTCTCTCAAGTTCAAAATTCCACAGATCTCTAGGGCAGGGCACAATGCCTCCAACCTCTTTGCTAACTCATAACAAAGGTGACCTTTGTTCTCGTTCCAAATAAACTCCTCATCTTCGTCTGAGACCTCCTCAGCTTGGACTTCATTGTCCATATCACTATCAACATTTGGTCACAACAATTTAATAAGTCTCTTATTTTCCAAACTTTTCCTTATTTTTCTCTCTTCTTCTAAGCCCTCCATACTCTTCCAACCTCTGCCTGTTATCCAGTTCCAAAGTCATGTTCACATTTTCAGGTTCTTTATAGCAATGCCTCACTCCTGTTACCAATTATCTGTATTAGTTCATTCTCCCATTACTATAAAGAGACTGGGTAATTTGTACAGAAAAGAGGCTTAATTGACACATTTCCATGGGTTATACAGGAAGCATGGTGAGGGAGGCCTCAGGAAACTTACAATCATGGCAGAAGACAAAGAGGAAGCAAGCACGTCTTACATGTTCAGAAGCAGGAGGAAGAGAGGAGTGGGAGGTGGTACACACTTTTAAACAACCAGATCTTGTGAGAATTGTATCATGAAGACAAAACTAAGGAGATGGTGCTAAACCATCAGAAACTCCTGCCAGGCCCTACCTTCAACACTGGGGATTACAACTGTACATGAGATTTGGGTGGAGACACAAATCCAAAGCATATCACCTAGCTGCTTGGGAGGCTGTGGTGGGAGGACTACATGAGCCCAGGAGTTTGAGGCTGCAGTGAACCATGATTGCACCACTGCACTCTAGCTTGGGTGACAGAGTGAGGCCCTGTTTCTAAAACAAATAAAGAAAAATAAAGAAATATTAAGAGTACAGGAGCTGAGCATGAGGTCAAGGTCATAACAAGCTAAGAAAGTCAGAGTGAGTGCTGTTATGGTCATAGCATATCCACAGCTTCCTTATTTTGCTTATGCGCATGTCCTCTTGAACTGAGGGAGTTTAATGGGAAAATGCAAGGAAGGATAGTCCCAGTGGTTCTTAATCTGAGGTTTTGGACTGGCTTCATGGAAGGACTCCATGGGCAGCTCCTGTAATTGTCTGCAGTATTTTGTGCACATGCATCCACCTCATATATTTTTTTTTTCTTTTCTGCTCTGGCTCTTACTTGTGGGCTACTGCTGCCTGCAAGACCTCACAGCTCCCCTGGCTGGTGGTTTTCATCATGTTTGGCACATGCACATGCCAAGGATGCTGCCTCCAGGTGTCTCTAAAGCTGATGGCTTTTTGTGAGTCAAAAGTGGAACTGGTTCAGAAGAGAGGTAGAGAGAAGGGCCTTTCCCCCGTTCATGCTTTGTATATGCTTTGTCACGTAGCCCCTCAATGCTCTGTTCTGCTCAGAAGCTCACAGGGTTCTTTCACGAAAGCAGTTCTTTTAGCTTTCAGCCCAAACCCTCTACACCAAGGGCCCCAAACCTAGTTCATAGGCCAGGGGTTGCAGAAAGGAACTGCTACTCCTCCTCATTTATCTGCTATGAAGAACCTTCTCCCCATATAAAAATCTTCCCTTTATAACCTCCCTACTATGCACATTAGTTTCTTTTTTTGGTATTTTTGTATATTTTTAATTGACAAAAATTGTGTATATTTATGGGATAGAGCATAATTTTTTGTAGGAAACGTAGGCATTGGAGAATGGCTCGTATTAGTTTCCTATTGTTGTTATAATAAATTATCACAAACTCAGAGGCTTAAAACAATACAAATTTATTTATTTGTTATGTTATTTTACTTTTTTTTGAGACAGAATCTTGCTCTGTTGCCTAGGCTGGAGTGCAATCACAGTTCAATGCAGCCTTGACCTTCCAGGCCCAAGAGATCTTCCCATTTCAACCTCCCATGTAGATGGGACTACAGGCATGCACCACCACGCCTGGCCAATTACAATTTTTTTTTTGGTACACATAGGGTCTCCTTGTGTTGCCCAGGCTGGTCTTGAACTCCTGGGCTCAAGCAACCCTCCCTCCTTGACCTCCCAAAGTGCTGGGACTACAGGTGTGAGCCATCACACACAGCCACACATTTATTATAGAATTTATACAGAAAGATTCCAAAATGGGTCTCACTGGCTAAGATCAGGTGTTGGGAGGGCTGCTTTTCATCTGAAGGCTCTAGGGGAGAGTCTGTTTATCTGTTTTCTTGCCCTTTTCATACTCCTAGAGGCTACTGCCATTTCTTACCATGAGGTCCTCTTTCACCTCCAAAGCTACAATCATCCAAATTTATGTTTCTCACATCACATCATCTTGACCCTGACTCTTTGGCCACTTTCTTTCACATTAAAGAACGCTGGTGATTACATTAGACCCACTCAGGGGTTACTATCAGGACAACCTCTCCATTTTAGGGTCAGCTCATGAGTAACCGTAATTTCCCCTTGCCATGTACCGTGACCTATTTCCAGGTTTTGGGGATTAGGACATTAACATCTTTGTGGGGACGGTTACTATCTGCCTATCATCCTATACAAATATAATTCTAGGTGCAGACAATCAAATGGCAGGCACTGTTATCTACACCAGGGATCTGGCCTAACGCAGCCAGCCAATATTTTCTGCTATGGTCATTTCTATTATTATATAGAACATGCACTTACATAGGGAAGTATTTTCTGTCTGTTCATCTCTCTCCTGGCGAGAGCACTTTTCTTCCAGTGTGTGGGTGGGCTTGAGTTCCTATGGTTAGAGGACTCATGGCCAGGAGCTAACACTCATTGATTCAGGTTGATGTTGACGGATCTGGTATGAGAACTTGACCCAAGCCAGGCTGCTCAGCACATCTAAAAGTACTGGGACTTTTCACATTGCAGCTGTAAAGGTGGAGTCTGTCTCTGGTGGTGGGAGATCCAAGATGTCACACGTGGCAGGTGCTAGCCACCATACTTCCAGCCACATGGGGAAAGCCATCTCAGGCTGAGAGGGAATGAGGCTGAAAAGCAGGCATGAGGCTGAGAAGGGAGAAGAGTGAGAAAGATATGCACCCTTGGAGTCCCAGCTCTGGTAGTTTCAGCTGCATTATATCCATTGCATCCTGACCTTTCTGTGCTGGAGTTCATTAACCTCTCCTTCCGCGGCATCAACTGTTCTTCCCATAACTTCTCCCTTTGGTCTAAGCTGGTAGGTTTTTGTAGTAACAGGTAATATAATCTTCACTAATACTACTTATTGTAGAAATAAAGACACAAGGTGTAAAAGGAACCTAGATTTAAAAAAAAGGTGTCTGTTACAAGGAGGAGGAAAAACCTGCAACAACAACAAAAAACAAGACATTTTAAGTGTGAAACAGAGAAGAATGAGACATGAGGAATCAAAGCATAGAAGTGTTAAAATGGGAAAATGAGTTCCTCCCTTCACAGATCTTCAAGTAGAGGCTGATAGAAAGATAATTTGTGCATTCAGACGATGATGTTTCAGGTCATGGATGAGTCTGAAATTCTGTGAGTAGGATACTGCAGCGCTCGAGTTTAATACCTCCCTTTCTCTATAACTTTCACTCTCTAGCTTTCAATTCATGGAGAGAGATCCAAAGCTAAATAAAAATCACAGACCAGAGGGGAAGAAAACTCTGTTATATGGTGATGACCTACAGGGCTGTCCTCAACGTAGTTTCAGAAAGTCTTGATTCTAGGATCCGCCTCCCAAATTGAGAAAGCGTTCATAGGATGAAGGATATTGCATGTGGGTTCTTGCACATGAGGGTATCTCTCATGTGTTGTGATGCCTCAGCGTTCATCTTCAGAACTGTAAAGCTGGAGAAGAGAGAGTTAATTTATAGTCCCCAAAATGAGAGAAATTAAATAATTCATTGAACAGAGGAGTGTTAGAATGGGCATTGGCCGTAGGAAGATTAGAGGAGACATAACCAGAGTTTTTATGACAGGGCTGGAAGAGAGACGCAGGAGGGATAGGCCACAGGTTGAAATGCATTCAGGCGCCTTAACCCAGCTTGAGGCAGGGCAGGTATAGATGGATGCTTTGTAATTGGGAAGATACAGGAGTGCAAATCTGGGGTAGCGGTGGGGGAGGCAGTGTTCTTGGCAAAAGAATGACGTGACAAAGTTGTGTGAAGATTTGGCTGGGACAGGGACTGGGTGGCAAATGATACAGCTGAAAACAATATGCCAGAAAGCCATTTGGGAAAAAGCAAATTGGTCAATGGAAAGCAAATTGGTTGAGACACTAGTTTTGTCCATAATAAACATCCATAATATTTTGAGTATTAGTAATTTCATGCACCAATGGTTGCATGGTTTTGCAACCATTTGCAAGTTTTCCTGTCAGTCTTTTTTTTAAAGAGTTTTTTTTGTTTTTTTCTCATTTGAATTACTTGAAATTTCCAATTCACATCCAGTGAAGTTTCTTGGCCAAGATTAGCTGGAGCTGGGGGAAAGACAGGTGACCTAGAACTTTTGGTTCAAGAAGTTGTAGCACCTGAACCCTGGGAGAAGATGTGACCAAGTTCCAGAGTTAGGTCAGGAGCTATGGTCTGTGAGCCTGGAAAAGAGGATGGAGTCCAGATGTTAGAAAGAGGTCGATTTGAACCTGAAACTAAAGGTCAAGAACAACCTCAGGGCACAAGTCATCTGGACTGAGGTCCAAAGGTCAAATGGTCAAGGTGGAGTATTTCTACGTCAAGGCTTTTGTAAGCCATTGGTTCCACCCTTATGACCAACGATCGTAAGATAGTGGAGAGAATGCCTGACAATACTCAAATCCCAGGTCAGTACATGCATTAGTCTTTCCTTGCACTGCTATAAAAACATACCTGAGATGGGATAATTTATTTAAAGGCAGGTTTAATTGGCTCACAGCTCTGCGGGCTGTACAGGCTTCTGCTTCTGGGGAGGCCTCAGGAAACTTACAATCATAGCAGAAGGTGATGAGGAAGCAGGGATGTCTCACCATGGTGGAGCAGCACACAGACAGACAGAATGGGGAGACATTTTCAAACAGCCAGATCTTGTGAGAACTCTATCATAAGACAGCACTAGAGGGATGGCGCTAAACCATTAGAAACACCCTCATCATCCAATCAGCTCCCACCAGGCCCGACCTCCAACCCTCGGGATCACAATTCAACATGAGGTTTGGGTGGGGACACAGAGCCAAACCATATCAGCGCAGGCTCCCAGAGGTCTCCTCTGCTGTCTTTCCACTCTTTGGAAGAATGTCAGGGGCTGACAGAAGACTTTGAAACCCAAAGGGACCTACCAGAGGAAAGCTCATATGAATAGGACGAGCTGGCAGGGGCTGCACTGCCCACAATAACATCCTCTCCTGCGAGAGAAAATCCATTCTCCTGTTCAGCTGACCCATCCCGCAGGACCTTCTGCCCTCTTTGGATGTCATTGGTTGTCATTACAAACTGAGCATGTCAGCACATGGAGAGAGGCCTTTCTTTTGATGTTTGATTGCCTTTTGATTTGATTTATTTGGATTCTGTAACTTCCAAGTGAACTCAGTCATCACAGCTTCCCTGGGGTTGAGTGAAACGTGCAGACATCGCAGTCTCTGAAAACTATTCTGTGGTGATGGCCTTCTCATTGAAAGCCTGAGGGCCAGGGCCTGTGGTGTGGTTGAGTGCCTTACAAGAGTGTTTTTTAATAAAAAAAAGTCATAATGCACACGCCAACAATTTAGACAATGAAGAGATATCAAATGAAGAGAAATTTCTTCCTCCTGCTGGGCACAGTGGCTCACGCCTGTAATACCAGCACTTTGGGAGGCCGTGGTAGGCGACTCACAAGGTCAGGAGTTCAAGACCAGCCTGGCCAATATGGTAAAACCCCATCTCTACTAAAAATACAAACATTAGCTGGGTGTGGTGGCGCACCCCTGCAGTCCCAGCTACTTGGGAGATTGAGGCAGGAGAATCACTTGAACCTGGGAGGCGAAGGTTGCAGTGAGCTGAGATGGCGCCACTGCACTCCAGCCGGGGGGACAGAGTGAGACTCTACCTCAAAAATAAATAAATAAATAAATAAATAAATAAATAAATAAATAATTCTTCCTCCTACCTCAGGACCTCATTCCCCCCCCACCCCGGGAAACTCCCATCATTTTCCAGGGGATAGGCTATTGCTCATGTATCATTCCAGAAATGTTCATGCTTGTATTTATTTTTGAGCTAACAACCAGTCCCTTTCCATCAATTGTCATTATTTTCATCTGGTAACTCTGTCTTGACACCAGGCTGCAGTACCCATGATGAATGCCACGTTCTCTAGAACAAGAAGAGCCTTTGGCAGACCATCCTTGCCAGGCACCTTCTCAAGAATCCCATTCCTCTCCTTTCGGGTTGATCTTGTCTCTGAATCTGTTACCTTCTCTCATCGCAATGGTCACAGCTGACATTGCTGCTGATGGTCAGACCACAATACTGCGGTTCAAAGTGTTAAGGGTTCATTTCTTCCAGCCATAGGCTTGTCTGGGGGACTTAGGCTTTATTCCTGGGGTAGATTCCTGGTTGGCTGAGGACTTGGCCTCATACAGATGGAGGTCTTCATTTCTTAGAGGCACCCTGTTGGCTGCAGAGTAAGGAAGCAAAGTAAAGCCCACGTGGCAGGAGGCCACGAGGCACCTCCAGCAAGGCTCAGCCCCTAGCTCCAGGGCTGCTGGGTCACCAACGGAGAGGATTACCCAGTGGCAAGGAAGAGCTGACTTCCGGCACACCCTCCAGCACATTGTGGTATCTTACATGGCTGATGGTTGTTACTGTCACACAGATGGAAATAGCAACGTGCTGGTGACGTCACATGCCCCTGCCCCATCCAGGACACGTGCTGAGAGGCCTCATTTCATTCCCTCTCCCCTGGAAGGCAGCGCCACTACTGCTGTGGCCCTCACTCTGCAAAAACTCTTCCTCGTGTAGATGTTTCTACTTGTCTGCCTTCCCTGCTAGGAAATGTATAGCTTGCCAGAGGAGAAGACTGTCATGTTAGGGAGCAGTTTGTTTCATGAGCTTCGTTATTTTTCTATGACAGCTGTCAACGTAAAGATTAAAATCCTGAGAAATCTTGAACGTCACCCCCTCTACCCCCAGAGAAACCTGGCCCCACCAAATGCTAGAACACGCAGTGGTTTGCTGATTTTACTCGTTACTCTGTGGAAGTCAGCTTTAAATGGGCTTCCAGGGGGAAGCCCAATCGGTATATTTATACATGAGGATGCCTAGAAAGCCACATCTTCACAGTATTTCATATATTTACAGAAAACAAACATATGGCTCAGCAGTGTGTTGAATATATTTTATATATCTATGGCTGCATATTTCTACCTTTCCGTGGGTATCTAAAACCGCAGATTATTAAAGTCGAAATAGATGGTAGAGGTCATCCTGTAACGAGTAGACTTCCATTCCACGGTTCACTTTTAGGTGAGGAACATGAAAACCTACGGAGAGTAAGTGACTTGCCCGAGGAGGCAAAGCTATTATCATTGGTGATGGAGTCAGGCTAGAAAGAAGGGGGCTGGTGATTCCTGGTTCCTGCTTCACCCCAAGATCCATTCCGTGCTTCTCTCTGCCCTCTCGGTGCCTCCAAAGACTAACTCCTGGAGTTGAATCTCCTGAGCTCCCTTTCCCCTTGGCTTCTGGCTGGGTTTGGCCAATGAGGGGCACTGCAGTCAGGTGGAGGGGAGGTAGAGACGGAGGCTGGGGTGTTTCTGCCCACCACCCCCTGCTCTGACATCCCACCTCTGACAGTAGCTCTGACCCTTCATGACGACAGCTTTCTCCTCTAGGTTCCAGCTCTCACCTGCCTTTCCTTGTCCCTTTGGTCTTAGGGAAGGCAGCACTGCCCACTGTGAGACGTCTCAGGGGCGTTCCCTGCCATCTCCTGTGTGGTTCCCCATACTTCCTTAAAGAATCCTTTCCCCAGCATCTCTTCCTTTGAATGATTTCCTGTTTGGTCCCTGACAGATGTGCCTAGTGTCCTGAAGGCAATTCTCACTCCCCTGTGCTGACCTGTGGCTGCGTCCACAATCAGCCTGTTCAGACTGCACGGGGCGCGGGGGTAGCAAGCCTTTGGCAAACACTTGTAGAATGAATACATGAGTGCCTGCAGGAAAGAAGAGAAATGCCCAAGCAGGGAACAGCTGAGCAGCATGTATCCATTTTGAAGGTTTTCTAGAGTAGGAAAATAATGATGAGAAGTAAAACTATTGATACAGAGGTGTTTGGAGAAGGTGCAAGGATGGTACGAGGAAAGACTATGACCTAACAGAGCCGTGACCTCATTCACGCCCCCAGCTGGAGCAGCACAGCTGGCCCCTGACGTGTCCATGAAAGCAAATCAGGCATTGCCCTGCTGAGCATAGTGAACCATAAGCCACGACAGAAAGAAATCTGCCACGGTCTTAGAGACCTTCTCATTCTACTTCCTCATCATACAGAAGAGAGGCGTGTGGTCTAGGTAGGTAAAGTGAATGTGGGAAACTGAATGATGATCCCTCCACACCTTCGTCCCTGGCACCGCGAGTATGTCCCCGATGCAGCAAAGGTGACTGCAGAGAGGGTTAAGCTGAAGATCTGGAGATGGGAGATTATATCCTGGGTTATCTGGGAGGCTCGGTGTAAGCACAAGGGTCTTTATAAGAGGCAGGAGGCTGGACTGAGTAGTAGAAGCTGAGATGATGGAACAGGAGGCTGCAGGAAGGAGCCATGGGCCAGAGGTGCAGGCGGCTCCTGGAACTGGAGAAGGAAAGGAAATGGATTCTACCCTGCAGGGTTCACAGAAGGAGCTCAGCCCTGTGGAAACCATGATTTTAGACAGCAGCCCTCCAGGACTGGGAGAGTAAATTTATGTTGTTTTAAGCCACCATGTTTGTAGTAATTTGTCACAGCCATGCTATGAATTGGGTCTTCTCCCCTGTTCGTAGGTTGAAGCTCTAACCCCCGATGTGGCTGCATTTGGAGATGAGGTCGTCAGGTCGTAAGGGGGTAAAATGAGGTCATAAAGGTCTGATAGGACTAGTGTCCTCATGAAAAAAGACACCAGATGCCTTGTCCTCTCCCTGTGCACACTTAGAGGAAAAGTCATGTGAGGACAGAGTGACCATCTGAAAGCTGGGAAGAGCCCTCAGCAGAAACCAATCCTGCTGTGCCTTGGTGTGGGCCTTCCAGCCTCTAGACCTGTGAGAAATAAGTTTCTGTTATTTAAGCTGCCCAGCCTGTGGTATTTTGTTACGGGCATCCTGGATGACTAGTGTAGTCACATAGAGTAGGTCAGAAATGCTGAGGTCTTTCCCGGGTCTGCTCATCACTCCTGTCTGGACTATGGGATCGGGGGTCATCACATATCACCTCTGCATTCAGTTTCTCTACCTTGAAAATGAAAGTAACAATATAAGTCCTTGACTACTCCATCAGAAGGTACTAAAGGTCTAATGCAAGGAAATGCTCTTTTAAAATTGTACAATTATAAAGGGCAATATTTTTATAAACACAAGTTTTTTTTGTTTGACAGGTTCTCACTCTGTTGCCCAGGCTAAGTGCAGTGGCATGATCATGGCTCACTGCTGCCTTGAACTCCAGGACGCAAGCCACCCTCCTGCCTCATGCTCCCAAGTAGCTGAGATTACAGGCACGCTGGGACTACAGCCTCCCAAGTAGCTGGGATACAGGTATGTACTACCATGTCCAGCTAATTTTTTTTGTTTTTTGTTTTTTGGTAGAGACAGGGTTTCAGTGTGTTGCCCAGGCTCATCTTGAACTCCTGGGCTCAGGGGATCCACCCACCTTGGCTTCCTAAAGTGCTGGGATTACAGGTGTGAGTCACTGCACCAGCCAAGCTTGAGGTTTGAGAGGTGATGTGTTATAGGAACTGCCCAGCTGGGTACTTCCCAGGGTGTGGATACCTCATCTAAAAAAAGACAGATGATGCTAGATCACTTGCCAGGGCCCATCACCATCCATACTCCATGTACGGGGCATTGTTCCTCCCGTCCACAGCACCTGGACCCACCCAGGAGTCCGGCATCCAGCATCATGTCAGTTCCGTGGGAGTGGAGCGTGAACATTAGTGACAATGAAAGCAGAGGGCCATCTCAAAGCATTAGTCATTAAGATTGTGCTTTACACAAGGGGAGAGATGCCAGATGTAGGTGATGGGGAGGAAGTCAGCAAATCACATTGCCACTTGTGTACCTATGCAACAATCTTGCATGTTCTTCACATGTACCCCAAAACCTAAAATGCAATATAATAAATAAATGGGAAAAAACAAAAAAACAAAAAAAACACGTTACTTAGGAAATGGGCTATTTGAATGCAGATTTGACTTAATAAAGTGACAGGCTCAGTCCAAGCTCCCTTACTGCGACAGCATTACCCATAATCTCATAGCAGTCTGTCCCTGGTATTATGGGTTACCCAGAAAGATTAGAGGGCTCTAAGATGACCAAAGTGCTGCAGAAACTCCAAGGCAAATAATTATAGAGGCACAGCTGGAGAAAAGGAGAAGCATTTCCAGGACCAGAGGGTTCTACTTTCAAGACTAGAGAGGCTTCCAAGGCGATTGACCCCTGAGGCCTTCAAAAGAGGGCTGGCGGCTTACAGGAGTGTGGAATTTGCTTGAGAACAAACAGACCAAAGGAACAGAATAGACTGAGGAAACGCAATAAAGAGCTGAGAGACAGACATAAGTGCAAATGGAAACCTAACATGTGATAAAGGTGCATCACACATCAATGGGAAAAGACAGGCTGTTTTGAAAATAGCGTTGGGAGAACTGGCCATCTATATGGAGAAAAGTGATGCTGTCCAGCATCACGCGCAGAGGTGGAATCCAGTTGGACCTGAATGTGAAGGGTAAACTGTAAAATTAATTGTGTGTGTGTCCTTTGACCTAGGGAGGAAAAGGACTTGTTAAACAAAACTTCAGTATCATAAACTATAAGGTAAAACCAAGCCAAAACAGAAAACTGATGTGATTATATCAAATTGATAATTTTATCTTTTGTTGTGCAATATGTACACCAAACTCTTACTACTCAATATTTGAAAAACAAAACAAAACAATTTAATAATGAACAAAGGATCTGAATTGACATTTCCCCGAAGAAATATAAATGGATGATAAGCAGATGAAAGATGCCCATCATCATAGCCATTAGGAAAATGCAAATCAAAACACAGTGAGATGCCACTTCACACCCGCCAGGATGGCTTGATAAAAAAGAAGATATAACAAGGATTGGTGAGAAAGCGGAGAAATTAGAACCCTCATGCATCGTTAGTGGGGATGTCAAATGGTGCAGCCACTGTGGAAAACAGTTTGGCAGCTCCGGAAAATGTTAAACACAGCATTTCTATATAATACCACTGTTAGGTATACATTAGAGAGAAATAAAAACATAATTCCATACAATAATTTGTATACATGAATATTCATAGCAGCATTATGCATATTAACCAAGAAGTGAAAACAACCCAAAAGTCCATCAGCTGATGAATGGATTAACAAAATGTGGTAAATTCAACCAATGAAATGTTATTTGGCAATTAGGAATGAAGTATTTTGGGGGGCTGAGGTAGGTGGATCTCTTGAGCCTAGGAGTTAGAGACTAGCCTGGAAAACATGGTGGAAAAAAAAAATCCTGGCATGGTGGTGCACACCTGTGGTCCCAGCTACCTGTGAGGCTGAATGGGCGGGTCATCTGAGCCTAGGACGTTGAGGCTGCGGAGAACGGAGATCGCGCCACTGCACTCCAACCTGGGTGACAGAGTGAGACCCTGTGTCAAAGAAAAAAAAAAAAAAATATATATATATATATATATATATGAAGTACCAGTGAATGCTACCACAAATGAATCTTAAAAACATGCTAAATGGAAGAAGCCAGTCTCAGAAGACCATATACTATATAATTACATTTATACGAAATGTCCAGAATGGGCAAATCTATTGAGGCAGAAAGTAGATTAGTTATTTTATAGGACAGGGTGCTGGGAAAAGTGACTGTTAATGGGTATGTGGCTTATCTGGGAAATGATGCAAATATTATTAAAACCGATTGCAGTGATGGTTGCGCAACTCTGTGAAAATACTAAAAATCACTGAATTGTACACTTTAATTGGGTGAATTGTACAATGTGTGATTTATTGCTCAAGTTGTTAAAAAGTACACCATAAAATTAATAAAAATATGTCAAAGTGGGAGAAGGCATTTGTCTATAATTGAAAAGGAAATAATACTTAGAATATGTAAAGAAATATTGTAAACCGACAAGACAAGGATAGGAACAGGCAATTTACAGAAGAAAAAAACTCAAAGAATAGCAATCATGTGAAGAGATACTCCCTTATAAAAAGAAATGCAAATTAAAGCCATAATGAGACCTCACTTTATTAGACTGGCAAAAGTTGGAAAAATAGCAACTAGCTAGTGCTAACGTTGGCAGGGCTGTGGGATATGGGGACGCCAGTGCTCTGGTGTTACGGGTGTAGACTGGCATATTCCTTTGGAGATCAATGTGGAAGAGTTCGCTTAAGCAGGCTCTTGGAATTCCATGGGATTCTGTGGAATTTATATGCACACACACATAGCACCAACAATGTCTCCTGTGTTGATGAGGGCATAATCCAGTGTGTTTGTGTGTGTGTGGTACAGTATGAAGACAACTGGGCACCCGTCACTTGGGGGGTGCATAGTTAGAACGTGGTAGGTACCACAGGGATCTGTGTAACCCTTCAAAAAGATGGAGGACGGGCACACTTAGTCACATGAATGCATCTTAGGATCTTCGTGCAGTAGGAAAAAACTAAGAAGCAGTCCGGATGCGGTGGCTCATGCCTGTAATCCCAGCACTTTGGAAGGCTGAGGAGGGCAGATTGCCTGAGGTTAGCAGTTCAAGACCAGTCTGACCAACATGATGAAACCCCGTCTCTACTAAAAACACAAAAATTAGCCTGGCACGGTGGCGTGTGCCTGTAATCCCAGCTACTTGGGAGGCTGAGGCAGGAGATTTACTTGAACCTGGGAGGCAGAGATTGCAGTGAGCTGAGATTGTGCCACTGCACTTCAGCTTGGGCAACAAGAGTGAAACTCTGTCTCAAATAAATAAATAAATAAATAAGAAAAAATTAAGAAGCAACTATGCAAGGCAACCTTATCTGTGGAAGTCATACAGGTACACACCAAGAAATATGCACTTTCTAAGGTTACATCTAAATAACAAGATGCATATTATCCTTTGGCCTGGCTGCCTAGGATGGGGTGGTTAGAACAGGAGTGAAAAGGGGAAAAATAAATAATAAAAAGAGAGAAGGGAGATTAAAAAATACTTTATAAGGTTCTGGTCTTCCCACTGTCTAGGAAAAGCAACCTATGAGTTCTCACACACATCCTTCTAGTTTAACCCATTTATGCCTGAGGTTGCTATTTTTTTTTTTAGTTTTTTGCAATCAGACCTTGGCAATGACCTTGAGCAGTAGGATATAAATAACTCCCACATCCTCAGCATTCCAATAATGGAACACTAGGCATACATGTGTTTTAATGAGCTCAAATGGCCCCTCTAGAGCTCTTTTCTTGTTTACAATGCTCATCCCCAGGCCAGAGCTTGGCAGCTTCTTTTTTTTTTTTTGGTCTGGGGTAGGAAACTGGATTGTGTATTTTTAATAGTTCCACGTTGTGATTCTGACACAGGTGGCCCTTAGTCCATTTGAGAAGCTGATCAAGACAGACTTTGACTCCTCCCTGGTTTGGATACATCTAGCCTTTGCTTACTGCTGCTGGTCTTGGCCTTGGTCTGGGCTGTGCAGTCTCGCCCCACTGGGATCTGCTGGCTCCTCTGCACTAACCCAGCAACTAGCCTAGTCCCCATTCTGGCTTTGCTTGGTGGATGTGGCATTGACCCTGACCATCTGCCTTGCTGGCTTGCATTATAACCAGACCCCTGCTTGGGGCTCACAGCTCCTGTGGCCTCAGCCCCAAGAGCCAAGACAGGGCAATATCTCTTACTGCCTATAACAGCCTGTTGTCCGGGCCTGGAGTGAACACCACTGCAGACCCCAAAGCCACCGAAACATCTCTGCCTGCAGCGGATGCCCGGCCAGGCTGAGGCACGCGTGGGAAAGTGCTAATCAGGATTTTTCTCTCTGGGTGGCTCACACCATCCTGGCAGAAAGGCAGTGGGTCACTGTGTGGCCAAACAGCCCAGAGCCATTCAGAGGGCAGGAGGGAACATGTAGAGCGGAAACGAAATGTCCCCTCTCAGAGCTGCCAGGCCAGATGATGTGCCCGAACAGTCGCGACTTTCTTTGTGAGGACCAGGGCTGCATAATGCACATCCCGGAACAGAGCCCCGTCACCCGGGAGACAGAGGCCTTTTCTTTTGCAGGCTGGTGACTTCATTGTACATTCCCAGGCCGCGGGAAGCACGGGGAAGCCTCTCTTCCGCCAGGCTTCAGACAATGCCAGGGAAGCAGAGGAGGCGCTCGTGGGGGCCTGGACGTGGGCAGCGCTGGCGGAGAGAGGTCCACATTGCCATGCTGGTCACGTCGAGCCCAGGCTGGCCACAAAAACAGCCCCTGTGAGTGTGGATCAGCCAGGCAGGGGCTGGTTTCCTTTCACACCTCCCTGAGGAAGAGGCCGAGATGGAGAACGGCAGGCGAAGGAGGATCCAGGGAGCCGCGGTCGGATGAGCTCAGGCCCAGTGCTCCATCACACGCTGACTGTCCCCTGGCAGGGGCTGGAATTTACCTGAACGAGTTCTTGAAGCTCTCAGAGACTGTCTTCATAACTTAAAAGGAGCTCCTAACGGCCACTCATGGGATGGCAATGGGATTAAATTTCACCAAGTGCATAATAGCCCTTGCAAGATGTAAGTTAGGAATGCTTCAACAGACACTTCCCCAAAACTCTACCATGGCCAGACAATTAGCCCTTATTAATATCAATGGATACAATCGAATATTAGTTTGCAAAACAAATTTTCTTATTTCATCTCATTGGCCCATTTTTTAGTTGAAGACATCGAAACTCAGATAGTTCAGGTAAGGGTCACACACAATGCACAGGAATAGGTAGATCTTTTATCTCCAAGCTCAGTGATTCTTCCCTGTGCCAACAATGTGTCTTCTCTGTGTCCCAATAGTTTACTCAACTGGGAATTTTGTCCCTTCTGGAAAACTTGACCTAGCCTCTGCCCAACAGAGAAGTGATTGATTAATTTTCAGATCACTGTCCATGGGCAGCCCCTACACCGTCTGGCCTGACCTATTTTTTCTCCCTCTACCCAGGGCAGACAGGGACCTTTCTTCCCAGCTGTGGCCCCTCTTTGAGACTGGCCACTACTCTTCTGATGGCCTGACTTGAGACTTTCTCCTCTGCCGTACACCCAGCATTGGACAGGCCAGGTCAGGCAGGCATCCAACCTTAGCCATGGAATTCAACCAGCAGCTGTGCACTCACGCAGCTGGCAGCTTCAAAAGACAAATGCTCGCATTTCCTCCAACGCTGGGGGCTTCTTAGAGTTTAATTCTCAGCGACTTCTCTTGGCACTGGGCAGGATGAGGGTCTCAGTACAGTGACCCTAGACTACTAACTTTTCTCGTGGTCTTTAAATGACTGGTCCTGCAGAGATCCGTGTGGTAGAAGAAGTTCCAGCCCTTCATTTTCAAGACCTCGGGCCCTTTTCTTTTCTAACTAAACAGCTGAGGGTATGATGGTCACTGGAACAGTGATTGACTGACAGAAGAACATCACAGATACTCAATAGATGAGGGCATGGGAACCAGGTGTCTACCTAAGGCAAGAGATGGCCCAGCATGTGTTTTCTAGAAGCTCAGAGCTGCACACACTGAGCCTGCAGGTAGCTGACTTCTCCAGCCAAGAGTGAGGAATCTACCAGGTGTTAAGAGCTGCTCAGCATCTGGAGCACATCAGGCATCTCCAGGTGTGGGGTACGCTTTGCCATGAAAGAAATTTACATTCTCTTACTGGGTCTGCTGTCGTCTCTAGTCAATCATCTTCAATGATGATCTTACATTGGTTATTAGCCATGGCAGGTGAGGAAGTGGGAGCAGCATGATGCAGTGAAGAGGTTTGAGGCAGGAATCCAGGCTCTGTAGGAGGAAATCTGGTCTTGAATCCTGTCATGACACAAACTGTGAGCTCTGCCAAGTTCCCTTTGCTTCTGTAGACTGCGGACCTGTCCTCTGTGAAATGAGTGTGTTTGTTTCCTATTGCTGCTTGTATAAGTCAAGGTTCTGCAGAGACACAGAACAATGGGATTCGTGTGTGTGTGTGTGTGCGTGTGTATATATATATATATGTAATTTTTTTTAAAGGAATTGGCTTCTGTGGTTATGGAGCCTGGCTAGTTCCTAGATCTGTAGTTGGCAAGCTTGAGACCTGGGAGAGCCAAGTGTAGTTTCAGTCCAAAAGCTAGCAGGCTCAAGACCCAAAAGGAGCTGATGTTTTAGTTTGAGTCCAATGACAGAAAAAAAATCAAACAATGCCCCAGCTCAAAGGCAGTCAGGGAGGTGGAAGTCTCTGCTTACTAGAGGGAGAGTCAGCCTTTTTGTTTTATTCTGGCCGTCAACTGATTGGACAAGGCCCACCTGCATTAGGGCGGGCCATCTACTTCACCCACTGTACTGATTCAAATGCTGATCTCATCCAGAAACATCCTCAAAGACACACCTGGAATAATGTCTGACCAGATGTCTGGGCACTCTGTAGCCGATGAAGTTGATACATAAAATTAACCACCACACGAACTTTGTCTAAGAAGTGTTCTTTCTACCACAATTACACTCATTCTCCCTCTGGCAAGTTGTGAGGAAAATCAACCAAAAGCCAGACACTAGGCTTAGCATTTGGTCCTAAAATAACTCAGGACAGGTTGCTAGAACAGCTAGATTTGAGGAAAAGAGCTGACTGCAGGGTTCTCCTCCTTCATGTGTTAAGCATCCAAGATTCACATCCTTATTCTGATGTGAAAGACAAGGATGAAATGGGAAGATGTCCAATGAAGGTGCAATATTTCTAATATAGAGAGGCAGAAGCCAAGTGGGAGAGAAGGAACAGAAATTCTGGTTAGAGTTTTGAGAAAACAAACATTCTAGGCAACTAAACAACACACCAACCAACCAACCAATCAACCTATCTGCCCTCCCACCAACCAACTAACCCGCCAACCCACTCCCCACTACTCACTAACCAATCCACCCACCCACCAACCAACCAACCCATCTACCCACCAACCAATTAACCGACCAACCCACCCACCCACCAACCAACTAACCAACCAACCCACTCACCCATCAACCAACCCACCCACCAACCAATTAACAAATCAACCCACCCACCCACCAACTAACCAACCAAACCACCCACCCAACTAACCAACCCACCCACCCACTAACCAACCCACCCACCCACCCACCAACTAACCAACCAACCCCCCCAACCACCAATTAATCAATCCACCCACCCACCAACTAACGAATCTCCCTCCCCCACCCACCAACTAACCAACCCACCCACTCACCCACCAACCAACCAACCCACCAACCCACCCACCAACCAACCAACCCACCCACCAGACAACTAACCAGCCAACCCACTCCCCAACCCACCCACCCACCCACTCACCAACCAGCTAACCAACCAACCCATCCATCTACCAACCAATTAACCAATCAACCCACCCACCCACTAACTAACCAACCAACCCACCCACCCACCCACCAACCAACTAACCCACCCACCCACCAATCAACTAACCAACCCACCCGCCCACCAGCCAACTAACCAACCTACCCGCCCACCAACCAACTAACCAACCCACTCACCCACTCACCAACCAGTTAACCAACCAACCCATCCACCTACCAACCAATTAACCAATCAACCCACCCACCCACTAACTAACCAACCAACCCACCCACCCACCAACCAACTAACCCACCCACCCACCAACCAACTAACCAGTCAACCCACTCCCCCTACTCACTAACCAATCCACCCATCTACCAACCAACCAACCCACTCACCAACTAACCAACCCACCCACCAACCAACTAACCAACCCACCCACCCACTCACCAACCAGCTAACCAACCAACCCATCCATCTACCAACCAATTAACCAATCAACCCACCCACCCACCAACTAACCAACCCACCCACCCACCAACCAACTAAGCAACCCACCAACCCACCCACCAACCAATCCACGCATCCACCAGACAACTAACCAGCCAACCCACTCCCCCCTACTCACTAACCAATCCACCCATCTACCAACCAACTAACCAACCAACCCATCCACCAACCAACCAATTAACCAACCAACCCACTTACCCCCACCACCAATCAACAAATCACCACCCCCCACACAAACAGCTTTTGGCTGCATACGACCAAAGCTGTTGGGAAGTGTCGTTGAGTGGTGATTGTCTAATTAATAATCTGTTTTATTCTTTTTCAGATCACCTTGCACAGATTACATAAAGCTGAATCATTTGGGGGAAGTTTGCTAAAGGCACAGAATGCTAAGCCCCATGTCATTCTTCCTGAATCAGAACTGCTGACTGCGGTGCTCAGGAGTTTGCATTTTTAATAGGTTTTCCCCAGGTGATTCTAACGAATGCAATTTGAGGACTGTTTAGTGTGTGTCGAGTATACCTGGAGCTTTGATGTGCTGCAGGGATTAGAGGATTTTTCTTATTTTGAGCTTCCCATTTTGAAATAGGTAGATTCACTTTTTTTTTTTTTTTTTTGAGACGGAGTCTCACTCTGTCCCCCAGGCTGGAGTGCAGTGGTGCGATCTCAGCTCACTGTAACCTCTGCCTCCTGGGTTCAAGTGATTCTCTTGCCTTAGCCTCTTGAGTAGCTGGGACTACAGGTGCCCACCACCATGCCCAGGTAATTTTTGTATTTTTAGTAAAGATGGGGTTTCACCATGCTGGCCAGGCTAGTCTCGAACTCCTGATCTCTTGAACCACCCACTTGGGCATCCCAAAGTGATAGGATTACAGGCATGAGCCACAAGGCCCAGCAAGTAGATTCACGTTTACATGACAAAGAAAAACTTTGTCACTCTTCCCTCCATCCATTAGTCACTTGGGACCAAAAGTCATGGGTCTGCGAGGCTGCCATGGATTTCTCCCCAAAACACGTTGGCAGGTGTAAAATTACTGGATGAATCCATCCCACATGTGGTCTGTGTCACTGGCTGGCTTGCATGCCTGTGTGCTGCTCTGTCTAGACTCTTCAATATTCCAGCCACATTTTGTACCTTAGAATGAAGTTTCTGTCAAGATATTGATCTACATTTTTGTTGGGGTGCAGGAGCTTTATTCTGTGTTGTCAGGAACCTCTCTGGGTGGTGTAATAATATTGTGAAAATACTTCTTTAGCATATCTTTAAATCGTCATATTTATTTTGAAAAAATTGGAAATTTTAAAAATATACACTCATTTTTTGCACCATCTAGAATTAATCACTACTAGTATTTTGACATATTTGCTTCCTATTTTTAATTAAAAATTAAAACATTGCAGACATAGCTTATGTCCTTGTACTTATCAGATCTACCACCTCCACACCCTTCTCATCTTCCCCAAAGCCACCTGCTCTCCTAAGCTTGGCACATATCCCTCTATTCCATTTGAAAATAATTTAAATACATATATCCATATGTAAACAGTATCTAGTATTGTGTCTTCAAAAACTTTGCACACACATGGCACGAACTTTTTCTTATCATTCTGTATCTTGTCTTTCTCACTCGGCTTTTGAGTCTGCATACAGCCATGTGTGGATCTAATGCATCTCTTTGAACAGTTGGACTGTCCTCCCAACGGTGTCCTTAATCGCCATGTATTCTTCTGATTTGGGATCCAACCCAGGGGCACTCATTGCCTTTGGTTGTCTTGTGTCTTCAGTCTCTTTAATCTGGAGCTGTTGCTCATCTTCTCTCCAAGTTTAAGATCTTTTAAGGCACACAGGCCAGTTTTGTAGAATGTCCCTCAGTCTGAGTTCATCTGAATGTTTCCTCCTTGCTAGAGTCAGGTGATTCATGTTTGGCAGGAGTCCTGCAGAAGTGATGCTGCGATCTCAGAGCCTCACATCAGGAAGCTCCTGATGTCACTGTCTCTTATCCTCATTTCCCTTAACAGTTGTATGATTGTCGCATTTCATCCTGCAGGTGTGGCAGAATTACTCCAACCCTAGCCCTACTGATGGCTTTCATCCACAACTTTTGTTTTCTAGAGTTACATCAATTGATTATAAAGTTCATTGGGAAGAACAAACAAGCAAACATAGTCAGGAAAATGCTACTGCTGCTGATTTTAGTTGTAGTGATGTTTTTCTTAAGTGCCCATGGATTTGAGCGTCCAGGTGAAAGTGTTCAGCCAGGAATTAGACGTGTGGGGCTGCAGCCCAGCAGTCCTTAAGGACCCAGGTGGGTGGAGTGAAACCAGCAGGCCCTGGGCTTTCCCTGGAGTTGCTGGGCTTTTCCAGAAGGATTGTGGTGTGTGGCAGGCTCTAGGAAAGGCCAGTGTAGAAAGAGGGTGTCAGTGGGTGGGCGAGTGGCGAGGGAAGGGAGGGAGAAGAGGAGATGGAGGCAGAGGATGAAAAACAGCAGAGAGGAAGGAGGAGACCCAGGGAAGAGCAATGCTGCAGGAAGCAAGGGTGTGGAGGGTTTTCTAAAAGGAGCTGATGAAACCAAGCAGCTGAGATTCTGGAAATAATTAATGACTGAACGTTTTGTCTGGAAACTGGCAGTGAGTTCATTCATGACCAATGGCACGGTAGGGTTTGAAACCCACATGCTTGAGGTGGAGGTGTGAATGATATCACCAGAGATAACTACTAAATACAATGTTTTGGTGACTCTCTTCCTAGATGTTTCTCTCTGGCTGTGCACATGTGGCCTCTATTTGCGTACATTGTAAATCAATGTATCACACTAGAAGAATATTCCATAATCTACTTTTCCATTCAGCAATATAGTGTGAAACTCTTGAAGTCATGTCTTAGTCAACTTTTTAAGTCTGACTTAATGCAAGAAAAACTCGGTGGATCATACGGCTTCATTCCCTTGTTTAAATACGTGACGCGTGCTTCCATGTCTGGCATTATTCTGGATGTTTGGGTGAACAAAACAAAGATCCCTTCCTGACAGAGCTTCCATTCTAGACACATAATCAACAGTCAGCTTATGAAGAGGTAAATACGTAGAGGGGTGGTGAGTGCTATGGGGGAGAAAGAGTGGTCAGGATAAGGGGGTCCTGGAGGATAGAGGTACGTGGTGACAGCTTGCAGTCTTAAAAACAGTGAGGGGGCCAGGCGTGGTGGCTCACACCTGTAATCCCAGCACTTTGGGAGGCCGAGGCAGGAGAATCACCTGAGGTCAAAAGTTCGAGAGCCAACGTGGTGAAATCTCAGCTCTACTAAAAATACAAAAAATAGCTGGGCATGGTGGTGTATGCTTGCATGCCTGTAATCCTAGCTACTTGGGAGGATCAAGGCCTGAGTATCTGCATTTCTCACACGTTTCCAGTTGATGCTTCTGGTCCAGGGACCAAACTTTGAGAACAGCTGGGGTAGCGCAAAGGAAGCTGAGCTTGGAATCCGTAGACAAAGGGAAATGGATGAAGAGGGCCTTGGATGAGGGGTGGGGAGTGGGGGTGGGATAGAAGGGGCAGGGTGTAAACCAGAAGGAGTAGGTCACAGAAGCCAAAGGAGGGAGAGCCACAGGGCAATGGGATAGGGCAGCAGAGTGAAATACTCTGGCAGATGGATCAGAGGTATGCTTGCCGAATTTAGTCATTGGAAAGCTATTTTGGTGGTTTGAGAGTGAGAAGAAGCTAGTTCTTGATTGGCAAGCAAAGGAGCAGCTGCTCTGAAGACCAAGGGGGCATGAGGTTAGGTATTAAACAAGGACTGTCTCTGATTCATTATCTTGATTGCTTGCTTCTTTGAAGTGAATAGTGACTACACTTCTGTAAGACACAATTACAGAAGGAGAAAAAGATTTCTGCTAGACTGATGGGCTTAAGCCTAATTCCCTAATGATAATTGTTGTAGCAATTAGACAGGACATTTTACTTAAACCCATCTTGTAAGGTAGGACAAGTTTTTCATGTTTGTAGGATAATTGATTCCCTTGAGCAACTAATGCTTCTCACACAGTCACAAAAATTTTGATCCACTAAAATGGACCATTAAGAATGGATTCAGTCCGTGTTTAATTATAATATATATGGATAGGACATGTAATATAGGAAAACATAGCAGAAGCTATTAAGGGTACAGCAGTTTAAAAATGTAATTAAGCAATGAGGTACTGCCACGCAAAGGAAAAATCATAAAGTGAAATATGGGCGGATTTTACTACATACAAAAAAGTCTTAGTATCCCAAACATGTTCTATATAAAAATAAAAATAAACACACAGTGTACAAATGTTAAAACATTAAAAAATATGTATTAGATACATGCAATAAAGGGTCAATATCTTTATAAGATGAAGATCAACTCTTTGAAATTAGCAAGAAAAACACACAAACACTGCAATGGGCAAATGACCAACAGACTAGAAAAATTCTCAGATGAAGAAATAAAAATTGCCAATAAAGATTTTTAAAATTGCAATTAATATTTTTGGGGATTTAAGTTCAAGTAATATTCAAATTTTCACCTTTCAAATGGACACAGATGAAGAAAAATGTTAAAACCCTGTAAAGTATTCAGACTTGGTAGTTGTGTAGGGAATTTTTTGGAGGGAAATATTATTTTTAATTCTGAAAGTTTGCAATAGGTTTAGAATAGGAAAAAAATCAACCAGAGGCAACCTAAATATGCAACCATAGAAAATTGGTTATCAAAATTGTGAACCAGCCTGGAGGTGGCCTCCCTTACAGCCCTGAAAAATGATGGCATAGAGGAAAATGGGTTGGCAGGAGGGGATGGCCCTTCTCTTTATCTGTTGGGTCAGCTTGTCCTTCCAGATGCAGTTCTGGGCAGCCACCTTTGACTTTTAGGCAGCTTCTACTTTGCTGAGCACTAATGGAACTCATGTTAGTGGAGACCTGTTCATTGTGTACACTAATTATTTATTCATATATATATATATATATATTTTTTTTTTTTTTTTTTTTGAGGCAGAGTTTCATTCTTGTCGCCCAGGCTGGAGTGCAGTGGCACAGTCTTGGCTCGCTGCAACCTCCGCTTCCTGGGTTCAAGCAATTCTCCTGCCTCAGCCTCCTGAGTAGCTGGGATTTACAGGTGCCTACCACCACTCCTGGATAATTATTGTATGACTTGTTCATATTTCTGTTATTTGTACTTGACAATGAGCTTTTTTATTGTGGGGATCATATCTTACTAATTTCTTGTAAGTTCTCTCACCCCCCCTCCCCATCCCTCTGTCCCTAGCACTGTGCTGGGCCCATGGAAGTACTCGGTCCAAGTGTGTTGAAGAAATGAAGATGGAGGAGGCGATGCAGTTCTTTAGCAGTGCTAGAAGCACAGGACCCGGGAGGCAGGATTCACAGGCTGGGTAGCTCTCACACACTCTGCAGCTCAGAATGGGCTGGGGTGCTTTTAAGAGAAATGATTCCCAGGCTCCAACTCATACCACTTATGGGCCTAGAACTCTGTACAGATGCTCCTTGACTTAGGGTTTCATCCCAATAAACCTCTCATAAGTCAAAAATGGATTTAATATTTTGATAAATCTATTGTAAGGTCAAAAATTATAATTCAAGCCAGCATTAAGTTAGGGATGTGTCTGTATTTTAAAATTCATTTGAAATTGAGAATGATGCAGCCAAACCGGTTCAGATCAGTTCAGGTTCAAGAGCTGCCCCGAGGAAGCTCTGGGATCAGCAGGTGCTGCACCAAGCTGGGTAGAAATGTAGGAGCCCACAGGAAGTGTGCACAGGTATGTGGGCAGGTGCATGAGCAGGTGTGTGCACAGGTATGTGGGCAGGTGCATGAGCAGGTGTGTGCACAGGTATGTGGGCAGGTGCATGAGCAGGTGTGTGCGCAGGTATGTGGGCAGGTGCATGAGCAGGTGTGTGCACAGGTATGTGGGCAGGTATGGGGCAGGTATGCAGACAGGTGCATGGGCAACTATGTGGGCATGTGTTGGGCAGGTATGTGGGCAGGTGTGTGAACAGATGTGAGCAGGTGTTTGGACAGGTATGTAGACAGGTATGTGGGCAGGGGCATGGGCAGCTATTCAGAGGCTGCAGACCAGTGCAGATGAGCAGCTGGTAACTTTTGAGCTGGGGTTCCTTGATTCAGCCCTAATTGTGTGCCCTGAGACTCTAAGGAGAGGGTTTCCAGGAAGAATTTGAGGTGGAGCCAAGAAGTTGATGGGGATCTATCCATCCTAGTGGAGAATCATAAGATGAGAGGAAATTGGTCTGCTGAAAAGTCTGGAAGTGAGAGGACCCAGAGTCTGGAGAACTAGTGTGGTGAGCAGCTGGGGAGAATGGGCCGGTGGGGTCAGATCACCCCTGATGCCTCTGGGGTGACGCTGGTGCCCATGAAATGCTCTAGGGCGGCTTCTTGCCTTTGGGCTTCATTTAGGTGACAATAATAAGAGCAGAATTGCAATACTGACTGCAATTGCAGCACAATCTCTGAGCAATTATGTTTAATCTCCCTGATTACTCTGGTCCAGTGTCACAGGTTAGTTGAGTAGTTTAACCATTTGCTGTCATGGAGATGAATCATTCACTACAATCTCTGTTCCCATTCTCGGGGTACTGCCACAGTCTAGTCTTGGGAAACTAGGAGGGGTGTGGGATGCCTACAGGCTGGGGGTCCACAATTTAGTGTGGATGTGTGTGGCTGCAGAGAGGAAGGTCTTATAGCTTTCATTAGAGTGTAACACTTAGACCCCAAAAGTACAAAGGTCTGGGGAACTCTTAATGCATAATGCGTTTACAGTATTTGGAGGAGAAAGGCTGATTTCTGCCTAGTTTAGGAGCTGCCGAAGAAACAGCTTCATGAGCTGGGGTCAGGGTAATGGCACCCAAGCCAGAGCAGGAAGATCCCTAGTCTCCGGGGCTCCTCCTGGGAAGTACAGCTCTGGGATGCCTAGACAGTAGTCTCTAAGAGCCCTTTGACTCTGAATTGAGGCCAGCTTCTATGGCATCATCATGCAAGCCTTCTCTGCACTGGCCCGGCCCTTCCTCTCTGCTCCTCCTCCTTTCCTCTCCTGCTCAGCTTCTCACACTACCTAGCAGCCAGGCTAGACAACCACTGTTCACTAAATGTGCTTTTCCACCTGCTTTCTTCGTGAATGCTGGGGCCTGTCCTCCAGAGCCCCTCCTTACCACTAACATCCCTAGTCCCAAGGTTCAGTCCAAGACCACTACTTTGAGCCATCGTCCTGCATCCCCATCACGGAATGAGCCCTTCTCTTCCTCCAAACTCCTTTCATAGTCTGCCTGTCCCTCTTATATCTCTTCCCCCTCCTGCCAGGAGAAGTAGGGTTGTCCCTGCCTTCACTCCTGGACCGTGGTGAGCTCTCCCACGGTGGAGACGCTTCTTCAAGCTTCTTTGGGATTGGTGTCACTTTTATGGTGGCCGGTGCACACTGCCTGGGACACAGTTGAGGCCCAATGGAAAGGAGCTACCGTGAGTAAGGTGGGCAGCGTAGGAAGGTGGAGAGGATGAGAGGGTGGGTTTGGGTGAGCCTGGCCGTCATGGACTTGGTCTGCACACCCTCACCTCTGAGCACTGCCTACGTGTAGACAGGTGCAAAGGCAACTATGTGGGCATGTGTTGGGCAGGTATGTGGGCAGGTGTGTGAACAGATGTGAGCAGGTTTGTGGACAGGTATGTAGACAGGTATGTGGGCAGGGGCATGGGCAGCTATTCAGAGGCTGCAGGATGATGCAGATGAGCAGCTGGTAACTTTTGAGCTGGGGTTCCTTGATTCAGCCCTAATCGTGTGCCCTGAGACTCTAAGGAGAGGGTTTCCGGGAAGGATTTGAGGAATTTGTGTAAGGTAGCAAAGATATTTTCTTTTTCATTTACAAACTTTTGAGTAGACAGGCAAGTTCCTTCTACTCTAAATTATTCATGCTTATTTCAGCATTCCTCTACTTCCCCTTGGTGATGACTCTTGAAAGAAAATGTGAGAATTAACTTTGCTTTGAGCTCACGTTAGAGCTTGGGAATGTGTTAAACCGTAATTTTGGAGCTCTTCACGATAACACTTTCTTCCTTTTTCGAGAAATGAGCAAGTGCCTAAGTTAGTCACATTCGTTTTCTCTTGCTTAAAGTGCAAATTTTTACAGATTTAGTTTACTGCTCCTTTTCTTGGTGAAAACGAAAACCTACAACTCAAGAAGGGTTTTGAAAAAAATACATCTATTACAGAGCCCCCAAAACTGAAACAGTATTTTCTTTCCTTTTTTTTGTTTTTTTGAGATAGAGTTTTGCTTTTGTTACCCAGGCTGAAATGCAGTGGTGAGATCCCCACTCACTACAACCTCTGCCTCCCGGGTTCAAGCAATTCTCGTGCGTCAGCCTCCCAACTAGCTGGAATGCAGGTGCCCGCCACCACACCCGGCTACTTTTTGTGTTTTTAGTAGAGCCTGGGTTTCACCATGCTGGGCAGGCTGGTCACGAACTCCTGACCTCAGGTGATCCACTCGCCTAGGCCTCCCAGAGTGCTGGGATCGTAGGTGTGAGCCACCATGCCAGGCCTGAAACTGTATTTTCTGATTTAGCTGTGGAAATTGACAGATGCTTTTCCTTGTGTGTTGGCTAGATTTTCCCAAGGCGTTTCCTATGACATCTAATAAGGCACATATTCCTTTTCTTATCCCAAGTCACTTTATCAATTGCAAATGAAGAACAACCCTTGGCCACCATCAACGTGGCAACTCTTGTGGCAGGCCTCGTGGTCTAGTGGCCGGACAGAGAGAAGAATAGTTTTCCTCGTGGGCCAACTCTTCTCCTTTGCTACTGCTTCCTTGCTGAGACACGTCGGTAGCTTTTGTAACAGAGGGGTACCTATGTGTCAATGTGCTTATCATGGTCTTGTCACCAGCTTGTCACACTGAGACCAAAAACATTAGGTCCTTGTGTGACCTCTTCTGCTGCCTCCTTCTCCCCAGTACTTTTGCCGGGGCAGAGTACAGGCATGGGGCGTGATGCTTCCTTATTTTGAGAGCTGACATAGACCAAAGGCTTTTTGTAGAGGAGGAAATGAAAATCAATGATTTTGAGCATGAAAGTAACATGATCTAAGTTAAGTTGAAAGTAGATTGGAGGGGACAGAGCAGAAAGAGAGAGCCCAGGTAGAAAACCTTGCTAGTCTGGGAGAGGTGAAGGTGCTTTGGACTAGTGTGGCTGTGGTGAGGGGGAGAATTGGTCAGATCCTGGATTTGCAGGTGGAGTCGGCACGGCTTGCGGATGGATTGGATGCAGGGAGTGAGAGGAAAGAGAAGGGTTAAGAGGGGGGTCATTGTTCTGGCCACATCACATTGGTAAACGAGCTTGCCCCTTCCTGATAGGGACTGTGCTGGTGGAGAAATGGGTGAGAAGAATTAAAATAAGAGTTGCGTTTCGGAGAGGGAAAGTTTGAGATGCTGATGTGGTATCCAAGGAGTAGTGAGGAGTAGAACATTGGATGGGAGGGTGAGGAAGCCCAGGGAAGGGATGGGGGCAGGACCTTTGGATCTGGTGATGTGGAATTCTTGGTGACATTAACCAGGTTGGATTCAGTGGAGTGATGAGGAGAAGGCCTTGTTGAAATGAAAAGTGAGGGGAGGGTGAGGAGGTGGAAGTGCACACATGGACAGCTTTTTAAGTTTTTTTTAATTTTTGAGATGGAGTCTCATTCTGTCTCCCAGGCTGGAGTGCAGTGGCACCATCTCGGCTCACTGCAACCTTTGGCTCACTGCAAATTCTGCCTTCCAGGTACAAGCAATTCTCTTGTCTCAGTCTCCTGAGTAGCTGTGATTACAGGTACCCACTGCTGCACCTGACTAATTTTTGTATTTTTCCTATAGACGGGGTTTCACCACGTTGGCCAGGCTGGTCTTGAACTCCTGGCCTCAAGTGATCCACCCACCTCAGCCTCCTCAAGTGCTGGGATTACAGACGTAAGCCACCACACCCAGCCTCGACAGCCCTTTTCAAGAGCTTTGTCATAAACAGCAGGGGAATGCAGCAGGGTTGGAAGTGGGGTCCACAGACCATCAAGCATATCTGGACGATTTCCCCACCTGGGCTCCCGGCCCTGCCTGCTGGCTGCTTGTTCCCCGCAGCGACTCATAATGGCTCATGCCCATGGAACCTGCCCTAGGACAGGTGGTGATGTGCGTAGTTGGACTTCAATGAGGCACCTCGTTAAAGCTGACACAGCCTGCTGTAATGAAGCCACGCTTCATGATTCACAACCCCCTGCCTAAAAATAACAACACTGTGGAACCCTTGCCCAGCACTTTGCCAGCTAATTAGCTCATTCCTGTCCCTTAACGACTTGATTTATGTAGCTCCTCCCTCAGTGAGGCAAGCTCCGAGGTAAGGAAGTGCGGAGACCTTGGGCAACCCCCTCAGGATGTCCCAGATCTGCACTGGGTTCAAGGTCCACACCCTCTTTTTCTAACTTGCTGATGGCTCCTTGAGCCATGGAATGAATGGTCCAGTCTCTGTTTAGTTTCTGGCTAGGTGGTCAGGAAGCTGTCCTTCCTTGGAGGAGAAAGAATGTGCTGCAAATCCTGGGAGCAGAGAGTAGCAGGAGCTAGGGCCCGGAGCATGGGTTGCAGCCGTGAAGAATTTCGGAAAGACCTCTTCAGTGAGAGGGCCAGGTGGAGCTGCACTGGCTTGAGCGTGCAGCTCAAGGCACGTGAGCGTGCCTTGCTGTATTCCAGCCCCTCCCGGTCCTTCCCCATTCTCACCCAAGACATCACATTCTAGTAAGATCAAAGGGTGAGCTTCATTGCTGTTTTTTTTTTTTTTTTTTGAGATGGTGTCTTGCTCTGCCCCCAGGCTGGAGTGCAGTGACATGAACTCGTCTCACTGCAACCTCCGCCTCCCTGGTCCAAGGGATTCTCCTGCCTTAGCCTCCTGAGTAGCTGGGATTACAGATGCACACCACCACGCTCAGGTAATTATTTTTATTTTTAGTAGAGACGGGTTTCACCATGTTGGCTAGGGTGGTCTCAATCTCTTGACCTCATGATCCTCCCACCTTGGCCTCCCAAAGTACTGGGATTACAGGTGTGAGCCACTGCACCCGGCCCATTTCTGTTTTTAAAAATTCGTGTATTCATTTGCTCTTTCATCGTGTTCTAAAAACAAGAGAGGCTTCCCCAGAGTCAGGGCTATGAAGGGCAAAGTACAGCCAGCTCCAATGCAGGCGGACTATGGCACCAGGGCGGCCAGGTCAATTCTCTGGACCTAATCCCACTCGGAATTTCTGCCCTTCCCTGCAGCTCAGGCTACTGAATTGCATTCAAGAAGAAAATGCTGCTGCTTCTGTTTAGCTGGGAGCTGGCTCCCCTCGTTGGGTCAATCAGCTGCTGATGGACAGCAAGAGAAGGAGACATTTGGAGTGTAAAGTGGACACTGTCCCACCCCTCTGCGGGGACTTTCCCCTGATTAAAAGAGAACTTCAAAGCACTGCTAGTAGAATCTGTGTCAGTACATAAATAACAGCAAGTCATTAACATCTCATGTACTTTGAAGATAAAGTTGAGAAATTCTCATATTACAAATGAAAAGAGACGACCTTGTGTTGTCCAAGACTTGGGGCTTTCTTGGCTGAGCAGTCAGCTCTGCTTCTAAATGCTTCTGGGGGAGGGAGAATGGAGGATGTCAGCCCCGGCACAGCCCTTGGCTCTGCAGCCAGTGCTCCCGCCTCCCTGCGTGGCTGGAGGAAGCAGCCCTGCCTTGCATGATGTGCCTGGCTCTGCTGCAAGGCACATCAGTGTCTCTGCCCTGCCCTCTTTGGTAGAGCCCATTCCTGGGCTTTTGAGTTTCCAGCTCTCTTTATTTCCGACTCCTTTGTTCTGCCCTAGTTGCTGGAGTGGGGGCATCTTCCCGAATTAGTGCTTGCCCCCCAGACAGCTCCTCCACTGCAAGATGGGCCTTCTGACTCAGGCCCCCTTCCCACAGCAGCTTCCTCCTCAGCTCCTTGGAGACTTTTCCTCCTGGGGAGCCTCAGGAGGTGTACTAAGGGGAATCCTTAGGAGATCCCTGAGTGTACAATTGCACCCTCTCACTGGGACAGATGAGCCTAATAGATGGGGACACTATTCTTCAGTAAGCAAGGCCAGGCTTGCAAGCTTTATCAGGCTGTTTGCGGTGGATCCCAACCAAGGAAAGAGAGATGCAGCCCAGAAACCAGACAGGGAAATTTGTTTAAACAACTTGCTTCTGTTTTTCCTTCCCTCCCTCCCTCTCTTTCATCTAGATGCCTCCATGGACAGGTTAGGAAGACCTTATCTTTGCATCCCAAAGAGGAATAAAGAAAGTTAACTCTGGAATTTTATGATCGCCCTGCAACTTTGTTTCAAGGTATGGAGAGAGTTTCAGAACGTCCCCAATGGAAGGGAGCCCTGTGGTCCCTGCAGGGCACACAGGGGCGTCATCCCTTCTCAGTCACTGAGTGGCAATCTCTAACTCTCAAAGACACTCCCCAGGGCTCAGGCCACCCCCAGTGTCTACAGGCAGGAGTCAAGGGTGGGCTGGCAGCTTCCGCAGAGGGCGTGAAGTCTTGTTTGCTAGGGAATAGAGGGCACAGAAAACCCCTGGCTGCTGTCCATGGTGTCCAGAAATGTCTGCTTTGCTGCACTAATGTGATGGGGGCCCCTGAGAGGAGACAGTGCCTTGTGGGCAGATGCTGTGACTGTGACTGTTTCAGTGTGTCAGGGAGAAGAGGCTCAGGTCTCAGGACCTTTCCCCCAGCCTTGGTGGAACCATCCAGAGGGTTCCGCCACCCCTGTCCCCGAGGCCATGGCTGGTTGATGGCACTCCTTCCATGGCATTGGAGAGGCCTCTCGAGTGACTCCTCCCAGGGCCTGTGGAGTCAGTCTGGGGTGACGGAGGTGGCTGCTGTCCACCAGGTCAGAGAAGCTGCAGTGTTAGCAGTCCTCTTGCTGAACATATCAGAGTCCTCTCCCCTAACCTTTCCCCTGCTAAAAAAAGACAGCAGAGAGTAGAATTTTGTTAACTTCCCTACGGTCAGTTGACAACTTGTCAGAGACAAGGGCTTTGCAAACCACTTAAATCTCAGCCCCTGACCCTGCAAAAGAGCAGCCAATGGCCTCTGAAGGCAGTTAACATTTTGTTGAATTAGTGGACATATTCACAATTTTAAGCCCTGTAACCACACAGGTGATGCTGCTGGCAAAGTATTCCCTGCTTGCTATGCTCACTGTCTCCAGAGGTAATTTTCTTGCTGTGAAAAACAGGCAGTGATTAAGATATGAAGATGGCTTAGTCAATGACTGATGAGACTGAGCGCCCGTCCTGCTTCCGTCACTCCTTCCACAGACCTTAATCCTGATCTTGGCCATTACTGACCCGGAACAGGGAAATTGCCTTCTCCTCTGCTGCCTTTCCCATGGAGCCGCATAAATCCTGCACCAAGATCTTCACTGCTGAGGGATCTTGTTCCCTTGGAGTGTGGGTTGAGCATTTCTCAAAGGATGCTGTGGAGGCTGGGAGTGGTGACTCGTGCCTGTAATCCCAGCATGTTGGGAAGTCAAGGCAGGTGGATCAGGAGCTCAATACCAGCCTGGCCAACATGGTGAAACCCTGACTCTATTAAAAAATACAAAAGTAGCTGGGCATGGTGGTGCACACCTGTAAGCCCAGCTACTCAGGAGGCTGAGGCAGGAGAATCGTTTGAACCCAGGAAGTGGAGGTTGCAGTGAGCCGAGATCATGCCACTGCACTCCGGCCTGGGCAACAGAGTGAAAGTCTGTCTCAAAAGAAAAAAAAGAACACTGTGTGCTGTGGAACTTTAGCTCTAGGGAATATTCATGGACAGACGGAAAAATGCAGTGATTTGGGACAAGCAGGGCTTCTCAGCACAGGATGACTCAAGGTTCTTATCTGTGTACAAACGTGTGTGTACCTTCCAAAGAGGGAGGAAATAACGATGGCACTTCTGAAATTACTTAAGGAAGCATTGTGATGGAGAACACTCCATGGCACTCATGTTCTCAGGAAGATATTTTGGGAAAAGCTGCCATAAAAGGAATATTGAGTCTTCTCAATGTCCAGTAGCAATGTGGCCTGAGTGCAGATGCAAGCCCACATTTGTAATTTGAACTTGCCAGTAGCTACATTAAAAAATAATAATAATGGGCTCGGTGCAATGGCTCATGCCTGTAATTCCAATACATTGGGAGGCCGAGGTGGGAGGATCGCTTGAGTCCAGCGTGAGCCACGTGGCAAAACCCTGGCTCTACAAAAAGTTATAAAAATTAGCTTGGTGTGGTGGTGTGGTATAGCTGGGTGTGGTCCTAGCCACTCTGGAAGCTGAGGTGGGAGAATCGCCTGAGCCCGGGAGGCAGGGGTTGCAGTGAGAGCCATGACCATGTCTCAAAAAAGAACGAAGACCAGGTGAAATTAATTGTAATATTTTATTATGTATTACAATATAACACATAATTAACTTTTCCTGCCACCTGCCTCTTTGTACTTTTTAAAAATTGTGGCTGCTAGATGATTTAAAATCACGTAAGCGGGTTGCTGTTCTTGAGTCGGATGCACGCTGGAGAATGAGAACCCCTGTCCTACAGCTCAGGGCTTGGAGGAATTTTAGAAATAGCAGGAATCATTGCTAGGAGAGGCGTGGCTTGTGCCACAGGCCAGAAAAATGCAGGGGAGTTGCTTACTCCCTAGGAAACAGGTCAGTGGGGTGGGAACTTGAACTTTTCATTTTGTGTCCCTTGCCATTTGTTTTGCATTGTTGTACTCTTATAAAACTCTAAGTAAAAGGAATTCAAACTAAACAAATACCAAAACAACAAATACGACAGAAGTTAGAATGAGAATTGAGGCAACGGGCACGTTCAGCGTTTCATTGATGGGGAGAGGAAGGAAAGCAACCCAGTTTTCTCACTGCTGACTCAAGTGGCAAACCGTCAATTGCACCCATCTCTCTATAAATTTACATACATGCAAATATCGAGCTACTGCTATGCAAATTGGTCCTATCTCTTTAGAATTCATGCCTTTGGTACCTATATACAAACAAGGCAACTTGGGGGTAGCCTGAGCCTTCCTTTCAGTTATTCGTCTCAGCCCAACGCATTTTTATACGCAGGGAGGAAGATGAGAGTGTGAAAGGCAGAGTTGGGGAAGTTTTCATTTGGTTGACATTTTAGCTGTGCTTGTGCCAGGGGACTGCTATAAACTGAACAGGTATGTCAGAGCCAAGCGGGCAGATCCCCCCGTGTTGTTGGTGTGTTGAGGGTGGAGGCACGCGTGGCAGAGGTTTGTACCACACCCGCGTCACTGGGCACCAGGATCCTGGCGATGAAGAAAGCAAGTTCAGGGTGGCAAGAGTGGGAAGGTCACGGGAAGAAGCTCTCTCTACAAAGCTTGAAAGAAGTCTCGTTTTGTTTTCTGTTCTTTTTTTATTTTATTTTATTTTTTTTGAGACGGAGTTTCACTCTTGTTACCCAGGCTGGAGTGCAATGGTGCGATCTTGGCTCATCGCAACCTCCGCCTCCTGGGTTCAGGCAATTCTCCTGCCTCA
>NW_016107421.1:2417082-2444572 GCF_001604975.1 Cebus imitator | reverse complement strand
AGACGGGGTTTCACCATGTTGACCAGGATGGTCTCGATCTCTTGACCTCGTGATCCACCTGCCTCGGCCTCCCAAAGTGCTGGGATTACAGGCTTGAGCCACCGCGCCCGGCCTGTTTTTTATTTTTTGCATTTATGGGGGAACTAAAGGGAAAGAAGGTTAACTTAGGGTGTGTGCACCTGAGGCTGAGTTGCTGTCTGGGGTGATTTGGGAACAGGAAGGTGGATGGAATCCTGGTGTGGAAGGAAGTCATAAATGATTGGGATGCTTTTTCCATCCCTCAAGAATTATCTCTTTTCAGATGTACAGACTTTAAGAGCAAGATCTGTAAGTTTTGGAAGGAAGAAACTGGACTTTTCCTATGGTGACCTGTCCAGTGTGATGTTCACCAAGGTCCTACACGGGGTGCTAAAGATGAGTCAGCCAGGGGCAGCCTGCTTTTCTCTTGACTACTGCCTATTTAGAATTATTATAATTATTATTATTATATGAAACAGAGTCTCGCTTTGCGGCCCAGGGTGGAGTGCAGTGGTGCGATCTTGGCGCACTGCAACCTCCATCTCCCAGGTTCAAGCGATTTTTGTGCCTCAGCCTTTCAAGTAGCTGGGATGACATGGACCTGCCACCATTCCCAGCTAATTTTTGTATTTTCAGTAGAGATGGGCTTTCACCATGTTGGCCAGGCTGGACTCAAACTCCTGACCTCAGGTGATCCACCTGCCTCAGCCTCCCACACTGTTGGGATTACAGGTGTGAGCCACAGCACGCAGCCTAGAATTATTTTTAAAAGGCTTGCTGGCAACATGATGTTTTCAAAGAACAGTAAGGGAAGGTGCTTCAGTCCAACAGTAAGCCAAATGCTTTTAGGTGTGAGGGTCTCTGTCTTTTGTAAGCCTGCAATGAGACAGTCATTCCCAGCTAAGCTGAGCCTGCAATATTGGAGGCTGCCCTGTGTTTCTGTTCTCTAAAACCATGTGTATTAGTCACGGTTTCTAAAAGATACAGAACTAATAGAATATGTGGGTTTGTGTAGAGAGAAAGACTTATTTTAAGGAATTGGCTCACGTGATGATGGAGCTAGTAAATCCAGAATCCGCAGGAAGGGCCATCAGGCTGGAGACCCAAGAGAGAGCCAAGGCTGCAGCTTAAGGCCGAGGGTCGTCTGCTGCAGAACCCCTTCTTGCTTGAGGGGGGTCACTCTCTTTGTTCTATTCAGGCCTTCAACAAATTGGACGAGGCCCACCCGAATTAGGGAGGGCATCCTGCTTTCCTCGAAGTCCATTGATTTCAATGTCAGTCTCATCTGAAAATAGCCTCATAGAGAGCCCCAGAATAATGTCTAACCACCTATCAGGGTGCCTGTGGCCCAGCCAAGTTAACCCATGAAATAGACCATCTCACATGGTATGATCCAGCATGTCACAGGAGAGGCTTTTCAAACAGAATTGTATTTAATCCCTGCAGGTTTGAGGAAATGGAAACTCGGCATGTTTAAACCGCTTGTCCAAGAGTCCTCAGCTTGGCCCCTCCCAGGCCCAGTGTGTCTCTATGTTGTGAGGTCTCTGCCACTAACCAGGTCCCCAATAAGTGGGAGAGCCTGTGCGTGCAAGAAGCTTGCCCGTGTTGCTTCCGAGGAGGCTGAGCTTCTGCAAGAGAAGGAAACTGCTGGGAGTATCCTGCCGCATTTCAGGAAGCATTACACCAACGAAACGTCCTTTTCCAATTGTTCATGTTTTTCAATCTTAAATCTTCTTTTTCTCTTCTTTTTGAGACAGAGTTTTGCTCTGTCACACCAGCTGCAGTGTAGGGGCCTGATTCCAGCTCACTGCAACCTCTGCCTCCTGGATTCAAAAGATTCTCCTTCCTCAGCCTCCCAAGTAGCTGGGATTACAGGTGCCTGTCACCGTGCTTGGCTAATTTTTGTATTTTTAGTAGAGATGAGGTTTCACCATCTTGCCCAGGCTGGTCTTGAACTCCTGACCTCATGATCCACCTGCCCTGGCCTCCCAAAGTGCTGCAATTATAGGCGTGAGCCACCACACCTGGCCCTGTGAGGCACTTCTACAGGGTCTGCACATCATAGACACAATAGCTGTCAGTGAAAAATATTAACATAAATTTGTCGTGTGCATTTGAAAATCAGGACTCTTATCAGGAAAATTAGAATCTTCTGAGCCTCTGTCCATGTCACCTGTGACCATGGAGTGGATCATCTCCAATCTTCTCCCCATCTGGGTGCCTGGCTGATTTCCTTGCTGGCATCACACCCACCTGGTTCAAGATGAAGTGGAAAGGTGTCAGTTACTCAGTGACTCAGAGACACAGCCTGAATGAAGAGGCAGGAAGCTGCTGGCAGCTGACTGTATGAGCTCACTGGGATGTCTCTTGTCAGCAAATGCTTTTCCACTCTGCATCTGCCTTGGTGTCATCTAGACCTGAATGATGTTAGGGAAGACTCCTGGTCTCCTGGTCCCTACAGCTTCTCTGTAAGGGAGACCCCACCCTTTGGCAAAGCCAAGGCCATGGAAAATGGGTTCATTAAATGAAGCTTCTGGGACACCTGCCACTCATAACAATGCCAGAGGAGAGAATTTCCTTTTCTGTTTTTATTCAAGTGGCTGGCAAAACCCAAAGACAAAACCAAGCTCATACAACCCATCAATCTAAAAGAAAAAAAATCCTCAAACCACCAGAAGTGTAGCATCACCCTTAGGATCTAAAAAGTATGATCTGTCTGCCATAAAGGCAGATGAACAGAGGCAAAATAATTTTTACAATCAAAGCCTCTCTTAATATTTTATACATTATTTATAGTGTGAGGAGGCAGGGACCTTCACAAAAAGCTACATTTTGAACATAAAAGACAGTTTAATATAAAAGTCATCTCCGACTTTTTAAATTTAGATTTCCATTTATTGTGGAAGCAGTAAAATACTCAAAAGAATCAAGCATGACATCTGATTCAAATGTCTAATTTCTTTACTCATTATTCTGTATAAAACACAAGCCTCTGTTTTTGTACTAATCCTTTAAAACATTTCATTGGCCAGCCTTCATTATCTGTTTCCTTTTTTTTTTTTTTTTTGAGATGGAGTCTTGTTCTGTCACCCAGGCTGGAGTGCAGTGGCACAGTCTCGACTCACTGCAACCTCTGCCTCCCGAGTTCAAGTGATCTCCTGCCCTCCTGCCTCAGCCTCCTGAGTAGATGGGACTACAGGCGAGCACCACCACACCTGGCTAATTTTTGTATTTTTAGTAGAGATGGGGTTTCAACTCCTAACATCAGGGGATCCACATGCCTTGGCCTCCCAAAGTGCTGGGATTACAGGTGTGAGCCACCGCACCTGGCCATCTGTTTCCTTTTAATGCCCTCAAGGTAGCACTCTCTGGCAGTGTGTGTGTTCTGGTAGCAGAATCAGTTCTAGATCCAGCATGAAATGAGATCAGATGGAAGTTGATGAGGCAGAATGTCCATGTAAAAACTTAGTGCAGTCGTGCGGCTAGGTTAGAAAAAAATTTGTTTCGCCGGCCTCTCATTTACCCCCTCGCTGTAACCTCTGCTTTTCCGATGTCCTATCACCCAGGTAGAAGGAAATAAAATACCAGTGCTGCCGACTGTGGTGGAAACCTGAGTAACATACGTTTGGATTAGTTAATTAGTAAATACGATATTTGTAAATTAGCATCGGTTTGACTTTTTCCCCAGGGATAGTGTGGGTTTGTCCTGATCTCTCCACATTAGCTGGCTCAATCTTTGGATCAACGTTCCTCAACCTCAACACGAAGACATTTTGAGCGCGGTGGCGGGGGCTGTCCTGTCCATTGGAGGATGTCTAGCAGCATCCCTGGTCTCTACCCACTGGATGCACCCACTTCCCCCAGCGGAGATAACCAAAGAGGTCTCCAAACATCGCCAAATGTCCTGCGGGCAGAGGGAGTTGTGTTCAGAACCACTCTTTGGACCACGGTAGCTGTGTTGCTTTCAGAGGACACCCTCCCTTCCTTTCCCCTTGTAGAAGAGTAGGTTTAAGTTTAATAGGGCCAATCTATTGCTTTCATTTTTGCAGAATTTAGATGAGATAGGTGGGCAGAGAAAGGACAGAGGAGATAGAGAGGGTATATGTCATTCTCTCCGCCCCCATTTTTGGGGGGATATGGGAGCTGTGTGACTCCCCTTGGAGAAGCTGCTCTCAGTCTCTTGGGCTAAAGGGTCTATGTGAAGCCAGGGGTCGGAGGTGGGGCTGGGCAAGGAGAGAGAGCGGCTGTGTTTTATGTTCAAGCCTGAAGCACTGCACACAATTTCTGGCACATGGTGGGTGCTCAGACACTGGTCTGTCTCCTGAGCCTGTGTAGAACGTGTATACTTCCATCCAGAATACTGTATTACCTGGAAGGAATGATCTCCCTCCTGCACTCACAAACAGAAGGGGCTCAGAGTCTTACAAAGTCGTCGGCAAAAACCACCCAGCACGTGTTATGTCTTTTTGTATAACCTGATAGGAATGTTCCATTTTTATCACCTTCTTTCCCACTTACTAATGTTTTTGCTATTCTTTTTATTATTAATCAGTAATTGACAGGTACATTTCTTTCTTTCTTTTTTTTTTTTTTTTTTGNCTTATTCTGTTGCCTAGGCTGGAGTGCAGCGGTGCCATCTCAGCTTACTGCCACCTCCGCCTCCCAGGTTTAAGTGATTCTCGTGCCTCCACCTCCAGAGTAGCTGTGATTATAGGCGCCCACTACCACACCCAACTACTTTTTGTGTCTTTAATAGAGATGGGATTTTATCATGTGCCCAGGCTGGTCTTGAACTCCTGGGCTCAAGCAATCCACCTGCCTCAGCTTCCCAAATTGCTGCTGATACAGGTGTGAGCCACCACACCTGGCCGGCTGCTAAAATGAAGAATTCATTTGCTACAGGACAGTGCTGAATACTGACAGGGGACTTTTCCCTTTGCTACCAGGACCCTGGGGATGAATTGGAGATGCAACTTTAGATGGGTAGATTGCAGCCATCACTCATACAGCGAGGTGATGCCATGGGCATTTAAAACATCTTACATGGCACATCGTTGGTTTTCGTGAGTGTGTAGCAATGTCTAATTCAGAGGAGACTGCAAATGAAATTCCCAAAGCACAACATGACGTGAATTGTGAGTTGTGTATACCATGTTGTGATTAAATAGGGCATATTCACATAACACAGCGTAGGGTGCAACATTATCGACCTAAGCCAGGTGGGTGTTTGCTGAGGTCCGTGTGGAGGCTGAGACTTTAAAATTTATATCCCCAGCCTCATTCCTTTCCTGAACTCCAGACTTCAACTTGACATTCCCACTTGGTCAACCAACAGACATTCCAACCTGGTCCTGTCTAAAATGGACTCCCCTTCCCAGTGGATGGCAACTACAGAATTCCAGAGACTTCTGCCAGAAAACTGGGCAACTTCCGTCACTTCGGTTTTCCCGTCTTCCCCACCATCGAGACCATCAGGAACCTTCCTGACTCTCGACTGGCTTCAGAATAGATACAGAAACCGACTACTTCTCAGGGCTCTGTAGCTGCCGCCTTGTTCACGCGTTTGCCACTTTGCTCCTTTAGCACTGGGCTGGTCCTGCTCTCACCCCTGACCCCCTCGCTGCTCCCCTCCCCCACTCTTTTCTCAACACAGTTGACAGAGTGGCCCTTTAAAACTAAATATGATCATACCAGTCCTCCACTCAAAAACGATCTGACGGGGTAGTTTTTCATTAGATTAGGAGACAAAACGCTCACAGTGCCCTCCAAGGTCAACACGAATCTCCCAGCCGTGACCCGCCGCGAGCCTATCAGCCAGCACTCTCCCTTCATCACCGCCGCTCTGGCTGCCCTGACATTCCCTGACCCTGTGGGCCTCCTGTGCCTGGTCACTGCATTTGCTGTTCCTTCTGCCTGGAATATTCTTGCCAAATATACCCACACGCATTCCAGCCTTTGCTCAGAGAGCCTCTTCTCAATTTGGCCCACTCCGGCCATTGTGCTTATAACTTCAACCTGCATCCCTTGCCTCTGGGACTCTCAATCCCTTTACCTGCCCTTTCTGTAACATTCAAAGCCTTTTTTATTTTTTTAGCACAGTTTCACTCTATTGCCGAGGCTGGATTGCAGTGCCGCAGTGTAATCTCGGTTCATTGCAACCTCCGTCTCCCGGGTTCTAGTCTCATGCCTCCGCTTCGCGAGTAGCTGGGATTACAAGCATGCACCGTCATGTCCGACACATTTTTGTATTTTTAGTAGAGATGGAGTTTCACCATGTTGACCAGGCTGGTCTCGAACTCCTGACCTCAAGTGATCTGCCTGCCTCTGCCTCCCAAAGTCTTCTTCTTATAGCATTATAATGTAATTAAAGGATTATACACATGAGCCACTGAGCCTGGCTCCAAGTCTTCTATAATAACATACAGTAGCCTCTCTTTAGGGGTCTGTCTTCTCCAGCTGGAATGTGAGACACTCAAGGCAGGGATCTTTGTCTTTTTTGCTCATTCATGCATCAAAGCACCGAGCACAGAGTCTGGTACACAGCAGATGCTCAAGTGTGTGTTACCTGAATGTGCACGCAAGAACGAACCTCTCAGTTCTTCTCTCTCCACTGCCATCTTTTCTTTGTCTTTTAGTTCTGGAAACATTTTTCCATCTGTTCTTCTGGGTTGCTGTTTGTTTTCTGCAATATACAATCGTTGGCTGCCACTATAAAGTAAGAATTTTCCATTGTCACATTTTTCATGTCTTTCTTTTTGATTTGAGGTGGCTCTTATTTCAAGATGGCTGGCTATGATTTTAAGGATGTAAAGTCCTTTTAAATCATATTGAGAATATAGTAGAGTTAAAAAAAATCTGTTCTTGTACTTGCAGTAACTCTTTTCCTAGGCTTAAATTTGATTGACTTGATCTTTCCTTTGGAACTGGCAAAGTCTTTTAATATGCTCAGTAGTTGTCTTCTCTCTGTAGACACTTGTTTGGGATTAGTGGCTGAGATGGGCTCTATCAAAAACTGTTGAGGTCACTGTTCTCATCTTTCAATCACTATCAGGAGGGAACGGAAACGTTTAGACTGATCACAGTTCTCCTTGACTGTTTGAACAGCTGATCCTGCTTTCTAAAGAAGGGCAGAGCTGTAGGAGAGAGAGTTCCTGGTGCCGGGAACCTGCCCTCCCAGCCAGCAGAGCCTGGCGCCTCCCCAAGCAATGCCCTGCCCCTTCCCTCACCCCATGTCTCTGCTTTCTTCCAAGGATTCTCTCTGTCTCTTGCAGCCTCCAGGAGCAGGCTTTAAGGTGTTATCCAAACTCTCGGGTTAGCACTGAGGCTGGACCCGAGACCGCACTGCCATCTTTTCACCCTCGACTCTACTTTGTCATTGTCACCTCCTCCTTATTCAGGCCCCATGATTGGCGTGGTTTTCCAGGATAAGTGTGGGGAGGTGGGAAGGGCCCCATGTGTTCTTCCTGAAGACTGCTCCACCCCACATTTTGTACAGAGGTAGGAGAGTGTCCCCCTCGCCCCTCCCCATTCCTCTTTTAGGCCAACTGTTGGTTGCATAACATCATTGATGTTTCAAAAAAGTAACAGAGAGCCCTTCTCATTTCCAGTAGTATGTTAGCATTTCTTCTGTGGTGCTGAGTGGCTGGGAGAACAGAGGGTGAATAGGTGGGCTTAGGTTGCCTTTCTGCTCCTACACCATATTTTAATTATTAACTACCCTATGTAAGTTGTGGGTAGTTAATGATAATTAACCAATAATAATGGTTGTGGGTTGTACATTGCAGGGTACCTAGAAGAACAAACATGGTCCCCACACCCAAGGAAACCATGATCTTGTTGGGCACAGAAAACGCATCTCTCGGAGGCCTTCGGCCCATGTTCCTCTCCCGTGTTCTCCTCTGTGCCTTCCAGAGCACCTGACCCAGTTTCCCAGCCCCTCCTTCTGGCCCTGTGACCATGTGCAATCCCGGTGGCTTTCCAACATCTCATGTTTCCCAAGAGCAGGTGTCTCTGTCCTCCCATCCCCTTTCTCCTATGTTCCTCTCTCTGTTCCCACCCAGGGACCTCCATTTACCTTTATGGTGTTAGCCATCTCCGGAGGCCCCATCCTTGTCTGAGTGGAATGGTTTGTCTACCTTCTTCTTCTTTTTTTTTTTTTTTTGAGACGGAGTTTCGCTCTTGTTACCCAGGCTGGAGTGCAATGGTGCGATCTCGGCTCACCGCAACCTCCGCCTCCTGGGTTCAGGCAGTTCTCCTGCCTCAGCCTCCTGAGTAGCTGGGATTACAGGCACGCACCACTATGCCCAGCTAAGTTTTTGTAGTTTTAGTAGAGACGGGGTTTCACCATGTTGACCAGGATGGTCTCGATCTCTTGACCTCGTGATCCACCCGCCTCGGCCTCCCAAAGTGCTGGGATTACAGGCTTGAGCCACCGCGCCCGGCCTTTGTCTACCTTCTTATTTGACAACTTCTCTGCCCTTTGGGTCCTCCACTCAAACATTTAAAACCAAATTTCGATGATGTTCCTCCACTCTCCATGAGCTCAGCTCATCCCCCTTCCCATTCCCGTGTCCTCTCAAAGCCTTTCTGGCAGCACAGGAGTTATTTTCTCTTTTTCCACTTCCCTGCTGTGGCTGTGGATTAGACCCTTACCACGTCTCCCCTGGGAGGTTGTGTCTTGTTTTAACTCCTGCCCTGGCTCTGGCTTCACTCTATTGGAACTTATGCAGCAAAGATTCAGGTTAACTTTCCCAGACCAAGCTCAGATCGTGTTGTTTCACTTGCCCAAAAATCTCTTCCCAGTAACATGAAATTCACATTTCTTAGCTTGGCAGGGATCTGGTGAGTTGGCCTCCTCCACGTCCGCTCAGAGTGCTCTGCCCCATGTCCCCCACCATCCTGCCACACTGGGTGCGGTGGCTCCTGTGTGTGTGCGTTGGGCTTCTCCACCATTGCTCTGTCTCCCATCCTTCTGGGCTGCCTGACCCCCTAACTGTGCATGCTTCATCCACCTCTCCTCCTCCTATTCCTGATCACCTAGCTGCAGAGTCCTTGGCTGCCGCTCCATTCACCTAAGGCTTCTTAACCCACACACTCTCATGAATTATCTTTGTTCCTTGGGTATCCATGCACGTGCCTTTTTACCCTAAAGACTGCTTCCTAACTCACTGCGTTGGGGGCATAGTGCATTCCACAGTATAGGTCTCAGAAATCTTTGCTGAGTGAATGAATGCCAACTAATGACTACAGGGTACTCTTGACATGAGACCTGTGTTGTTAGTCCATTCTTGTACTGCTATAAAGCACAACCTGTGAGACTGGGTACTTGATAAAGAAAAGAGGTTTAATTGGCTCATGCTTCTTCAGACTGCACAGGAAGCATGGCTGGGGAGGAAACTTACAATAATGGCGGAAGGTGAAGGGGAAGCAGGTACATCTTACCTGCCTGGAGCGGGAGGATGAAAGAGAAGGGGAAGGTGCTATACACTTTTAAACAAGCAGATCTTGCAATAACTCACTCTTGCCATTGTGGCACCAAGGGGGATGGTGCTAAACCATGAAAAACGGCCTCTGCAGTCCAATCACCTCCCGGTGGGCCCCACCTCCCACATGGGGGATTACAATTCAACATGAGATTTGGGCGGGAACACAGGTCCAAACCATATCTAGACCTTTGAGTACTTATGGGCTGTCGTGATGAATATGAGTTTTACAGCTAGGCAGACTTGGGTTTAGGTGCTAGCTGTGTGCTCTTGCGGGAGTTACTTAACCCCTCTGAGTCATAGATCCTTAAAGATAACAGCTCCCTCATAGACCATTTGTGAGATGAGGCACACAAGGCCCTCAGCACAGTGTTTGGCAGATAGTAAGTGCTCAGTATGTGTAATTATTAATATTACTATCTTTTACCTCCATCCAAAACCAAAACCCATAAAAGGCAAGTGACCCTTCTGACCTGAGCCGAGCAAAAGCAGGGTGTAAAGCAAGCTGACAGGCTCCAGGTTTTCTTATTAGCAAGTGGTCTCTCTGTACATGCTTTTCAGATGCCCAGTCCTTTCCCAAATGACCAATTATTCATGTCTTTGACATTTGGAGCCCCTCAGGAATATCTGAAATTGAGTACTTTAAATCAGTGTCAGGCTAGGCACAGGCAAGGATGCCTCTTGGGGGTGCAGCAGGGAGGTCAACTCATTCCCCATTCTGAGCTTTCCGGGAGCCCTCCAGGCGGGAGCTGCTGAACACATCCGACATGACCCACAGCTCCGTGCTCACCATGATTTGTGCGTGCTGACCTGCTCCAAGTTGCCAGGAGCCAAGGCTAGCTCTGGAGACTTCTTTCTCTTCTTTATTTATCTACAGTACAACCTTATCTTCCTAGGTGTTACCCTTCTATGCAAGAGGAAAAAAAATGCTTTCCTAAGGCAAAGCATTGTTTTATCAATAATGTTCCAATAAATCACAGCAGGCTCGAGTCCCAGGAATGAAACCAGAAACCGCTGTTCTTTTCTTTTATTTTTAGATATTCTTAAATGCAGCATCATTCCTAATAGAAGGAAGGCATTTACTTCCCATCAAATTTATAATGACTGCCAAGAATTGGTAAAATGCTCTTAGCTGAAATGGTCTATCTCTCTCTCAAAGTCTATAATGTGTGTCTCATTTCCTGTTATGAAGCAAGCCTTTGATTTTGTATGGAGTTTGCTGATGAAGTATTTTCTTCTGATTTTATGGTTAAATAGTGCCTTAGCTGGTCCTTTTGATGCCTAATGACGATTGTCTTGGAGCTCCCTGGCTGGGCTGTGAGTCACAGAATCTGGTAATGTTTGAGGCTGTGGTGACTCATCACCCTCGAGAACACAACTTGATTGGGTTTTCTGTAAAATAAAAAGAAAAATGAGAATTTGTCAAAGGCAAAGCTTGTTAATAAAGTCTAGGATTAGTGAGATTTCTGGGAGATTGGGTATTGGCTTAATGAGTGAGGGCATCTAGGCTTTGGTTGTGGGTGTGTGGTTTGGGGCCGGAGTTACCTGTGAAGAGCTCTGTATGGCGGTGAAAACTCATTGGAAGGGAAACTGCAGTGGAGACCTGGTAGTCGGCCCATGGGCTCTGGGGGCTGAGGCCATGCCCTGGAGAGGATTCCAAGCACAACATCCAAGGATGTCCTTGACGGAGAGCCAGGTTTCACAGAAGCCAGGAGGCTGTAGGACCATTCCGTGGGGCATGGTGATGTTGGGATGTCTGTTTTCAACGGAACAAAGTTCCAGAGGCAGAGCAGAAAGGTCTCGAAGGAGACAAATGTTGGGAGACCCATGACAGAACAGAGAGGGAGGAGTGGTCTGGAAATGCTGGCATGGGGATGGCAAGGGTGAGACCTGTGGCAGGACAGCCACCTTGCAAATTCAGGTGGGTATGGGGTGGCTGCGCTCCTAGGAATTGGTTCGATAGCATGTTTTTCCCGAAGCTTAGACTAAATGGAAATTTAAAGATGGAGAGAATGAGAGAGAAGGTGTTTGTACAATCTGGATGCATGGTGGGGGGCCTGGCAAGGCACAGATAGGACACTCAGGTTATTGGAGGAGAGTTTAATGAGGGGCAATTTACAAAGGTGTGAGAAGGATGCAGGGACGGGGCCAGGGTCAGTGCACCCCCTGGGGCTAGTGCTAGTCTGGTGCTGCTACATCTCTGCTGAATATTTGTGTCCTCACATTCTTACATTGAAATTCTAGCCCCCAAGGTGATGGTATCAGAAGGTGCAGCCTTGGGAAGTGAGTAGGTCATGAGGGTGGAGCCTCATGACTGTGATTAGTGCTCTTATTGTTAGAGACCAACGAGGGCTAATTAGTCCCTTGCACACAGCAAGGACACAGTGAGAAGGCACCATCTGTGGGGAACCGGCCCTCACCAGACATCAAATCTGCCAGTGCCATGTTCTTGGACTTCCCAGCTTCCAGAACTGTAAGAAATAAGTTTCTGTTGTTCATAAGCTGTCCAGTTTGTGATATTTTGTTATCGCAGCCCGAACAGACTGGGACACTAAGGTAAGGCATAAGCTCAGATCTTTGGTCAGCAGAAAAGGGAGCCTGCCAGCTGGTGTGACTTCACCATGCTGGACTGGCACTACTTGACATGAATAGGAGGAGAGTGTCCGATGTTCCCAGCATGCCTCACGTGGCCCAGCTATAAAGCTTCTCTCCTGCAAAGGAAGGGAGCTTCTTGTTGGGAAGTGAGCTATTCTGACATTTCAATATCTAATGTGTTCACAGAAATGGATGAGAAATTTTGAGCTTTAATGTGCCCTTAAATTTCATTTGCTGATGCTGCTTATAAGTGTATTGATTAGATAATTTCTATTTCCAGGAGAAAAGTTTACCTCTGAGTTAAGGTCAAGCTGGGAAAATGACAGCCAGAAAGAAAGTTTGAAAAAATAAGAAAACCTGAAAATAGGACTTCAGAGAGAAATTTCCTTCTCAGTCGTAGCACTGTTGTTCTGCATGTCGTTGTCTTCATGTGTACACACACATGCAACCAGACACACAAAATCATGTGCGTGCACGCACACACAACACACACACACATAAAGCCCCACACCATACATCCATACCCCATGCACATACATCATACCACATACCTATACATAAAACACACAATCACACATATATGCACAACCACATACATAGCCATGCACATAACCACACACACTACAACACACAGTCACACACCACAACAGACCACACAACCACATGCATGCACACACAGCATCATACCACATACAGCATACCACATGCACACAGATCATACCACATGCACAGGTATTAAATACACATAATCATACACATACAGACATACAAATACAACCCTACACACAATCATACACACATAATCACATACACTATAAAATGCACAACCACACATTACAACACACAACATAACCATAAATACACAACCACATGCACACACACACACCACACCACACACACCATACCACATGCATATACATCATACTGCATACGTATCTATCAAACACACACAATCATACATATACAGACAACAGACAACACAGCCATATGCACATACACACCATGCCACATGCACACATCACGCCACATACATATAAAACATAACCACACACAGACAACCCCCCACACAATATCACACACATCATAATAGGCACAGCCACACGTTACAACACACAACACAGCCATGCATACAGAAACACATGCACACACATACACAAAACACTACACCACACACACCATGCCACACGCACATACATCATGCCACATACATATATATCAAACACACAATCACACATATTCACAATCACATACAATCACACACATACATGCAACCACTACATAACTGCACATATCACCATACACATACAATCACACACCACAACAGACAACACAACCACATGCATGCATACACACAACATACCACACATATGTCATGCCACACACATATATCACACAATTACACATGTACACAATCACATACAACCACACACACACAACCATATACATATCACCATACACATACAATCACACACCACAACAGACAACACAACCACATGCATGCATACACACAACATACCACACATATGTCATGCCACACACATATATCACACAATTACACATGTACACAATCACATACAACCACACACACACAACCATATACATATCACCATACACATACAATCACATACCACAACAGACAACCACATGCATGCACAGCATACCACACACACATATCATGCCACATAGATATATATCAAACACACACAGTCACACTCACATCACATGAACACAACAGCCACTTAAGTGGCTACTTTGACAGGAGTTAGGGCTCGATGTGGAGTGGAGCCATCTTTCTCTACTAGAGCACAGGTGACTGCAGACAAGCTGCCATGGGTGGTGGACTCACAGCTGGCCCCAGGCAGCCCTTCCTGGAGGATCCATGTTGACAGCACAGAGGTGTGAGTGGATGTTGTATTTACGGAAGCTCAGGGCCAGCTTTGACCATCTTCCTCAGAATTCTGCAGCTGTGTGTGTGCGTGTGTGAGTGAATGCATGTGACTGTGTATGACAGTGGGCAAGCATGGTGCTCTGTGTGTGTGTGAGTGTGACTGTGTGCTAGTGAATGCATGTGACTATGAATATGTGTGTGAGCGTGCCTGTGTGTGTGTGACTGTGTACAAGTGAACATATGTGACTGTATCACAGTGTGTGAGCATGGCTGTGTATGTGTAAGTACATAACTGAATGTGTTTGACTATGTGAGTGTATGCAATGTGTGTGTATAAAACTGAATATGTGTGACTGTATGTGTGTGAGCATGCCTGTGCAAGTGTGCTGGTGTGTGAGTGTGCCTGTGCAGGTGTGTGTGTGTGAGCCTGTCTGTGAGATTGTGCAGGTGTGTGTGTGTGTGCCTGTGTATGAGTGTGTGTGAGTGTGTAGGTGTGCCTATGCGAGTGTGCAGGGGTGTGTGTGTGCCCGTGTGTGTGTAGGTGTGTCTGTGTGCCTATGTGAGTGTGCAGGTGTCTCTGTGTGTGTGTGTGTGTGCCTGCCTGTGTGAGTGCGTGTGTGACTGAGAATGTGTAGGTGTGCCTGTGAGTGTGTAGGTATGTGCCTGTGTGAGTGTGCAGGGGTGTGTGTATGAGTGTGAGTGTGCCTGTGTGTGTGTGTGCCTGTGTGTGTGCAGGTGTCTGTGTGCCCGGGTGTGTGTGTGCCTGTGTGAGTGTGTGTGTGTGCCTATGTGAGAGTGTGTGCGCCTGTGTGAGAATGTGTAAGTGTGCCTGTGTGTGTAGGTGTGTGCCTGTGTGTGTGCAGGGGTGTGTATGTGAGCGTGTCTGTGTGTATGAGTGTGAGTGTGCCTGTGTGAGAGTGTGCAGGGGTATGTGTGTGTGTGTGTGTGTGTGTGAGCATGCCTGTGAGCATGCTTGTGTGAGTGTGCAGGGGTCTGTGGGCGTGCCTGTGAGCGTGTAGATGTGTGCCTGAGATTGTGCAGGTGTGTGTATGCCTGTGTGAGAGTGTGTAGGCGTTTGTGCCTGTGTGAGCGTGTGCAGGGGTGTGTGTGTGTGTGTGCGCACACGCATGCCTGTGTGAGTGTGTAGATGTGTCTGTGTGTCTGAGGGTGTGCAGGTGTGTGTGTATGTGCCTGTGTGTGTGTGCGCCTGTGTGAGAGCGTGTAGGTTTGTGTGTATGTGTGTGCGCCTCTGTGTGTGCGGGTGTGAGTGTGCCTGTGTGAGACTGTGTAGCTGTGTCTGTGCCTGTGTGAGTATGTGCGGGGTGCATGTGTGTGAGTGTGCCTGTGTGAGTGTGTGTAGGTTTGTGTGTGTGTGTGTGTGCCTCTGTGTGTGCGGGTGTGAGTGTGCCTGTGTGAGGCTGTGTAGGTGTGTCTGTGCCTGTGTGAGTATGTGCGGAGGTGCATGTGTGTGAGTGTGCCTGTGTGAGTGTGTAGATGTGTCTGTGTGCCTGTTTGAGGGTGTGCAGGTGTGTGTGTTTCTGTGTATGTGGGTGTGTGTGAATGTGCCTGTGTGAGAGCGTGGGTGTGTGTGTGTGTGTGAGCGTGTGGGCGGGTGAAGGGAGGGGAGAGACGGTAACCCTGCATGTGGGAACAGAGCCGAGGACAGTCAGCTTCATGAGTGATTTAGTGGAACGCGTCGGTTTCCACGAATATGTCTTGAGTAAATGCTGCAGTCCTTGCTCTCCTTGAAAATCTGGGCTTAAAGGCCCAGAAGCAGCATGTATCAAGCTTCCGGATTTAGGCTCTTCCCACGTCCTCACCCCAATTCGTCTTCCCGTCCTGACTCTGTTTTTAGGCTCTCTGCGTGGGCACTGGGTACAAATGGTCCTTGTGGATGTGGGCATCTCGGCAGCTGCTGAAACTTCCGCCTCCCCTGCTGCGATTCTCTGTGGAAAGAGCAGAGGGCCACTCCCCTCTCCCTGAGGCCCCCAGCGGGATCTCTGGTTTGCAGGGGAGGAAGGCTTTGTACTGGGTGAAAGGGCAGAGAGTGCCCTGGGTCCCTGACCTCTTCCTGCCTCTTTCCGGGAGCTTCCCTGGGGTGACTGATATTCCTGGGGAGCCTCCCTCGGCCTACAAGCTCACAGGAGAGGGTGGCACCTGGGAGACGGGAAGGAGGCAGAGGGCAGCTCCTCAGTGGTTCCCAGACGGGGTGAGCATGAGCTTATTTCAGAAGCAGATGACCCAAGTCATTTCCACGATGTGCAAACTCATCACTTCGGAAGTGGGTCCCAGTGTGGGTATTTCCAAGTAGCTCCCACACGGAGAGGGAGGCAAACATGAATGTGTCTTGAGGTTTCTCTGAGTTCAACGCGGCTCACTAGGGAAGGAAATAAAGGATCTGGGGCAGGAATTTGTCTTTTAGAAAGTGCTTTTTAAGGCTTGTGCCGTGTTACGTGGCTTCTGGGATGAGACTTTGTTACTCTCACTCATGGGTAGGTTTCTCTTTATACTTTGCTGCCTTGGCTGACCTCATAGCCCATCTCAGGTGTCCCTTCTGTTTGGTGCCACAGCACTCTGGCATTTTTCTTTAATAGTCCTTAACTTACTGAATTATTTCCTGTTAATTTATATATTCCCAGGGCCTGGCAGAGGAGTATCAATTAATATTTTTCCAGAGATTAAGTGGTGGGGGGATGGGGAGAACCCAATCACAGAGGACCAGAAAGGAAGTAGCTTCTTAGATATAAGTCAAGGACCAAAAACATGATTGACACCTGAAAGGCTTCCCTTACTTTCAGGCTTTTACTCACAATAACGTCACTGTGACGTGTATCAGTCAGTGATTGTCACAAGTATGCTGTGTAATAAGCTACCCCAGAACTCAACAGCTCCGAGCAACACTCATTTACCCTTACACTCATGGGTTGACTGCAACTCGTCTGGGCCAACCTGGACTTTTGCCTTCAGTTTGTAGTCTGAGCTCAAATTCATCCTAATTCTGGCTCCCAGACTGAAAGGGTAGTGGGTACCTGGGTTGTGTTCTTCTCCTGGCAGAAACCAGAGGCCTCCAGGACCAGCCACGCCATGAGAGCGTGTGGAAAGCCTCTGCATACATCATGCCCATGAACGTCCCATTGACCAAAGAAAGGTACATGGCCAAGCTCAGACTCAGTGGGGCAGGGCGGCACACTTCACCCACCCCTTGAAGGGAGAAGAGTGAACCTTTTCTGAACAGTAATTCAAATTATCAAAGAACTTAATTCTACCATCTTAACGTTTTGATTATTCCCTGCTAAGGAAGAATCACAATAACAATATTTAACATTTACCGAGTCCTTACTAATGTCAAGCATAAGTTCTGTGGACTCTAGTTACATTTTCTCATTTAATCCTCCTAAAAGTCCTACGAAGTGGTGCAGTGTTTATGGAACTTGCCTGGGTTACAAGCTGGAAGAAGCAGATGAAACCCAACACTTCTGATTTCCAAGCTCAGCTCCTAATACTACTCAACGGTGCCCTCTCTTTCTGTTTCAAAAGTGGTTATGATGGGAAGGAGAAAAACAAAACAGGGTCTGAGGTGGAGGCTGGGGGGAATTCCTGAAGCCCAGACGGGGAGGCCGGGGAAGCCAAAGCAAGCTCTTCTGGTTTCACTTTTGCGCTAACCCAGAATGAGAGAGTATATTTCCAAAACAACTAACAGCCAATTACCAAAAGTGTAGGCTGTGGCAGATGGCAGGTGCTGAGATGTTTAACTAGTCCCACCTCCTCATTTTACAGATGAGGAATTAGAGTCTGAATGGGGGAAGGTAGCTTGCGCAAGACATATGGCTCATTCATGGCAGACCTCGATGAACATTAGATTTGCAGTTCCGAATCCTGCGCTCTGTTCCTGCCTGCTCAGTGGGAGCCATGAAGGTGGTGTTGAGTCACACGGTCCTGGGAGGCTTTCCTGGGTAATTGATCATGACAGAACATGCAACTGATTCTACAGAAGCAGTTGAAGCATTTGCATAGGTATGTCCGACAAGGCCACTTGGCATCTCGTAGGCACCGCTTTGATGATTTTTATTTAACGTGTCGCCACCTGGCATTTGTGCAGTCTTACCAATTACTCAGTGGCGGTGATGTAAATATTAACTGCCAGCTGATCTGTTTTATCTTATTTGAGAGTGAAAAAAATGCAAATCCAAATGAATAATAGGTTTAGAGACAAAATTATCCAGAAATATGATTTATCGTTAATATTTTAACATATTTAATATTCTTTTCAACAGCTATCTGTATTTTATGAAGAGTGAGATAGTTGGGTTGGTTTTAATTGTGGTTTTTAAGAGCAAAGAGGATATAGGGGAAAATAAAAAGAACAAGTGTGTAAAGTTTTGCAAACTTGCATTGCTGGTAAAGCTAAGGTTACATAAAAATAGGGGATTAGGAAAGAGGCGGGGTGTGGTGGCTCACACCTGTACTCCCAGCTTTGGGAGGCCGAGGTAGTCAGATCGCTTGAGGTCAGGAATTCGAGACCAACCTGGCCAACATGGTGAAACCCATCTCTACTAAAAATACACAAATTACCTGGGTGTAGTGACACACACTTGTAACCCCAGCACTTTGGGAGGCTGAGGCAGTCAGATCACTTGAGGTCAGGAATTCGAGACCAACCTGGCCAACATGGTGAAACCCCGTCCCTTCTGAAAATACAACAGTTAGCCAGTTGTGGTGGTGTGCACCTAGAATTCTAGCTACTCAGGAGGCTGAGGCAGGAGAATCACTTGAACTTGGGAGGCAGAGGTTGCAGTGAGCTAAGATCATGCCACTGCACTCCACTCCAGCCTGGGCAACAGAGTAAGACTCTGTCTCAAAAAAAAAAAAAAAAAAAAAAAAAAGAAAAAAAAAAAAAAAAAAAAAAAAAAAGGGATTAGGAAAGAAACAATAAAAATGGCATTGAATGTATGTATAAAAATCACCCACTTGTAACACAAATCAGGTTCATTAGATTCATCAAAACTTGCTCTTGGAAGTTGCAATTCTTCTTAATCACAGTTTTTATATTTATTTAAATTTACTTACTTTTTTTTTTTTGAGACGAAGTTTCGCTCTTGTTGCCCAGGCTGGAGTGCAATGGCGCGATCTCGGCTCACTGCAACCTCCGCCTCCTGGGTTCAGGCAATTCTCCTGCCTCAGCCTCCTGAGTAGCTGGGATTACAGGCATGCTCCACCATGCCCAGCTGATGTTTTGTATTTTTAGTAGAGACAGGGTTTCACCGTGTTGACCAGGATGGTCTCAATCTCTTGACCTCGTGATCCACCCGCCTCGGCCTCCCAAAGTGCTGGGATTACAGGCGTGAGTCACCGCGCCCGGCTTTTTTTTTTTTTTTGAGAGAAAGAGTCTTGCTTTGTTGCCCAGGCTGGTCTTGAACTTCTGGCTTCAAGTGATCCTCCTGCCTTGGCCTCCCAAAGTGGTGGGATTACAGGTGTGAGTCACCATCCCTGGCCTTACTTTAGCTGGGTGCAGTGGCTCATGCCTGTAATCCCAGCATTTTGGGAGGCTGAAGTGGGTAGATCACCTGAGGTTGGGAGTTTGAGACCAGTCTGACCAACATGGAGAAACTCCATCTGTACTAAAAATACAAAAAATTAGCCAGCCAGATGTGGTGGTGCATGCCTATAATCCCAGCTACTTGGGAGGCTGAGGCAGGAGAATTGCTTGAGCCTGGGAGGTGGAGGTTGTGGTGAGCTGAGATCGTGCCATTGCCCTCCAGCCTGGGCAACAAGAGTGAAACTCCAACTCAAAAAAAAAAAAAAAAAAATTAATCATGGTTTCTGACTCTTCTGGAAGCAGTGCTGTGTATCTTGAGGTTCTGGTATAGAGTTTTGATCATGTCTGGTATTCACCACTGTATTCTAAGCAAAAGGGTCTGCTCCATAATAATTGACCAACATATGTTTGTGTAATGAGAGTTTCTTCCTCAGATTAGGATGCAGAAGATCACATGAGTCAAAAAAAAACTAGAAAGAAAAACATACAAAAGTGAAAAAAGAGTGTATTTAAAAAATCCGTCTAAGAGACTGAAAAGAAGTCTAAAGGAGCAAATTTTCAGAGAAAGACAAATGATTCCTGCAGGAACTGAGATCAGCAAGCAGTTTCCTCGCTGAGGGCAATTGGTAAGTCTGAGGACATCAGACAGAGACAATTTCTGAGAGTAAGCAGGAGCCATAGGTACTTTAAAGGCCATGTGTGCTGGTCGTGTGAACAGAAGTCAGGAGCAGACTCAAGAGCAGCTGGTGGCTCCTTGTTTACTCCTTTGTTCTCCTGGGGTTGCTCAGTGCATGGTGGTACAGAAAACTGAGAGATGGTGGCAAGGGGTGTGGGGGAGAAAGAGAGAGGAGAGAGAAATACTAAAGAAGGGTTTAGAGAAATTTCTAGCCTTAAATATAAGTTAATTAGAAAGTTTAAAAATCAAAATTTTAAGTTTTCATCTCAAAAATTTCTACTTTATATTTCTGGCTTTAAATATAAATAAAAAAGAGAATTTAAAATCCATTTTAAGCTTTCTCTCAAAAAACATAAAAGAGAACCTGAAAGCAAAATAAAGAAAAGAATGAAGGAAATAATAAAGGTAAAGTCAGAAATCGATGAAATGGAAGATAGACTTAAAATTGAGAAAACAATGAAGTCCAATGCTGAACTTTTTAGCAATTTTCAGACATGGATATACTTCTAGCAAGACCGAGCATGAAGAGAGGAAGCACAGTTATCATGATTAGGAATGAGAAAGGGGAAGATCAGTACAGATTCTTACATTTAATGTATAATAAACTATTATGATACTATGTATAGATTTTTGTAAGTAATGAATTTGACATGATAGATAAAATGGACAAATCATTGAGAAAGACAACTCATCAAACTTGACACAGAAAAGATATGAAACACTTGTTGAATGAAAGAACATTTCATTTTATACAGCTGTGTACTTTTTCTAGAGTTTTGACCCAGCTCTTACTAGTTTGAAACATAATGTCTTTTACACCTGAATTTTCCCTTATGTTGTTTCCACATGTCTCATCTTTTTATCATTCAGGCATTCCTGGTGTGGTTGTGGACCTTCAGAATACATGCTTTGGAGCCTCATCTTCCGTCAATACACTGAGCAGTTTGAGCATTAACATAACCTTTCCACATTACTCCATTGATATGACCAGGTAGTTAATGAGAGAGGGAAGTGAAACTTCTTAAAGTTCTCTAATATTCCTGGATCTGTGGCTTAAAGTCTTTCATTATTTGTGGAAAATTCTCAGCTATTTTCATTTCAAATATCTCTTTTGCTCTCTTTTCTCTCTTGTATCTTCTTCTAGGATTACAGTTATTTGTGTGTAAGACCACTTGGCATTGTCCCACAGTTCTTCAGTGTCCTGCTCTTTTTATTTCCTCATCTTTTTTTTTCTCCTTGTGTGACAGTTGAGTGGCTTCTTTTGATCTATCTTCAAATTCAATGATTCTTTCCTTAGCCATATCCAGTCTACTGATAGGTCGGGCAAAGGCACTCTTCATTTATGTTACCATGGATTTAAAAATAATTGTTGGATTTTCTTTGGGCCCTTATAGTTTTCATCTTTCTATTAAAAATGTCCATCTCTTCATATATGAAAGTTTTTGACTTATTAATCATATGTATTTTACATTTCCTATCTGATAATATCTAGGCCATCTCTGCATGTGGTTTTGTTGATTTACTTGTCTCTTAGAAGGTGATTGCTTCTTTTTGCTTTTTTTGGTCTCAGAATTTTTGTGTTAATGCTGGACATCGTGTGTAAAACAGTAGAGATTGAGGCAAAAGTATTATGCCTGGAGTGGGCAAACCTTCCCTCCTATGCTGTTAGTATGGGGTTGAGTCACTCTGATCAGAAGTTCAGCTGAGTTTGGGTCTTCTTGTTGGTCCGGTTATGTTCAGTGCACCTCCGTCCTCACTGAATTATCCTAGTCCTACCTTCTACTTCTGGAGGAGTCTGGGGTGCTGGAGGGTTTTTCTCAACGTTTCTGCTCCATATTCAGCTATAGACTGTGTGCCTCCATTGCAGACAAGGGACTTTCTCTACGTTCATGGCCCTCTGGCAGGAATAAACTCTTGTTTCTTGTTACTTGGTTCTTGGTAGCCTGGTGATTGGAGTGATTGAGTTCTCTGTTGTCCTGGCCAAGCCTCAGCCTTGGGCAGGCCTGTGTACCAGTGTTGTTAATGCTGTGACTTTCAAAGTGAGGGTGTCCTTCCTGCCCATGGTGGCCAAACACTTTGTGTCTTTGGTGGGACTTTTGTGGGAGAGGCCTTCAGTAGTATTGGTATAGGATCATAAGCCCCTTCCCCACTCCAGGAGTTGAGGCTTTTTATTGTTTACTCTTCTCCTAGCCCCTGTGGGTCCTCTCTCAGTGCTCTGTGGAAGATAGCCCTTGCCATGCCTCCTCCAGAGGCTTAAGACTGTTTTTTCCTAATGGAGTAAGGTCTAGGTGTGGCTCATGTCTTTCCTGCATCTGTTCCCTTTCTCAAGGTCTGTGACATCATTCTCATCTCTTCCCCAACTCCTGACCTTCCTTGTAAATATTTGCTGGAGCTCTGTGGAAAAGAGCCTGGGTGCAGACTCCCCTGTGTCTGCTAACATTCTATATTCTCATGCAAGCCCACATTCAAATGTTTGCAACTATTTAGTATTGCCGCTGAGTTCTTCTTACCTTCCTCTATGATGCTCAGCACCTTCTCCTCTTGTGTGCCACAGGCAGGCAGGTGTTTGTGTCCTGCATTGGAGCGACTCTCACTTCTTTGGGTTTCAGGACACTTGGTTGCCCATACCTTCAGATCTCTGATAGGTCTAGCAAAGTTATGATTTTGTAATTTGTCTGACTTTCATCATTAGGGTAGGTGTGATGCTCTTTTCCAGCTTTCTATAGCCCAGGGGGAAGCAGAGCAACATATTTGTTCTCTATTCAATTTTTGTCTTTCTTTGGGACTTTCCTGTAAATATTTCTGAAAATAATTGTAATTTCTTCCCAAGCTCGATTTCTAATTCAGGGGAAGTAGTTTTGATTTGCAATGCTAGGGCTAATGGAGATGGCAAAACAGCTTCAGTTGTGCAGGCCCTCTGATTCTCTGTGCTGAAAAGAGAAAGGTCCTCATGGTTGGGTTGAATTTTTCAAAACTTACAGCAAATTGAATCTAGTAATAAAAGGACTTAGCATAATCCTTAATTTCTTTTAAACCCTATTGATTGGCTTGACCTATTTTATTGCCTCACTGTGACAAGATCTGATGAACAAACATCTGAAATTGTTCTCCTTCATGCCAGTCCCCACATCTTGCAAAATGATCCTACTTTTTTTTTTCTAAATATGTCCTCTTAGAACTACAGATATTCTGGGAAACCTAGACCAAAATTAACTACCTGAAAATCAGAATCCATTGGGGCCTCACTGACATAGCTATTCTGGAATTCCAAAGCTGTGGTTTGTGTTCTTTAAGAGAAAAATGCTTCTCCTTGCAATTCTGTCTGTGTGCAATGTATTCTCTGTCACTAAAGCACAGACGACTTCACTGTATCTTCAAGCAGGGAGTTCAAGAGGGGAACATTGCCTAGCTGTGCTCATGTGCTGATGGCAGTCTCAGATCCTCTGATCTTCTCATAAAACATAGCCTCGATGAGCCTTGCTCAAGTCCAAATTTAATGGCCCTGGAGTCATTTCCAGAACTATTTAGAATGGCAATTAATTTATGGTTAATTAACTCTGGTGTTAACCACCTGTTAGGCTTGGCAATGATGCTTGAAGTTTAAAGAGAAGGGGGGAAATGGAGAAGGAGGAGGGCTTATCCAGGCAGATGACAAAAACACAGCCGGAGACCTCAGAAAGGCAAATATGAAGACTTTGTTTGCACAGGAGTATTTTATGTCACCACTCTGTGCAAGGATCCTTCGTTTAAACTAATGCCCATAGTTAAAGTGGCAAAACAAGCTTCTTTTGTTTGACTAAGGGTCTTGGCTTCAATCAGCAGTATTATTAAGAGCTGAGCAGTGCTCTTTATTAGGCAGTGAGACTCATTAATAACACTATTCATGAGTCTATGGGTTCCTCTGGGAGGGGATAGACTTTGCAGCATGTACAATCTCATCCAGATGATTCATGAGGATCCTACATGGTCTGACAGTGCTGGAGGACATGGTTCAGGGTAGAGAGGGGTGTCTGCACACCTCACCCCCAGCTCCTGAAGAGTGCAGAGGAAAAGGGCTAGCCCAAGAAAAAGTTGATGAGATGACACCTGTGGCTATTTACCACCCAAAGGGCTTGAGGTGATGTCTGCTCATTAAGCATCACTAAGATGTCCTGTTGCTCATTCATCTGACATTGTCAGTATGAATGGTCTAGATGTGGGTGGGAAAATGATAACCAGGGACCAGATCTCACCCCCACTTCCTGATTTTTGTAAATAAAGTTTTATTGGAACACGGCAACGCCTATTTACATAGTGTTGTTTATGGCTGCTTTCACTTAGCCCACAGAGAAAAAGCTTGCCAATTCCTGTTCCAGATCATGGAAGCAGCAAAGCATTGTCATGATTTCAGGTGGAAATATGTCCAGAATGCACTATGTTGTCTTTGTTTTTAAGCTGAGAATACATGAATAATACTTTGACTTATGAGACAAAGCACAGCAGCTGGTTATTCAGTATAGGGACAAACATCTTCACGCTGGCCAGAGTCCTGAGGACATGATTGTATGCTGCTTTCAATAACAATCTTAAGCCACCAAGATAATCATTTTGCCCTTTTTTTTTTTGCCTGTTTTAATATTGTTTTATGTACCATCAGGCTATTAGCATCGATGCTGTTGTCACTCACACCTGCCTCTGAATGTCCTACCTCCCGTTAGAGGACTGATACAATGCTTCTAAGCAGAGCTGTTTAAGAAAAAAAGAAAATCATCCTGACGAAACTGTGTCTAAAGTCAGGGGTAAAGGGCTGCTTCTGCTTTGTTTATTCCAGGGCCCACTGTGAGGGCTGTTGTGGCAAGTGTCTCACTGAGTCCGTATCAAGGAGGACCTTGTGCAGGGCCCGCTCTGTGCATCTGTCCCAGGTCTCACTGTCTAGTGGAGGAGCCTGTCACTTACCTGTCGCATGGATGCATCTTAAATACAGACTCAGGAGCAGGCTGTAGAAAGGAGCTGCTTCTCCCTGAGCAGGAAACTGAGGCATCTGAGCATGCCTGGAAGGCTTCTGTGGGCAGGTGGCAGGCAGCGGGCAGGAGGAACTGCCTTGAGGAGGAGGCTGGGCTGAAGGCGAGCAGTCACCTGCAGGGCTGTGTCGTGGGGGGTCATGGGGAGTGGAGACCCTCATTCCTGCAGGGCTGTGTGGTTGGGGGGTCATGGGGAGTAGAAACACTCATTCCTGCAGGGCTGTGTGGTGGGGGGTTATGGGGAGCGGAGACTCTCATTCCTGCTGGGCTGTGTGGTGGGGGGGTCAGGGGAGTAGAAACCCTCATTCCTGCAGGGCTGTGTGGTGGGGGGTCATGGGGAATGGAGACTCTGATTCCTGCAGGGCTGTGTGGTGGGGGGGTCTTGGGGAGTGGAGACCCTCATTCTTGCAGGGTTGTGTGGTGGGGGTCATGGGGAATGAAGACCATTGTTTCTGCAGGGCTGTGTGGTGGGGGGTCATGGGGAGTGGGGGCTCTTTGGCCTGCCAGTCTCTGTGGTGATGGGGGTACCATGGAGAGTGGAGGCCCTCGTGCCTGGGCCGGTGAGGTGAGGGTGTCTGCCTATGGGCTAGATCACATAGGGCCCTACACACCATGGAGAAGCTTGGAGGGTCTGGGGTGTGTCTAAACAGGGATGGTGGGCAATGAGATTGCTAGCATTGTTCTTGCATTTTGCCACATTTCCTGGAGCATCAGCGCGGGAAGGACCAGAGGGAGGGAGGAGCCCAGGAAGGACCAGAGGGAGGGAGGAGCCCAGGAAGGGACCGCAAGGTTTTAATAGGTGGAGAATACCTTATGTCCCTTGAAGGCCCTTAGATCAGGCCCTGAGCTGATCACATAACCTCCTTGTTGTGACCTTTTGAGTCACAAGATTTTCCTTGCTAGCACCCACACGTCAATATAAACCAGCGGAGAAAGTGTTGCACCTGGCTTCTGATCTCAACTGTGCTGCTAACTCACTGTGTAAAACAAGGAAGTACCAAATGTGTAAGACCCTTTTGTCACACAGAGCCCTTGGGACTAGGAGATTTTCATGCTGCACCAATCACATGCAGTTGCAGGCAAGACTGTCTAGACCCAGACGCTGAGCCACAGTCCACAGATCAGGAACCCTTCCTTTCTTCCTTTAGGCTCATCTGAAATACTTAAATTGTCACATCTTTCTGCTTTTGAAAAACAAACCAAGCCTCTAGGTTGTATTAGTGCTGTTGCAATTCCAAGTTCACAGGTGATGAGATGAAGGATATTGCTGGTACATTGTCTTCTGGCCACCTAGATGGTCCCATAAAATTGAGATAGAGACGGGGCTTGGCTTCAGCTCACCTCCACTAGAACATTCCCACGGCTCACAAAACCCACGCCAATACCTCACTGATATCATAATGTTTAACCGTGCCTTTTACTTAAAGAATTCCAGGAACTGGCCTTAGGAGATAACCAAGGTCTGAGAGTCCCGACCTGGGAAGGAATGCTAAACAGTCAACGCAGAGCCTCACTGCTGCAGGCCAGCGACCAGGTGGCCCATTACTCAAGAGAACCATGGCAGCCAGATAATGCTGATCTGCATCCCCTACCCTTCGCGTGCTTCGCCCAGCCCAGCCTGTGTGCCCTATTCCTGATGTCAATTCCTGAGTGTTGCCTCATAAAAAAGCCCTACTGGTTCCTTCTGGAGAGTCGGTCAGGGAATTCTCTCTCCCTCTTGTGTTGTCCTCATTATGCCCAGGAATAGACTCCAATGGAATCCTTTCTGGGAAAACTCTTTGGTCTCATGTCAGTTTCTATTGCATTGAGAGCCCGAGAATCAGTGGTCAGTAACAAAATGGCAAATGAATCTTGGCTTGTTTACTAATGTCTGGGGCTTATCCTCCACTTGGCTTCTTCAGAAACTCAAGTTTGCCAATGCACCTGGGGGATGAAGTTTCCTTAGAGGCGGATCTGCTTGTCTCTCCAAGGCTGGTGCACGTCTCTACCTGTAGAGAAGGCTGTGGGATGCAGACACACGTAGGTGTGCCCACTGTATCTGCACGCATATGCACCTATGTTAAACCTTATGCTGGTTTGCTAAGAGGTGGGTGAAACGTGCCTGCATAATAAATGCTTGGGGCAGCCCAACAGCGTGTTCTCCTTCCTGTGCCCGGCTCACAGGCAGATGGTTTCCTGGGAGCATAGAGTCAGCACGAGGGAGCTGTCTCAGGAAGGTGGCTTCAGGGGAGGGTTACCACACACATTGGTAGGGTCTGTATGAGTTTTCTTGGGTGGTCGTAACAAAGCCTCATG
>NW_016107421.1:2401371-2416382 GCF_001604975.1 Cebus imitator | reverse complement strand
TTTTTTTTTTTAGATAGGGTCTCACACTGTAGCCCAAGGTGATGGAGTGTAGTGGTGAAATCTCATCTCACTGCAACGTCCGCCTCCCAGGTTCAAGTGATTCTCATGCCTCAGCCTCCCGAGTAGCAGTGTTGGAAATAGATGTTGGAAATAGATGCTCGATGCAGCAAAGAAAAATTAGCACTGAGACAAAGGAGCTTTCAGCAATGCATTTTTTACTTCCGGGACTGCAGGAAGGGTACTCTCACTAGCCATCTTGCCATGAGAGTATAATAAATAAAGGAAAACACACAACTTTATCCCTTATGCTTTTGGGGTTGTCCTTACTGCTGTGTCTGATCTCCATTGGTTGGAGCCAGACCTCACAATTGAAACTAAAACCCGATTGGCTAACACTTAAAACTTTTTTTTAAACAGGTAAAGGCAATGGAGAGCTGGGACGTGCCTGTGAGCACGTCCAGCACAGATATCTTGGTTAAAGTACAAGGGCATAGAATATACTACATGCCTGTAAGCATGGTATGTTTAACAGCTATGTAGGATAGGGCTTAACAAAGTTATTAGCACACTTATTCTTTAACAAGAAAGGAAATTTTAAAAAGGAACTTTTCTACTTCCCACAGCTGGGACTACAGGTATGTGTCACCATGCCCAGCTAATTTTTATATTTTTACTAGAGATGGGATTTCACCGTATTGGCCAGGCTAGTCTCAAACTCCTGACCTCAGGTGATTCACCCGCCTTGGCCTCCCAAAGTGCCCAGATTACAGGTGTGAGCCACTGTGCCCAGCCTGGGGGCAACTTCCTACCTCACCCTTTCATCTTCTCCACAAATTGCCAACAAATGGGACTATAGTTCTTGTAAATAAGAAATGGAATATAAAGAATTATTGGACTGAGGCCATGGACATTGCAGAGAGAAAATCTGAACAAAGAAAACATCTACTTCTGTGGATGACGCAATGTTGGGAAAAGTCCAAAAATATCTTGAAAGCCTGGAGCAGTGGACTGACTCTAAAAAGATGACGTCTGATTGGGGATAATTGTACAGTTGGGTATTTGCGTTAAGACGATTTGACTATGAAAAGTAAGATGGAGGAGATGCAGCTTCACAGCAGGAAGAAGATGTGGAGGCTTTGGTCGCCTGTGAGTTTGCTGTGAGTCACCGTGTACTTTGGCCCCAGTAGTCAATGCCAGCTTAGCCTGGAAACGATGGGATTTTGTCTAAAACGAGCGAGAGAACAATCTCATTTTCTCTTGGGACAGATCAGATTACTGTGGGGCTAATTTTTCAGATTGGGCACCACACTTTAAAGGGGTGAGGGCAAAGTGAAGTAATAGTTCTGGAAACTCCGTCCTGGAGGAAGAGGGATGGGGGAACGAAAGGTGTTATAGAGAGAGGACCTAGGAGGGAGGAAGATGCTGGACAAGTCAAGTGTCTGCAGTGTTTTCAGGTAGATGATAGATGGGGCTCATTCTATGGGTATACAGCACGAAGATCCCAGGGTGGAAATTAAAGGACCGTTGATTATTTACCTACATAATATCTACGAGCTATCTAAGGTTGGTGCCCTTCAATTGTATATATTTAAGCAGAAACTAGGCTTGGAAAGAAACTCGAAGATGATGTAGAGGAGATTCAGTTATTGAGAATAAAAGAAAAAAATGGTTAAAAAATAAAGAACAATATGGAAGAAATAAGTTCAAAATGTATGTAATTACAGCAAATATAAATGTGTGAATGCAGCTATTAAAAGATGCATAATCCAAATATGCATCTTTTGTTGTTCATGAGCTAAAACATTGAGCTGATCCATCATGTTTATAATTAATGAGGTAAAAAAAGACACACCAGATAAATATTAACAAAATGGAAACTAGCAGTTTGTAGCTAGAAAGTAGCAATACTAATAAAATAAAAACTTTGTGATTGTACCACTGGGCTCCAGCCTGGGAGATAGAGTCAGACTCTGTCTCAAAAGAAAAAAAAAAAAAAGAAAAAAACTGATATAATTTTAGGGTTCATTTATGTTCCTATTTTAATTATCACTGATACTTCTCTCCCCCTCTGCTCCATGCTAAACTATAAACTTCATGAGAACAGGAATCTTGTTTGTTGTGTTCAGTGCTGAATTTTTACTGCCTGGAACATTTCTTGGGTCTTAGCAAGTGCTCAGCAGATATTTGTCGAATGAAGAAAGAAATCCTAAGACTTCTTTGAGTTCTGAGATTCTAGGATGGAGGACGTGGGAAGTGGCCCTTGTTCTGGTTATCTAGTGCTGCATAACAAATCACTCTAATGCTTAGTGGCTTAAAATACCAACTAGCAATTATTTGCTGTGGTTCTGTGGGTAGACGGTGCTCAGCTGGGCAGTTCTCATTTGGGATCTCTCATGCACTCAGGGTCTGTGTGGCTGGAGCTGGAATCATCTAAAGCAGCAGGTCCCAACCATTTGACACCGGGGATTGGTTTCATAAAAGACAATTTTTCTACAGACCAGGGTCGAGGGGATGGTTTTGGGATGATTTAAGTGCATTACATTTATTGCACACCTTACTTCTATTGTTATATTGTAATATATAAAGAAATAATTATACAATTCTACTATAATGTAGACTCAGTGGGAGACCTGAGCTTGTTTTCCTGCAACTAGCTGGTCTCCTCTGGGGGTGATGGGAGATAGTGATAGATCATCAGGCATTAGATTCTCATAAGGAGCATGCAACCTACATCCCTCGCATGCACAGTTCGTAGCAGGGTTCGTGCTCCTATGAGAATCTAAGGCTACTGCTGATCTGACAGGAGGTAGAGCTCAAGCCGTAATGCAAGTGATGGGCAGTGGCTGTAAATACAGATAAAGCTTCAATAACCTGGCCACTGATCACCTCCTGCTGTGCAGCCTGGTTCCTAACAAAGCACACACTGCTACTCATCTGTGGCCTGGGAGTTGGAGACCCCTGGTTTAAAGGCTCCATTATACTGGACATCCAAGATGGTGCACTCATTTGGCTAGCAGTTGATGCTGGTTGTCAGCTGGCATCATGAGCATCTTTACAGAAAAGCTCCTTAACTTATGATGGGGTGACATCCCAACAAATCCATTGTAAATGGAAAATATAAGTGGAAAATGCATTTATTACACATAACCTACCAAACATCATAGCTGAGCCTGGTCTACCCTAAATGTGCTTGGAACATTTACATTAGCTTATAGCTAGGCAAAAATCATCCGGCAACACAGTGTGCTGTAGAGTATTGGTTGTTTACCCTGGTGATCTATGTTCGACTGGGAGCTATGGCTCAATACAAGAGAATCATGCTGCAGATTGCTAGCCTGGGAAGAGATCAAAATTCAATGTAAGGTTTCTATTGAATGGGCATGGCTTTCACACTATTGCTAAGTTGAAATATTGTTAGGTTGAACCACTGTTAAGTCAGGAGCTGTCTGTAAATGGCCTCTCCATGGGGCTTGGGCTTCTCATAGCTAAGTGGCTGGAATCCAGTGGCAAGTGTTGTAAGAGGCAGGAAATGGCAGCTGTCTGAGCCGGGAAATGAGACAGTGCTACTTCTGTCACAATCTCCTGGTCAAGCAGTCATGGAACCCACCTGGGACCGAGGGAGAGAACATAGAGCCCCTCCTCCATCCCCTTCTCAGTGGGAAGAGTCAAAGAATTTGTGGTCATCTGCCACAGACATATAAACGAGGAGGACTTTGTGTTTTATCACTACAGGTGACAGTAACTGACAGGTGTGATTTGCTGAGTGTGATGGTTAATACTGAGTGTCCACTTGATCGAATTGAAGGATGCAGAGTATTGATCCTGGGTGTGTCAGTGAGGGCGTTGCCAAGGAGATTAACATTTGAGTGGGCTGGGAAAGGCAGACCCACCCTTAATCTGGGTAGGCACCATCTAATTAGCTGCTAGCATGGCTGGAATATAAGCAGGCAGAAAAATGTGAAAAGACTAGACTGGCCAAGCCTCCCAGCCTACATCTTTCTTCTGTGCTGGATGCTTCCTGCCCTTGAACATCAGACTCCAAGGTCTTCCGTTGTGGGACTCAGACTGGCTTTCTTGCTCCTCAGCTTGCAGATGGCCTATTGTGGGACCTCGTGATCATGTGAATTAATATTTAATAAACTCCCCATTATATATGTATCTATCCTATTCGTTCTGTCCCTCTAGAGAACCTTGACTAATACACTGACTCTGAAGCACCTCTCTCCCCAGGGAAGGAAAAGTCCGCCATGGAAGAAAAGTGCTGTTCCAGCATCTCTGCAAGATGTGTGGGCTGGACCAGGTGCCATCTAAGACCTTTTTCTAGTGCTGCCATTCTTAGAGGGGAACGTCAACAAACAGACCAGGGAGGAAGTCACAGTGATTCAGTTAAACCTCAGAAGGTTGCAGGCTTCACAGAGGGAAAGAATTTGAGGTCTGCCACTAATAATCACGCATTCCACTTTCACATCATGAAGCCCTTTTTTTCTAGAGCCGCCCTTCTGGAATCTGGTGGCAGGAACAGTGCTGTAAGCTGTATACCACCAGTTTTGGGGACTGTAATACCTCAGGGAGGTGCCTTATGTGCCATGCAGGTGTTAACATCCACCTGTCCCTGAGTGAGGAGTCAGCCTCTGTGCCTCATGGCACTTCCTTCTCCTCTCTAAAAACAACACCGAAATAAAAAGCAGTGATGGGCTTTTCAGTGCTTTTGGCTATGGCAAATTGTTAGATGTTGGACACTTTTGGGAAATGGCTAATTAATTTCTCTTGCTTTCTTACTTCCTTTTCCAGGGTGGTAAAAACCCTTTCCTAAAGCTGTCTCCCTTATCTAGGGGTCCTTGAGAGAAGCCCTCATGTCCTGAGTAGGGTCAGAACCTCCTTGTCAAACTAGGGCGGAGGAAAAGCAGCTGCTTCCTGACCTTGACCCATATTCCGTTGTCATGGAGCAAGACCCTGGAGTCCTTCTAGAAATCCAGGCTGCTTTTACACTGCTTTTTGGTTCCCCAGAGCCTGCCACAGCATAGAACAGTGACAGGGACAGCATGGGGTCCTGGTGGAGGCCTGGAGAGGCTCAGAATACCAGTTCAGAGATTCCTTTAGCAAAGAAAACAAGTCTGCCCTTTCCCTTCACTAATTGCTGTGGGTCTCTGGAACATGCTATAATTTGATGAATTCTTTCTCTTAATCATTTCACAAATGTTCATAGATGGCCCCGTGCTTTGCTCCACAGATCAGGCACTGTGGACAGTTTACATAGGGAAATTAGGTAATCAGTGCTGTGTTAATTTCCTAGGTCTGCAGTGAAGTACAATGCATTGGGTGGCTTAAGACATTGGATGTTTGTTTTCTTTCAGTTCTGGAGGCCAGGAGTCTCAAATCAAGGTGTTGGCAGTGTTGGTTCCTTCTGAAGGCTTTCAGGGAGAATCCGTTTCATGCTTTTCCAGCTTCTGATTGGGCTTGCAGATGTACCACTCCAGTCTCTGCCTCTGTCTTGTTGTTGTTGATATTTATTTATTTATTTAAGGTTTTATTTCAATAGGTTTTTGAGAAACAGGTGGTGTTTGGTTACATGAGTAAATTCTTCAGTGGTGATTTCTGAGATGTTGGTGCACCCATCACCCAAGCAGTGCACACTCTACCCATTGTGCAGTCTTTTATCCCTCACCCTGCCTTCCATCCTTTCCCCAAATCCCCAAAGTCCATTGTATCATTCTTGTGCCTTTGCATGCTTACAGCTTGGCAACCACGTATGAGTGAGAGTATATGATGTTTGGTTTTACATTCCTGAGTTGCTTCACTTAGAATAATGATCTCCAATTCCATCCAGGTTGCTATAAATGCCATTATTTCATTCCTTTTTATGGCTGAGTAGTATTCCATGGTGTGTGTGTGTGTGTGTGTGTGTGTGTGTGTGTGTGTATCACAATTTCTTTATTCACTCATTGACTGATAGACATTTGGGCTGGTTCCATATTTTTGCAATTATGAATTGTGCTGCTGTAAACATGCATGTGCAAGTATCTTTTTCATATAATGACCTCTTTTCCTGTGGGTAGATACCCAGCAGTGGGATTGTTGGACCAAATGGTAGTTCTATTATACATTTAGTTCTTTAAGGAATCTCCATGCTGTTTTCCATAGTGGTTATACTAGTTTAAATTCCCACCAGCTGTGTCATCACATCCACGGCAACATCTATTATTTTTTGGCTTTTTGATGATGGCCTTTTGTGCAGGAGTGAGGTGATATCGCATTGTGGTTTTGATTTGCACTTCCCTGATCATTAACGATGTTGTCTGCCTCTGTCTTCCTGTGGCCTCCTTACCTGGGTGTGTCTCTGAGTCCTCTTCTCTTACCCTAGTCATTGGGTTTTGACCCCACCCTAATGCAGTATGACTTCATTATCACTGATTTCTTAACTAATCACAACTGCAAAGACTCTATTTCCAAATAAGGTCACATTCTGAGGATCCATGTGGACATGAATTTTGGGGGACAACACTCAATGCACTCCCCGTACCCTAATGCAAGTGCTATGAAAGAGCAGAAAAGAGACCACGTGGAAGCAGGAAAGGTTTTTGGGGAAGCCAAGCAACATGGACTCCAGGGACATGGGGAGCATTTGAATGAGAGAGGAAGGAGAAGGAGAAAGGGTCCTCAAAGAAACCAGAGCATGCACGGTGCCCCAGCTCGGAGTGCCTGCTTGTGCCAGGATATGGTGGGGGGGACAATGGTGGGGAAACAGGGAACCTTAGAAAATGAGGCTGTAAAACCAGCTGTGAACAGGTGGTGGGCGTCCCCGACTGCCAGACTGGATTGGGCTTCTTTGGGTCTTGGGCCCTTTTCCATAAGTGGAGACCAAGACCACCCTCTCCTGGTTCCCACGGGCTCCTGCTACCGATAGGGCTCTGTACCTCTGGGGACAGCTGGGCAGAAACAGGCAGGCAGAGGCATGCATAGGTGACTTAGGTGACATTGTACCTGTGGAGTTCACTGAACAAGACTCCCTTCCTCCATGGAGGCTGCAAGAGTTGGGTCTGCTCCTCAACCTCCCACTGAGTGGAGGAGGGGTCCTTGCATGGACAAACGCCCCAAACAGAGACCAGCTCCCGCCAGTTTCCTCTAGGCTGGGGGAGGCCGGGGAGAGAGCGACTAACATACTCAAAACTTTGCATTCACTCAGTGCCACACCACGATGACATTTCAAAAGCAGCCCAAACAAATATACAATCACAATTTTGTGCATTTTCTCAACAACACAACAACTCATCATTCTGAACCTAAAGTCCACATACAAAAAAGTTGTTCAATTTCAAACGGGCAGTTTCAATCCATTGTTGTTAAAAATAAAAGAACTGCAGGAAATGTAGAACACTCTTCACACCTGGCGTGATTCCAAGCACAGCTACTGCCCCGAAAAAGGCATCTTTATTAATCTCATTACTGGTCCTAATTTACCCCATTTTATCAATTAGTTTAAACTGCTGAGAAAGAAGGGGTCTCCCACAGCTTCAGGGAAGGGAAAGGCAGGAAGCACCCATTTATCTAGCAGGCACCGTGGGAGCCTCCATGGCCTGCCCTCCTCCAGCCCCAGCTCCCTCCTTTGCAGAAATGATGGCCCGCCTGCCTTTGATCCCTGGGCTGGACATACCGGAGCTTTCTCCCTGCCTGACTGCTAGGGGGCAGGGGCTCTGCCTGCCTCCCACAACTGGGGAGCTGTCCATGTTACCTCCAGCCCTATGCCGGGGGCCTGCGAGGGCTCATTCAGCCTGGAACTGGGATTTCTGGCTGTCAGCGTGGATCTTGGTGATGTCCCAGCCGTTCACCGGACCTCTGTCTGACATGTTTCAACTCATTTGTGGAAATGGAGAATCCTCCATCTTTTGCATCTTTTCATACCCATGCTGACACTGACAGCCCCAAAGCACTCGAGGCAGTGAAGCTGCCTTCCGTCAGCCCTGAAAAGGTAATTGAGGGAGCCGTTCCATAATCCTAGGAAGAATAAAACCCTGCAGTCTGTGGTTCTGCATAAATACAGCAGGCCAAGTGGATTGAGTTCTCTGTGCCATATGAGATGTACAGGGATTGTTCTGGAAGGCTGAGGGCTCCAATCGAAGGGGCGTTTCTCCTGGTGACAGATAGGGGTTCTCCATCAAGGTGAACCTCAGAATCACTTGGGAAGCATTTCAAGTTGCAGCCAGACCCCACATCAGACCTTAGGGGCTGAGCTGGGGAGTAAGCTTGGACTTGTGGGCAACTGATGGTGCACTCTTGTCTTTTTGAAACTTTATCACATTTTCTGAATACATATAATTTACGTTCATGGTTTTTAAAAAATGAAACCAGTAAAGAATAAAGACAGCATAAGGAGGACGTTAAAGTGAACTATGGTCCTCCCAGCCTCCATTAAAATGCTGATGTCTATCCTTTCAGACTGCTTTCCAGAAAAGAAGTGCAGATTATGAAGGAAGTGCAGATTATGGGAAGAGCAAGCCCCTGCCCCAGCGCTGGGGATACTGTGCCTGTTAGAAATGCAAGTCTCAGGAGTGTACGAAATTGTACAATATAAAGCTTGGACTCCTGGGTGCGGTGGCTCACGCCTAAAATCCCAGCACTTTGGGAGGCCGGTGGATCACCTGAGGTCAGGAGTTTGAGACCAGCCTGATCAATATGGTGAAACCCAGTCTCTACTAAAAATTACGAAAATTAGCCAGGTGTGGTGGTGCATGCCTGGAGTCTCAGCTACTTGGGAGGCTGAGGCAGGAGGATTGCTTGAACCTGGGAGGCAGAGGTTGCAGTGAGCTGAGATCATGCCATGGACTCCAGCCTGGGTGACAGTGCGAGACTCCATCTCAAAAAAAAAAAAAAGAAAAGAAAAAAAAAGGCGTGGACTTCTGGACTTACTTATGCAGGAAAATGTGTAAAAATTGTTTAAAAAATTGTATCAGGATAAAAAATAAAATCCTGCTTCTGCCGCTCCCAAATCATCACCTCTCCCCAAATGTTTTAGCTGTGGTACCATAAATCATATTTATGTATATATATACATAAAACTTAATTAAGATTGTGCAGAGTAACTGTTTATTACCTACTTTTCTCACTACACTACAAATTATGAACATTGCCCCATGTCATTACAATTTTTTTTAAGAGATGGGGGGCTTTTATCACCTAGTGGTGCAATCATAGCCACCATGGCTTTGAACTTCTGAGCTCAAGCAGACATCCTGCCTCAGCCTCCCAAGTAGCTAAGACTACAATTTTTTTTATTCCCTGTATAGTACGAAGATGTGTCTTGCTCAAATTTTTTTATTTGCTGTACACTACAAGGATGAAGAAGATAAGCTGGTAAGTCAAATCAACTGGGTTTGAATTCTAGTTCTCAGAATCACTAGCAGTGTGTCCTTAGGTGAGTTATTTGACATCTCTGTGCCTTATTCTGTCATCTGAAAAGAAAAAAAAATCCTAACATATAACAAACACCTCATAGAGTTGTTGTGGGAAGCTGAAACTAAGTGCTTTCAGTTTGCAAAGCAATGCCCAATAAATTCCAGCGCTTATTTTTCATTTAACGTAAATTTTAATGGCTACTTAATAGTCTGCCATATGGATATTCTACGAATTACTTTACCATCTGTGAATTTTGTGTTTCTATTTTTTTGCCACTATAAAAATAATATAATGAATATCTTTTTTTTTTTTTTTCCTGAGACAGATTCTTACTCTGTTGCCCAGGCTGGAGTGCAGCGGTGTTATCTTGGCACATTGAAAACTCTATCTTCTGGGTTCAAGTGATTCTCCTGCCTCAGCCTCCTGAGTAGCTGGGACTACAGGCACCTGCCACCACGCCTGGCTAATTTTTTTCTCTAGTAGAGACAGGGTTTCACCATGTTGGCCAGGATAGCCTCGATCTTCTGACCTCGTGATCTATCCGCCTTGGCCTCCCAAAGTGCTGGGATTACAGGTGTGAGCCACTGCCTCCCCTTTTTAGACCATATAGGGTAACTTCCTGTCATTGCTATGACATACGTAAACTGTCATGGCGCTGGTGACAGTGCAGCAGTGAGGACAACGAGAGGCCACTCTGGTCACTGTCTTGGTTTTGGTGGGTTTTAGCCGGCTTCTTCACTGCAGCCAATTTTATCAGCCAGGTCTTTATGAGTTGTATGTTGTGTCAACCTCCTATCTCACCCTATGACTTAGAATGTCTGAGCCATCTGGGAATGCAGCCCAGTAGGTCTCAGGCTCCTTTTACCCAGCCCCTATTCAAGATGGAGTTGCTCTGGTTCACATGCCCCTGGCACTCCTAACACACCTGCTTAGCAGGGCTTCTTTCCCCTGGCGTCTCAAGGCTTTTGTGATTTCATCCTCTGCCCCACCGGGAGGGATGAGAAGGAGCCAGGTCTGAAATGGCAAGGGGAAAAGGGTTCCAGGTAGAGGAAACAGCAGAAGGGAGGTGGGGACTTTGTGGCTGGACCCAGAGGCGAATGCCCCTGCCTTTGGGGGAGGTGGCACCCCCACAGCGCTGGCCAGCAGGGAGCCATCAGGCCGCCTGGCTTCCCTCTCCCTAGAAGAGTTTGCTTTTCATCCCTTTCCCAAGTGTCTCTTTACTCCATTTATCCACAACTCAGGCCTGCATCGCAGTTCCGGCTAATTAGTCCACGAATCAACCAAACCCAACGTTAGCATTTTAAAATCAGATTTGAGTCGTAATTCAATACAAATGTGAAAGGGAGAGGAGCATAGGCTCTTCGCAGAATCGGTCCCTGCCGCTTCTCGTGGATTCCGTGTATTTGAGATGTCAGGTACATCCCCTCTCCACTGGTGGAGCAGCCAGTGGGACCGGCTCCTGAGCCCGCCTCCGCCCTGAAGCAGGAGCACTCGCCCTTCATCCAGCCGTAAAGTCCCCCTCTGTACCTGGAGATCCTGTCTCCCTCCTGCTGTTTGCTCTGTCATTTCATATGTGGCTCCTTCTCATCTCTCCAGGTTCAGCTCAAATGCCACCTCCTCAGAGAAGCCCTCCCTGACTGCCCTCTAAGAGCAGTCCCTCCATAATCCCTGTGAGGTTATTCTTCTTATATATAAAGGATATGTAGGAAATCGTCTGAAACCATTTTGTTTTAGGCAGGCCCTCCCCAGTGGGCTGCAAGCTCCACAACAGCAGGGAGCTCGTCTGTCTTTCCCAGGGCTGTGTCCCAGACAACAAACATCTATAGGGCAAACACAGGTGCACAAGCCTGTAGCTGTGCAGTGGAGCAATACAAAAATGACTCCTATCTGTAATCCCAGCACTTTGGGAGGCTGAGGCAGAAGGATCGCTTGAGCCCAGGAATTCAAGACCAGCCTGGAAACATGGCCAGACCCTGTATCTATAGAAACATACAAAAACTAGATAGGTGTGGTGGTATGCCCCTTGACGTCCCAGCTACACAGGAGGCTGAGGTGGGAAATTGCTTGAGCTCAGGAAGTGGAGGCTGCAGTGAGCAGTGATTTTGCCACTATATTCACCTGGGTGACAGAGGGAGACCCTGTCTCCAAAAAAAAGGAAATAAAGAAAAAAGAAAAGAAAGAAAAAGGTGATGTTGGTTTTCTATTCTGTTATAAGAAATTACAGCAAACTTAGCTTAACCAGCACACATTTATCACTTCTCAGTGCCGAGTCAGGTCTGCAAATAGGCCTTCCGAATGGGAGTGGGCCCTGCGGAGGCTGCAGGATGGAGTCTGTGTCCTGGCCTTTTCCAGCTTTCTCGCCTCCATCTCCGTCCTTTCTCTACCTTTCCTCCTGATCAGGTTTTTCCTGGGGTAGAAAGAGGAGAGGGGCTGGGTTTTGCTCAGAAATATTGGTGATCTCTGTCAAGTCTCCATCACCTCCTGGGCTAACTCTGTAATTCCCTGGCTTCCCATGATGCCACCTGTGTTTTCCCGGGAAGCCAGCTAGCTGTGGGTTTTGCTTTCTGGTGGGTGACCCAGGGGTCCACTCACTGTGCAGCAACAAATGGGCAGTTAAGCGATTCTCAGGCCATGCTGATCCCTAGCGACTGCCTGGAATAGATGGGGAAGGCTGAGCCACAGGATTGCCTGGCCAGGCCCACAGAGCGCCTTCTTCCCCAAAGCCCTGCCTGGGAGGCTGTGCGAGGCTGCCGGGCCCACTTAGGGCCCTCTCCATAGGTGTCACTGGAACAGCAATAAGAAAGATCACTGTATGCCTAGATTATTTACATCACAAATGACAAAGAATATCACCGGTAGCTTTGAGGACATGAAGCCCAGAAAGAAAAGCAGAAAAATGTACGCTTGTTTCAGGGAAATTTACAATAAGAAAGAGTAGGCAGTTGCTGCCTTTGCTGCAGATTCCACAGGCTGAGGGGTGTGGATTTATTTTCTCCACAGCACTTACTCCTTTCAGTGTACAATGTGGTTTACTTACTTGTTATTATTACCTTATTATAAATGCAGGCTGCTCAAGGCTAGGTTCTCCTCTCCCCCATGGATAATCCGAAGCACCCAGAAGAGTGGGTGGTGGGTGCTTAGTAAATATTAATACAGTGAATAAGTGTGGTGGGCGAGTTTCTCAGAAGCTGCCAGGTGACCCGGATTTAAAGGAAATGAAGCTCTTACCACCTGTCTGACCCTTATAAAGGCATGGCGGTTTTCAGAAAAAAGTAAGGCCGGAATGTAAGGAAACAGGAATCCTCACTTGGACATCAAATACAACTGCATGCAATGAGTTACTCTTGCACAGATTAACTGACCCACAGACCTGTAAAGAAAGCCTTACACCATGCAATTCCTAGTTCACCCAATTTGATGCTAGGTTAATTTCTAGCATAGCTGTCCTTGATCTCCTGGGAACAGATCTTCCTTCTTTAATATTATTTCTAGGATAAAGTCAGTTACCATTGAACTTTGACTCCTCACAATTGGCTCCAAAGTAAAATTCTGCTGGAGGATCTAATTTACTTTTTTTTTTCTTTTGAGACAGCTTTGCTCTTATGGCCCAGCCTGGAGTGCCGTGGCACGATCTCAGATCACTGCAACATCCACCTCCAGGGTTCAAGTGATTCTCCTGCCTCAGCCTTTTGAGTAGCTGGGATTACAGGCATGCGCCACCACACCTGGCTAATTTTTTTTGTATTTTTAGTAGAGACTGTTTTTGCCATGTTGGCCAGGCTGGTCTTGAACTCCTGACCTCAGGTGATTTGCCTACCTCAGCCTCCCAAAGTGCTGGGATTACAGGTGTGAGCCACTGCGCCTGGCCTCTAATTTACTTTTTAGCTCCTCTGTGGAGTTCTAATTTTCACTCACAATGTTATTACGTTCTAGAAGCTAATTTCTTGCTTCAGACCTATGTTTGTTTATTTCAGAGCCTAGTTCTTTTCTTGTAATTTTGACCCCTCTTACTGTTTATTGCGTCTGTGGTTTGATGTGGGATTTTGAAGTGCTCACTGCTGAGTGTCTGTTATGGCAGATTGCTTCATGGCTTTTGGATTCCAAACTCATTTTAAGTGGTGTTGTTTTTTCCTATGGAATTCATGAAGTTTTCTGTTTTTCTTCCCCCTGCTTTATTGAAATATAATTGACAAATAAAATTGTATATATTTAAGGTGTGCCATGTGGCAATTTGATACATATATACACTATGAAATGATGACCACAATCAAGTTAGTTAACAACACATCCATCACCACACATAGTTACCTTTGTGTGTGTGTGTGTGTGTGTGTGTGTGTGTGTGTGTAGATCTTGCTAAAAGATCTACTCTTTTAGCAAATCTCAATAATGTACATTAACTGTAGTCACCATGTGATATGGCGTGGCCGTGTCCCCACCCAAATTTCATCTTGAATTGTAATCCCCATAATCTCCACATATCAAGAGAGGCACCTGGTGGGAGGTGATTGGCTCATGGGAGCGGTTTCCCCCAGGCTGTTCTTGTGATAGTGAGTGAGTTCTCAGAGATCTGATGGTTTTATAAGCATCTGGCATTTCCCCTGCCACACACTTCTCTCTCCTGCCGCCTTGTGAAGAAGGTGCCTTGCTTTCCCTTCACCTTCTGCCATGATTGTAAGTTTCCTGAGGCCTCCATAGCCATGTGGAACTGTGAGTCAATTAAACCCCTTTCCTTTATAAATTACCTAGTCTCTGGTATGTCTTTATAGCGGTGTGAGAATGGGCGAATACACCATGCTGTAATTAGAGCCCCACAATTTATTTATTAAGTTAGTTATTTTTTGAGAAAGAATTTTGCTCTTGCTGCCCAGGCTGGGAGTGCAATGGCGTGGTCTTGGTTCATTGTAACCTCCACCTCCTGGGTTCAAGCATTTCTCCTGCCTCAGCCTCCTGAGTAGCTGGGACTACAGGCATGTGTCACCATGCCGGGCTAATTTTTTTTGCATTTTTAGTAGAGACAGGGTTTCACCATGTTGGCCAGGCTGGTCTTGAACTCCTGACCAGGTGATCCACCTGCTTCGACCTCCCAAAGTACTGGGATTACAGGTGTGAGCCACCACTCCTGGCTCAGAATTTATTAATCTAACTGAAATAGACCAATTGGCCAATATCCTCCCATTTTCCCCTCTCCCAGCCCTAGGCATCCATGAGGTTTTTTGTGCCTCTGATGTGTCTCTGCTCCTGTATTATTATTATTCTTAACCGTTAACTTCACAGCTTGGAGTTTCCTGCGGCCATGAAATCAAACTCCAAACTGGCAGAAGACAAAGGTGATGTTTCATTTTTGAAGGGAGATGTTTCTCCTGTCCCAGATTCCAGCAAGTTACAGGCTTCCTGCTTCTTTTCTTGGGCTGGTCAGCACATTTTTTTCTAGCCCCACGTTAAAAACCCTGGCAAAGCACGGATCTCCACTCCTCCATTTCACCTCCTGCACAGTGATAACTGAGGAAGGCTATGGGTCTCTCTCAGATGTGATAACTGAGGAAGGTGGGGTAGGAATCTTCACAGTGATGACTGAGGAAGGTGGGGTAGGGGTCTTCACAGTGATGACTGAGGAAGGT
>NW_016107421.1:2388475-2400746 GCF_001604975.1 Cebus imitator | reverse complement strand
GTCTTCACAGTGATGACTGAGGAAGGTGGGGTAGGGGTCTTCACAGTGATGACTGAGGAAGGCTATGGGTCTCTCTCAGATGTGATAACTGAGGTCTTCACAGTGTCTTTTTCTCTCATTGTGTTGTTGTAGCATCAGAAGCCTTGACCCTATCTTATTGCAGTCTATTACTCTAACCCTACAGCAGTGATTCTTGGCTTGGAATGATTTTGCCCCCAGGGTTCAATCAGCAATGTCTGGGGACAGTTTTAGTGTCAGGGCTAGGGGGCTGCAACTGTCATCTAGCCTATAGAATGCTACCAGACATCTTATGATGCCCAGGAGGATCCCACAACAGAGAATTATCTGGTCCCAAATGTTCAGAGCGCTGCAGGTGAGGAATCTTACCCCCTGCCTTCCTTCTTTCCTTCCTTTCCCTCTCCTCTCCTCCCATAGACTTCCCTCCTTCCTCCTTCCCTGCTTCCTCCTTTTCTCCTTCCCCCTTCCTGATTTCCCCCCTTTATTACTTTCTCTTTCCTTGTTTTTGAGGCACCGTGTCACTTTGCCACCCAGGCAGGAGTGCAGTGGCGCAATCACAGCTCACTGCAGCCTGGACCTCCTGGGCTCAAGTGATCCTCTTGCCTCAGCCTCCGTAGTAGCTGGGACTACAGTTGCTTGCCACCATGCCTGGCTATTTTTTTATTTTTTGCTCCTGGCCTTACGCAATCCTCCTGCTTTGGCCTTCCAAAGGGCTGGGATTACAGGCATTAAGAACACCTGGGCAGCACATTCTTAATTATTAGTCGTCATTGTGGGTGGCATTCTCTGCCTCCCCCCTACCTCCAGCCATCCTCCTCTGCTCTGAGATCCCTCCCAGATCTGCAGCATGTCTCCCTGCCTGCTGGCTTCCTGTTGGCTTGGACATTTGGGAGGCACTAATGATTGGTTATTGAAGCAGGGAGAGAGGTCTGAATGTTTCTTTCCAGGCAGCCTTATTTTGGTAATGGCTGTTTCCCTGTGTGTCTGCAGTTTCTCCTGGCAGCCCCTCCTCCACAGCTGCCACTCTTGCTGGGTTCTTGTTTGGCCATGCCAACCCCTAGGCTATTTCCTTTCCTTCGCTTTGACCCAGGTGTGTGGCAATGGCTCCCACTGCGGCTGGGCTCTGGGCAGCTCAGCGTCCTTTGATGTCTCCACTTACTCTGCCCACAGCTCTGTAAACAGGAACGTCATTCATTTTGCTCTTAAACCATCTGAGTGGGACTCTGTGTCCTGCCAGGATTCTAACTGATACAGTCACCATGGTTTCATTAACTGGAGGGCACAGTAACCTCATTTAATGCACTAAATTGTCTTTCCTCTCTATCCTGTGTCTCTGCCACACTCGGCTCATGTAGGCCCATCACCCAATAAGGTGGCCTCTGTGCATTATAGTCATATAGTGGCATGCATCTGCCAAGAGGCCTTGACCCAGATTCCTGTGCTTAGGAAGAACTGCGGAGATGGAGCTGAAGACAGAAGTGATTTGACTTTGAAGGTTGGCAGCTAGGTGCTGAGCTAAGGATGCCCTCATTTGTTGTTTTTAAATTATATGTATAATTTTTTTTTTTTAAGACATGGTCCTGCTCTGTCACCCAGGCTGGAGTGCAGCAGCACAATCTTGGCTCAACTGCAGCCTCGACTTCCTGGGCTTAAGTGATCCCTCCACCTCGGCCTCCGGAATAGCTGGGACCACAGGTGCATGCCATCACGCCTGGCTAATTTTGTTTATTTTTCGTAAAGACAAGATTTCACTATGTTGTCCAGGCTGGTCTCTGACTCTTGGGCTCAAGAGATCGTCCCATCTCAGCCACCCAAAATGTTGGGATTACATGCGTGAGCCACTGTGCCTGGTTATTTTTTTAAAAAATGTGTATCCCTTAATGTAGATATTTCCCATGTTTATGTTCCTTTGTTCTTTTCCAATTTCTCCCCTTTCCTTGGTAATGCCTCACTCAAAGGCTTGGACTGTACACGCCTCACCTGAGAGCGGCTGAGCCCTCCCTGTGTGGCTGTCTACTGGAAGTCTAATCCGCAGTTAAGAGAAGAGCGGGCCTTTTATCCCAACTCTGCCCTGGAGTACAGTTTTATCTTCCTTTGGCTCAGGGCTTGTGGGATGGAATGAGTATGACGCTGAGCAATAGAATTGGAGACCTGCAAAGCTGGGCAATGCCTGTGCTCTGAATAGTCCATGATGGTGTTTAATGAACTCTGGGCAAGAAGCCAAGCATGTTTGCAGGAGAAGCTGAGGCCCTCTCTGACTTTGACCTCAAAAACCTTGTAGAATGGCTCCTCCATATCCCCTGGGAAGGCTGCTGCCTATGATGACACTGCAGACAATTGCACAAGAGCCGGAAGGAGGGGCCGCTGCTGGCACCGCTTGGCGGTGGGCAGGCACCATGAGTGCACAGCTAACACGGAGCAAGGCTTTGGACACAGGCATCTGGACGGGGAGGGAATTAGCGCTCATGCTCATTTTCACGTGGGATTCATGTGATTTAGGCTCTTTTAGAATGACTGCTCCAGTGACCTTGACAGTGAACTAAAAGCTGTGGGTTTGTATTGTCCTGTCTTACACCATGGACACTTGGGGGTTGAGGGTCACATTAAGTCTCCAGGTCTCCTTTACTGTGATTGTGGAGGGCATGGTCTGAATCTCCCTGGGGTAGGGGTTAGGCTGTGATCAATAATAGGAATTTTGTGTCCACTGGAGTCCTAGTCCTACAGAAGAGTTTTGATGCCAGGGCGGGCAGTGTGTAGGAAAGACCTCACTTGATCGATGCTTCAGCAGAGATGAAGTCTGGGTGAGGGCAGCCACAGATTGCTGGCTGGAGCCAAGGTCCTCCCCAGGGCTAAGAGTCTATGCCTCAGTACAGGGCACATGTGTGAAGATTCCCTGGTTCTGTGGGGCTCCCTGACTGTAGAATCAGACCCCTGGGCTATGGGTGGAGGCTGCGGTGAGGGCCTTGCTGGGACCAGGGTGGCTGCAGACAAAAGCTATCCTTCCTATTTATTTTTTTAATATAAATTCTTATGTTGTTTCTCTGTCATGTCCTTTCACATTTTTTCAAAGTGGCAACTGTTGTAGATAATCCCCTAAAGTTGCATTTTTCTGAGCTGATCAGCTTCATCTCTGCGATGACTCTTTGTCTACAGGTTTGCAGGTATATGTTGAAGGAAAACAGAAAAGAGAAAAACATACAACCTCCTTCCCTAAAACAGGAAGTTGTGTTAGTGTCTACTGTGGCCTAATAGCTTACCGTGCACTTAGCGGCCTACAACGGCACTCTTTTCTTAACGCGCAGTGCTGCAGGGCAAAGGTCTGGGTGGGGCGTGGCTGGGTTCTCTGCTCAGGGTCTGGCGAGGCTGACATCTAGCACCATTTGGGCTATGTTCCTCTCTGGAGGCTCGGGGAAAATATGCTTCCAGGACCATGGAGGCTGCTGGCTGTTTCCCGGACCTGTCGACTGAGGCTCCTGTTTCCTTGCAGTCTGCCTTCTGCTGCTAGAGGCTGCCCCCATTCCTTCTCATGTAGCTCCCCTGTCTTCAAAGCCAGCAACAAACCCCTCTCATTCTATTTCATTGATCTACATGTCATTGTTCATTGATAACCCCGCACATATATGGTCCATTGATTTTTGACAAGGATGCCAAGATAGTCAATAGGGAAAGACTTGTCTTTTCAACAAATGATGCAGGGATAACTGGATATCTATGCAAAAGAGAATGAAGTTGGACCTCTATCTTACATCATATACAATATTCCTTTATTCATGAGGAATAAATTTAACAAAAGAAGAGAAAGACTTGAACACTAAAAACAACAAAATATTGCAAACAATTTAAAGAAGACCTAAATAAATGGAAAAATAATTCCATTTCCAATCCATGTTCACAAATCATAGACTTAAACCCAAGTGTTAAAATTATAAAACTCTTAGAAAACAAATAGGAGTAAATCTTTACGACCTTCAATTAGGCAAACATTCTTAGATCAGACACCAAAAGCACAAGCAACCAAAGAAAAGCTAGATAATTTTTTTTTTTTGAGATACAGACTCGCTCTGTCACCCAAACTTTGAACCTCTTTCCCCCACAAGTGCCAAGTGCCTTCACTTTCATTTTATTTATTCATGTATTTTAGAGATGGGTCTCACTCTGTTGCCCAGGCTGGAGCACAGTGGCACAATCGTGGCTCACTTTAGCCTCAGCCTTCTGGGCTCAAGCAGTTCTATTGCCTCAGCCTCCCAAGTAGCTGGAACTACTGATGCATGCCACGATGCCTGGCTAAGCTTTTAGTTTTTTGTAGAGACGGTGTCTTGCTATGCTGCCCAGGTTGGTTTCAAACTCCTGGCCTCAAGCAATCAGCCTCCCAAAACGCTGAGATTACGGGTTTGAGCCACTGCACCCAGTCCCCCTGGGACTGTTTTAATAACAGCTTTATTGATATATAATTTATAGACCATATGATTCTTCCTTTTAAAGCAGGGGTGTCCAATCTTTTGGCTTCTCTGGGCCACATAGGAGGAAGAAGAAGTATATTTTAAAATAAGCCAATGATAGCTGATGAGCTTTAAAAAGTCACAAAAAAATCTCATAATGTTTTTAGAGTGTTGGGCTGCATTCAAAGCCATCCTGGGCTGCATGAGACCTGTGGGCTGTGGGCTGGATGAGCTTGATGTGAAGTATAGCATTTAATGATTTTTAGTATATTCACGCAATTGTGTAACCATCACTACAATCTAATTTTGGAACATTTTTATCATCTGTGAAAGAAGCCCCATATCCCTTTATCAGTTCATTTCTCCCAGTCTCCAACCCTAGGCCACCCATACACTTTATCTCTCTATGGATTTGCTTATTATGGACATTTCAATAAGTGGAATTGTCTAAGATGTGGTCTCTTGTGACTTGCTTTAAAATTGGGTTATTTTTCTTTTTATTGTGGAGTTGTAAAAGTGCTTTATATATTCTGAATACTAGACTCTAATCAGATACTTGATTTGCAAATAGTTTCTCCCATTCCATTATCTTTTCTCATTCTTCATAGCGTCTTTTAAAAGACAGAAGTTTTTCATGTTTATGAAATTCAATTTATCTGGCTTTTTGGCCAGGTGCGGTGGCTCATGCCTGTAACCCCAGCAGTTTGGGAGGCCGAGATAGGTGACTCGTTGAAGGCCAGGAGTTCAAGATCAGCCTGGCCATTATAGTGAAACCCTGTCTCTATTAAAAATACAAAAATTAGCTAGGCATAGTGGCATGTGCCAGTAGTCTCCGCTACCTGGCACGCTAAGGCATGAGAATTACCTGAACCCGGGAGGCAGAGGTTGCAGTGAGCAGAGATTGTGCCACTGCACTCCAGTTTGGGTGACAGAGCGAGTCTCTATCTCAAAAAAAAAAAAATTATCTAGCTTTTCTTTGGTTGCTTGTGCTTTTGGTGTCTGATCTAAGAATGTTTGCCTAATTGAAGGTCATAAAGATTTACTCCTATTTATTTTCTAAGAGTTTTATAATTTTAACACTTGGGTTTAAGTCTATGATTTGTGAACATGGATTGGAAATGGAATTATTTTTCCATTTATTTAGGTCTTTAAGTTGTTTGCAATATTTTATAGTTTTTGGTGTTCAAGTATTTCTCTTCTTTTGTTAAATTTATTCCTCATGAATAAAGGAATATTGTATATGATGTAAGATAGAGGTCCAACTTCATTCTTTTTTGCATAGATATCCAGTTATCCCTGCATCATTTGTTGAAAAGACAAGTCTTTCCCCATTGACTATCTTGGCATCCTTGTCAAAGATCAATGGACCATATATGTGCAGGGTTATCAATGAACAATGACATATAGATCAATGAAATAGAATTGAGTGTCTGGAGCATACTATTTTGATTACTATCCCTTTGTGATAAATTTTGAAAATGGGAAGTGTGAGTCTTCCAACTTTGTTCCCATTTTTAAAGATGATTTTTGCTATTCCTGACACTTGCATTTCTACATGCATTTTAGGGTCAGTTTATCTATTTTTGTAATAAAGGAAGCTGAGATCTTGATAATATTTGCATTGGATTTATAGATTACTTTGGAAAGTTGGAAATGGAGTTATTTTTCCATTTATTTAGGTCTTCTTTAAATTTTTTGCAATATTTTATAGTTTTTGGTGTTCAAGTCTTTCTCTTCTTTTGTTAAATTTATTCTTGAATATTTTACTATTTTTATGCTATTGTCAATGGAATTTTCTTCCAACATTTCATGTTGAGATTGTTCATTGTTCAACATAGAGAAATATAATTGATTTTTTAATATTGATCTTGTATCCTGAAAACTTATTGAATTCATTTATTAATTTCATTCATTTTTGGGGGTAAATTCCTTAGAATTTTCTATATACAAGGTCATGCCATATACAAATGGAGATAATTTTACTTCTTTCCCATCTGGATGATTTTCGTCTTTTTTTCTTGCCTAACTGACCTGGCTACAACCTCCGTACAATGTTGAATAGAAGTGACAAGAGCAGACATCATTGTCTTGTTTTTGATTTTATGGGGAAATGTTTCGGTCTTTCACCATTAAGTATGATTAGTAGTATGTTTTAATAAATGCTCTTACATTGTTATTTTCAGGAGACCTTATTTTTTGGAGATATCTATTGAAGTATTTACAAATTAAATAATGTGATATCTTAAATTTACTTTAAAATAATCCAGCAAAAGGAAATGGGGGACATAGATAAAAAGGGATTAGTTATATGTAGATAACTATTAAAGCTGGGTGATGAGAACCTAAGAGTTCATTGTACAGTACTCTAATGAACTCTAATTTTGTCTACGCTTGAAAATTTATGTAATAATACTTAAAGAAAAGCCATCAGACACACATTCTCCACTCAGTCCTCAGGCCCCTGTAGATAATTGAATAAGGGCTTTAGAATTAAATGGGGCCTCAGTTGTATATGATTTCTCATTAAATTATGCCACCAATGCCCTGCTCTAAGTTCCCATGCAGGAGGAACTCTGGCTGACATATACAGTCACTGTGACTCAGTGCAGACCCTTTGTGAGACCGGGGTGCACAAATGATCAGGCCCTGGATGAGCAAAGTTTCAGGGAAAGAGTAGATAGTCTTAATCTATCTTCCCTGGATGCCGGCTTTGGGTGGGTGAAAGGTGGGGCGGCCCCAGTAGTTTGTTTGGGAAGTAATCCTAGAAAACAGTAGTAAAGGCAGGGTGCGGTGGCTCATGCCTGTAATCTCAGCTTTGGGAGGCCAAGGTGGGTGGATCCCAAGGTCAAGAGATCAAGACCATCCTGGCCAACATGTTGAAACCCCATCTCTACTAAAAATGCAAAAGTTAGCTGGCAGGCACCTGTAATCCCAGCTACTCTGGAGGCTAAGGCAGGAGAATTGCTTGAACCCAGGAGGTGGAGGTTGCAGTGAGCTGAGATCGTGCCACTGCACTTTAGCCTAGCAACAGAGCGAGACTCCACCTCAAAAAAAAAAAAAAAAAAAGAAAAAGAAAAGAAAGAAAAGAAAACAGTAGTAAAGAGTGGGGAAGTGAAACAGGGAAGAGAGGAAGGAAATCCAATACAGAGTGCGTTGTCAAGCCAATGACAGAGTGGGGCACTGGCTCTTTAGTGAGCTGGGAGCTCTCCACGACAGTGTGCATATGCCTCAGAGACATCCTAACATAGGTGCTGGGATGTTTACACACTAAATCCTGCCAGTTTTTGATGGAGGGTTGCTCCCTGGGGGCTTATATTTTCCAGTGGAAAGCCCTCAGGCAAAGAGATGCAGCTGCTGGGCTGGAAGTAGGGTGGGCATTCATTGCAATGTATGACCATATGGGGCTGGGGTATATTGCTACAGTGAGCGTATGCACCACACAGGATATCTGTCTTTAATGTATTTTCACCATCATCCTGTCCTACAATTAACCCTGGGCGTCACTTAAGCACTCACATAGAAATTTACCTCTTTCCCAGAAAATGGAATAGAGAGTGATCTTATTAGGTTTTACTTCAGTTGCATCTTTTTTTCCAAGGCCATTGATATGGTTTGGCTGTGTCCCCACACAAATGTCATCTTGACTTGCACTCCCGTAATTCCCATGTGTTGTGGGAGGGACCTGGTGGGAGGTCATTTGAATCATGGGAGTGGATCCCCCATACTGTTCTCCTGATAGTGAACACATGTCATGAGATCTGATGGTTTGATCAGGGGTTTCTGCTTTTGCATCTTCCTCATTTTTCCTTCTGCCGCTGCCATGTAAGAAGTGCCTTTTGCCACCTGCCATGATTCTGAGGCTCCCCCAGCCATGTGGAACTGTCAGTCCAATTAAATCTCTTTTCCTTCCCAGTCTTGGGTATGTTTTTATCAGCAGTGTGAAAACGGACTAATACAGTCATCCCGTAGAATCTCAGAGAAGCAATATTGAAAACGAAAGAAAATGAAGACGCAGCCTTTCAAGCTGTCACGGACATCTCTTATGCCGTCTTACTCTGTGAAAGGCAGCAGAAGTGACGCATGTTTCCAGGTTCCAAATGGAAGAATATTTCTGATATAACTTCTGACTTCAACCATACTTCCTTCTGGGAAATCTCATCTCCTTCAGCACCATCTTTCTGGGCTCTCCAGTAGCCCCCGAAAGCAGTTAGGACGTCTGTGTCAGGTTCTCCTGGTAGCCGAGATGGGACCCAGTCGCAGTGGTATGCTGGTAAATGTTTAACAATAGTTCAACAGTGGGTTTTATGGAACAAACAAAAACCAAAACCCAAAGCCCCAGTTTCAGCACTTGCTGATTTCGGTAGTATAAATGATTCCACTGTGGCTGATTTCAAGCTACCAATAGTTCGCCAATTGGCCTGCAAAATTTCTGAAAATGTAGTAATTGGCTCTCATGAGCTGTTACAAGCTGGACCTAGCATGCCCTACCTCTCCTGGACCCCTGTGGTTCAGAGCCCAGTGTCTGCAAATCCTGCATGCGGCATCCACAGGAGGAACCATCCCAGCACTGAAGGGACTGCAGGGAGGCAGTGCTGGTCCAGATCCCTGAGCTGAGGAGATCAGCAGCCCATTCCAGCTCTGCTCAGGCTACTCATAGACACTCCCTGGTTCTGAAAATCAAGCTGGCATGACAGTTGAGGCCTGGAAAGAGGCTTGATATGGACAAGCAGAGAATGCAGAAGTCCCAGCTCTGCGGACAGCCCCTCAGGCCAAAAGGCAGGTTGCAGATCGTTCAGTGTAAATGGCTGGAGTTCAGAGTCCGCTGCTCCTCGTCCTGATCAGCACACACATGGGAGGTCACTGAGCCTCACCTAACTGATAACTTCACCTGAGTTTGGCTGAAACACAGTTACTCCTCATGAATCACTTTTCATTTTCTTTAATACAGGCCAAATTAACTTCCAGGTGCTGAACTGAGCCCAGTGTCTGGTGGGATGGGTAATGGAGCTAAAGAGAAATGCCCCTTGGCAAGTGAGAGTGGTCCCTTGTGCCCAAGAAGACAGAAGTCCAAACTCCAGAGAACTTCACGTTCAACTGAATTAAGTTAGTTGGTGATATTTAAATTAGCTATTTCTCTAAATTGGCATTTCACTGGAATTCCAGGAAAATATAGATAGAAGGGAAAAAACTGAGTTAGGACAGAGACATTTAGGATAATTTGAGAATTTAGTTTCAGAGAGTCACTAGAAACATTTTATAATTAGAGAGCAATGTTCTTTATTTCAGCCTAAGTTTTTGATGTGACCAACATATTTGCACCACAAGACAATATTTTTCATCAATAGATAAGAGGTTTTTTTTTTTTTTTTTTTAGATGGAGTTTTGCTCTGTGCCCAGGCTGGAGTGCAGTGGAGCAATCCCAGCTCACTGCAGCCTCCGCCTCTGAGTTCAAGTGATTCTCCTGCCTCAGCCTCCCAAGTAGCTGGGATTACAGGCACCCACCACTACACCTGGCTAATTTTTGTATTTTTAGTAGAGATGGGGTTTCACTGTGTTGGCCAGGCTGGTCTTGAACTCCTGACCTCAAGTGATCCTCAGCCTCAGCCTCCAAAGTGCTGGAATTACAGGCATGAGCCACCGCGCCCGGCCTAAATCAGAGTATTTTGTGTTTCTTTTGAATGCTAAAAGAACTTATTAATATCAGATATAAAATCTTTTAAAGATTCATTGTTCCTGGATGAGGAAAGAGCACCTTGGCTAATAAAGCCACTTCCCCCGTTATATTTCACTATTGAAGTAAAAGCTTGTTATTTTATTAGCAGGCCTCCTCACTGTTCACATTTCATCTATGATATGGCATTTCAGTGCTTACAGACTGGAACAAAACAATATGCAATAAAAGAGGGAAAGAAATTCTCTCCACTTATCCTGCAAAATTCCTGGAGATGACAGTTATGCTGTTGATCTCAAGTGACACATAGATAAATATGTGGTGTGTAAATATAGCCCAAAGGGATCATACTTATATTGATCTATTTAAACATTGATTTTCAATGCATAAAACATCTTTAATTAAAAACACAGTCCTTTTTACATGTGGATTCTGCCTGATCAATTTTTCCATTATTGCTAACAAGTAAAACTGGTCATCGATGATGAAAGATAATTAAAATCTTCTCATCCACATTCTCTGATGCATTCTCAAGTATATGTATATTGAGAGACTATTGAGAGAGGCAGAAAGACTGTGGAGAGAGATAGAAAGAGAGTGAGAGAGAGATTGAGTCACTGAAGGGTTGGGAAAGAAAAATGCCAGTAGGGTTTGCTTTTTGTGGACAAGGAGCCTGGCAGTGGCGTGCGGTGGGATGCGGACAGCAGTGGGTGCGGGGAAGCCTGGTCTTGTGGAACTGATTTCTTTGAAATTGGATTCTGCTCTCCAAGTGTTCTCTTTTTCTTTTGGGCGTCTGGAGCAGGCTGGCAGGTGTAATCCTGGGAGAAAATGACAGCTTTTGAAGGAGGAGTGTTGTGATGTCAGAGGAGCCGGGGAGGGTGGGCAGCCAGGTTTCCTGCCTCACCTTCCTGAGTCTAGACCAGCCTTCCCCCAGATGTGGCCCAGGGCCAATCACCAGCCTGTAACTGGTCTCCCTGTGGCCGCTCTCAGCTGTTCCAATGAGTTTTCACCCAGCCCCAGAGGGAGCCGAGCACCGAAATCTGCCCACATGCTGCCCTCAGAGCGTTCCCACTGCACCTGGAGGAAACGCTGTCTGATGTCCCCTCCGACCCGCCACCTTCAGCTCAGAGCCAGGCCCCTACAGTCTCATGCCTTTCCTGTCCCTTAAATGTGCTATTCCTTCCCATCTCCAAGACTGTTTTCGTGCCATTTCCTCTGGAATGTGTGGCTGCGTCTCTCTTTCACATCTCAATTTAAATGTTGTCCCTTTCCAGAGTCTTCCAGAGAAATGGGTGCTGCCTAGAATCCCCTGTCTTAGCCCCTGTTTCCTTCAAAACTCTTTGCCCCCTTTGTTTGATCCCCGGTGTGTGCCCATTCACCTGCTTAGTTTTTCTCTCACATTAGAGTTGAAGTCTGGCTGGGGCTGGGCAGTAGCTGCCCTGTCCAACCCATGTCTGTGGCACCTCACGAGGATCATTTTGAGAATCTTACAGAAGCTGAGAACTTCCTAGAGACATGCACACACGTTTCTAAATGTAACAGCAGCAGTACCGTGGTTCCCCTGGGCACCGACCACGTGAAGAACCACCACCACCCCTTACAGTCTTTTCCAGCAAGACTGGAGAAGGGCTGTGTACCAAAACCCTCTTTTGCTCAAATAAATTGTAAACTGCCTTAAGGTCAAAAGAATTTCATTTTCTAGAGCAGAAGCCAGAGCGGCAGAAAACACATTTTCCCATTTTTAGGGGAGGGCCCTTTGGCTCCTCACAGAGATGGTCAGAAGAGCAGGAGGGACTTTCGCCAGTGTGCACAGGGTGGTAACTGGGACAATCAGAGCTGTGTGACCTGCTTGGTGGGGGAAGTTCCAGGAAGGCTCTACTGATCACGATGTCTCAGTGTGTGTCCTTCGAGGTTGTTTCCTTCACGGACTTGGTGGATTCCTTCATTCTGATGTTGATCTTTGCCCGACTTCTGCTTCTAGGGGAGGGCAGGGAGCTGGGGGAACAGGAATGGGCCTTGGTGGAGGAGAAGGGAGGAGGAAGAGAGAGGAGGAGGGAGGAGGAGGGAAGATGAGGAGGAAGAGAGAGGAGGAGGGAGGAGGAGGGAAGATGAGGAGGAAGAGAGAGGAGGAGGGAGGAGGAGG
>NW_016107421.1:2380621-2388465 GCF_001604975.1 Cebus imitator | reverse complement strand
GAGGAGGGGGAAGGAGAAAGGGAGAGGAGGGGGAAGAAGAGGAAGGAGGAGGAGGGAGGAGGGGGGAAAAGAAGGAGGGAGGAGGAGGAAGGGGAGGAGAAGGCAGGAGGAGGAGAAGAGAGGAGGAGGGAAAGGAGGAGGAGGGAGGAGGAGAAGAGAGGAGGGGGAAGGAGGGAGGAGAAAGGAGGAGGAAGAAGGAGGAGGTGGGAGAAGTATGAAGAGGTAGGAGGAGGGGGAGGAGAACAAGGAGGGAGGAGGGGGAATTAGTGGGAGAAGGGGGAGGAGGAGGGAGGAGGAGGAGATAGGAGGGGGAAGGAGGGAGGAGGAGGAAGGAGGAGAAGGGAGAAGGAGAAGGAGGGAGAGGAGGAGGAGAAAGGAGGAGGAAGGAGGAGGAAGAGGAGAAAGGAGGAGGAGGGAGGAGGAGGAGGAGAAAGGAAGGGGGAGAAGGATGAAGAGAGAGAAGGAGGAGGTAGGAGTGCAAGGAAGGAGCCGGGGAAGGAAGGAAGAGGGGGAGGAGGGAGATAGAGGAGGAGGAGGCAAGAGGGAGAAGAGGAGGGAGAAGGGAGGGAGAAGAGGGGAGAGGAGGAGGGAGAGGAGGAGGAGGAGGAAGGAAGGGGAAAGAGGAGGAGGAGGGTGTAGGGGGAGGAGAGTAGAGGATGGAGGAGGAGGGGTAGGAGAGGGGAGGAGGAGAAAATGGAAGTGGAGGGGGGAAGGGGGAGGAGGAGGAGAAAGGAGAAGAAGGAGGAAGGAGAGAGAAGGGAGGAGGAGGAAGAAGGAAAGAAAAGGGAGGAGGAGGAGGAAGGAAGAGGAGAGAGGAGGAAAGGGGAGGAAGGAGAAGGGAGAAGGAGGAGTGGGGAGGAAGGAGGAGGAGGGAGAGCAAGGAAGAGGAGGAGGAAGAGTAGGGGGTAGGAGGAGGAAGGAAGAGGAAGGAGGAAGAAGAAGAGGAGGAGGTCTTCACACCCAGCACCTTTCCACTCATGTTCGGGAACTTCACTCACTGTCCTGTGTCCTTCCTGGCTCCCCAGGGCAGCTGCCATGAGATGATCCTATGACTCCACTGCATCTGCTGTGGGCTGGATCATCAGTTCCCCTGGATCACGGGACCCAAGGTGGGCAAGAGTGCTTTGTGGGGCTTTTGAACTTGGAATTGAGAAAGTCAGCCTCCTTTACATGCCTGAAGTTTTAATGCAAAACTGTTGTTTCTGCCATGTGGGCTAAAGAAGGGAAGGGAGCTGTGTAGGGAGGTGAGAGGGGAGAGAGGCTCCTGAGAGCACCGGCCTCCCACTTCCTAAGATTCATTCATGTCTGACGCCTAGATGGATTCTTACTGTTGAGTTATTCACACACGTCATGACTCTTTAAATACATCCCCCTTTTTGCTTATACTTCTTTGAGTCAGGCTTTTGTGATTTGCAACCCAAAGAATTTGCACTGCTGCATCTTCAACTGATTCAGAGTCAGGTCTGCCCAGGGCACGACCCCATGGAGAGGAGCACAGTCCATCTGGAACCCTGAAAGCAGAGGCAGCATTGGGTGGATCTGTGAGATCTCTGAACCATTGAGGGTGGGGCAAGGAAACTGGAGGTGCCACAGGCCAGGAGTGGGTCAGGATCTTGCCTAAAAAGGAGGTCAGGAGCTCATTTCTGGAGGCTTCAGGGCTGGGACACAGCCCTGAGATGCTAGTGTTTCTGCTTTGTCTAATTAGATACAGTCCCTCTGCAAGTCAAGGCATCCCTGTGTGAGCTGCATCAAAGGGATTGCTTTACACGAAGAATGGGTATAAAACGATCATCTAAGACTTACCTCTGATGAGTGAGAGGATAATCTTGCTAATTTGGATTCATGGAGTTAGTTAAAGACTCAGGAATAGAACCAGGGGTAGTGACTACCAGAAAGCCTTAGCTACAAAATCAAAGTGAATATAGTGCTAGGTAGACATAATTTAGAGGGGAAAAATTCAAGCTCATACCAGGAAAAGGGAATAACAATTTCAAAACATGGGAATACTTGTGGTCTCGGAGAAGAGCACAAAGCACAGCCAGCAGCCGGCCGTGCCCGACAGCCTTTCCCGGCATGGTGCCCTCTTCCCCACAAGTCTCATTTCAGTGAGACCCAGGAGATGTGTGAGAACAGCAGGCTGCTCTCTAAGGGCAGCTGGCAGCTTGATACATCTACATTTGGTTTCCTGCTCCAAAGAGGCGCCTTCATCTTGGGATTACTACATTTAAGAGTTGGCAGAGAACTGGGGGTCATCTGGGGTTCTTTAGCAAGGATTCTAGAGTGGGCTTTCCTCCTTCCACAGGTTCCTGACATTGTACATGAAATGTCTGTGGAGCTCTAATTAGGGAAAAGGAGTCAGGCTGGCAGGACCAAGGGAAAGCAAAAAGAGAAAGCAGGTAAGCGATAAATCTGCCCTTCTTCCTGGTCTGGAACACGTAGCCCTCCTGCACAAATAATCCAGTTGTTTTCTGCACCCAAACTATCACCAGATCCTTGGCTGAAATAGAACAATGCAAATTATGAGGCCAGGAGTTTGAGACCAGCCTGGCCAACATGGCAAGACCCCGTCTCTACTAAAAATACAAAAAATTAACCAGGTATGGTGGCACATGCCTGTAATCCCAGCTACTTGGGAGGCTGAGGCAGGAGAATCGCTTGAATCCAGGAGGCAGAGATTGCAGTGAGTGGAGATCATGCCGCTGCACTCCAACTTGGGTGACAGAGTGTGACTCCACCTCAAAAGCCAGGTTATCTCACTGCAACCCTGACATTACCAATATTGGACAAAGCCCTCCCCAGCATGCAGCAAAAGCACCAGCCTGTAATATTTCCAGTAAGCTTTGTCTCTTCGCGGTCTGCTCCTCTCTTGCTAATTTGTCCCTTGTACCCTTGCAATGTATTTTTATGCTTTTCCTAATAAATCTGCCTTTTTTTTTGAGACAGAGTCTTGCTCTGCCACCCAGGCTGGAGTGCAGTGGTGTGATCTCAGCTCACTGCAATCTCTACCTTCTGGGTTCAGGGTTCAAGCAATTCTCATGCCTCAGCCTCCTGCATAGTTGGGACTACAGGCATGCACCACCAGGCCTGACTAATTTTTGTATTTTTAGTAGAGACGAGGTTTCGCCATATTGGCCAGGCTGGTCTTGAACTCCTGGCTTCAAATGATCCACCTGCCTCGACCTCAGGTCCGCTGTTCTTTACCTACAACTGTTGTGGTGAATTTTTACTGCCTGCATGATACTGGCCTCAGATAATTGCTGCCCACAGCAATGTTGTGTGCCACATTACCGAGGAAAAAAGTCTGTGGCTTTCATCAGGTAGTCCCAGGACTTGTCACCTTCAATTGGCTAAAATCTACTCTCCAAGCCACTCACAGGCGATGAAGAGACAGAGGCCTGATGAGAGGAGAGTGGGCTAAAGTTTTGTGGGCAGGCGACAGCCAGGCCTGGAAAAGGAACAAAATATACTAAGTCTTGGATTGCTGTTTCCCTTATTATTGTGTTTTTTGAAGAACCCACTGGAAGCTTCCCAAGGAAGCTTAATTTGGGAACTTAGAGAATTGTGACAGGTGTAAACCATGCTTTTCTTAACAGGGAATTAATGAGTAAACAAGGACTCCCCAGCTTCCAGAATGGAAAAGGACATTAGAATATTTCTGGTTATGACTTTGTATTTAAAACTACAACTTGCCAATGTTCCTCCAAGTTTTGTGTAAATATTAACTCATTAATCTTTGTATTTGTTCCATAGGACAGATTTTTTTTTTTTTAGCTCAAGAATTATACTTCCACTTCCATTAGCTTTAAGATGTCTTAAGTGTTAAAACTCATCACGTAAAGCAAGATACCTAAAAACAGATTTAAAAATATATCTAACAGAAGAAAAAGGATCTGAGATGCTGAACTTGGCATTAACATCCCTACTTGCAAAAGAAAAACAAAAACAAAAGCAAAACCCACAGCTTTCATTTTCCATTTATGTACCCAAGAAAAACCAGCATGCTGTCCATGCTGAAGAAAGAGAGGAGCTGCTTTAACATGTGTTCTTAGGCTCATAACTTGGCACTTCTCACTTGGTTTCCCTGGTCATAGGACGAAGGTAGAAATGGGTGATGCCCCTTCTCAGGGAGGGCAGGAAGCACAGTAATTAGCATGGAAGAGGCTTTACCAGCATGATACCACACAGGCGAGCCCTCCCGAGAATGAAGGAAAGTAGGGAAATTTAGCTCCAGGGTCATGAGAATTATTTTCAGTAGCTGCTTTCTAGCTTCCCAGAGGCATCTGCAGAGATCAGCCCTCATCTGATCTCAGTTTCTCATAAACCGCCCTTTCAGCTCCTCCTTTTATTGTGGTAAATGGCTCCTCCTCATATGGTTTGGATATATGCCCTGTCCAAATCTCATGTTGAATTGTAATCCCCAATGCTGGAGGTGGGGACTCGAGGGAGGTGACTGGATTTTGGGGGTGGATTTCTCATGAATGGTTTGCACCATCCTCTTGGTACTGTCCTCATGACAGTGAGTGAGTTCTCACAAGATCTGGCTGTTTTAAAGTGTGTGGCATCTTCCTCCTCTCTCTTGTTCCTACTCTGGCCATGTGATGTTCCTGCTCCCCCTTCACCTTCTGCCATGATTGTAAGTTTCCTGAGGCCTCCCCAGAAGCCAAGCAGATGCCAGCATCATGCTTCCTGTACAGCCTGCAGAACTGTGGGCCAATCGAACCTCTTTTCTTCATAAATTACCCAGTCTCAGGTGTTTCTTTGTAGCAGTGTGAGAAAGATCTCATACTCCTCTCCAGTGTCTCACCCCCTCCTCTTTGGATGCCTGAGTGCTGTGACCCCACACTGCAAACCTACCATGTGTCAGTCACGGCACTGGAAGATAACACAGATGTCTCATGCAGTCAGCATAAAAACTCTATAAGGAAGTAATGTATAGTCATGTTGCCAGTCAGGGAATCGTTACCTAGCAACTCCCTTATTTCCTGTAGTCTTCCCTCAATTCTTGCAACTCTGTCTTCTCTAAGACCACCAACACTGCAAAGGATGGTGGAAAATGTGCCAAACCGATCAGTTAATTTTTATAAAATATTTGTATAGGTTTTCTGAATATACAATCCATACACATCCTTTGAGAAGACATAGAAACAACAACAAGAATATAGATAATTATGAGAACACCTCTCATCCACCAGAGATGTAGCAACTCTGGAGTGTGCTGCTTTAGTCTTCCCTGACATTGAAGTGCAGTTAGCAGATGGACTGCAGCTGTCAGCGTCTTCAAGACCTGCCTTGCTTTGGAGAAGAAGCCATAGTCTTCCTAGATGGTGCTCAGCCAATGATTGAGCATGCTGGGGATACCATGACTGATCAATTTCTGCCCAATATAGGACTCTTCTAAGGGACAATCTTCTCTTCAGTGCTCCCCTTGGGTTGGCAGGGGCCAGAAGACTTCAGTAGAGTGTGATGTTCCCTGTTCCATGGGAAGGCCTGGGGACACGCTGTTCATGAAGGCCATCGGGAACATGTGGGTAGAGGAGCACCAGCACCACAGAGAATTAAATGATTATTTTTAGTAAAAATGGGAGTAACTCTGAAAAAGATTGTATCTCAGTAGAAAAATATAGTGCACGCATGATCAAAGTGTAGTCCTGTTCATCTTCTTTGAGGTTTTATCTCTGTGAATTTAACTAAATCTAGCGTAAACTAAAATAAAATAAAAAGGCCCCCCAATCATCTGAGTGGACCCCTCCTCATGGCCAAGGGCATTCCAAAGTTGGTTCGGGCCATGACAGGAAGGGGGTATCCAATATGCCTCATTATACACTCTTCTCTGTTGGAATTTGGGAAAAGCTGACCAGCATTAACATCAAGACCTTAAGTCTGATAAGGAACATTCACAGTCTATTCTCTCTGAAGCCTGCTACCTGGAGGCTTCATCTGCCTGATGAAACTTTGGTCTCCACAACCCCTTATCATCATAACCCAGACATTCCTTTCTATTGATTCCAGGTCTTTAGATAATAACTCTTTCAACCAATTGCCAATCTAACTGTCTTTCCAGATGGAACCAATGTAAATCTTACAAGCATTTGATTGATGTCTCATGTCTCCCTAAAATGTATAAAGCCAAGCTGTACCCTGCCCACCTTGGGCGCATGTTCTCAGGATTTTCTGAGGGCTACGTCACGGGCCATTGGTCACCCATATTTGGCTCAGAATTTCAATTACTTTACAGAGTTTGACTCTTTTCATCAACATGGGAAACATTCTACTGCCATCTCCATTCCATCATCTAAAGATGCTTCAATCTCAAATCTAAAATCTTGACTGGCTGCCTTTTGGCAGATAAGAAAGACCATAGTTTGCTTCAAATATTAACCTTTGTTTTTCTTTTGTTTTCACAGAAAAATACTTTGAATTCTGATCAAGCGATACAATCTGAAATGAACAATTGAGCCTCAATAGTACTCCAAAATAGAAATTCTTGATAACTTAACAACTTGATAAGCAACAACTTGTCCTATGATTAAAAAAAGTTGTTGCTATGTTAATAAATTAGAAATTGTTGCATTTTATCTAAAAGATCTTAAAGAAAAAATATGATTTTTTTCCCCCTTAATCAGAAAAGCACTGCCTCTTTCATTGATTTATTCAGTTGGTTACATCTTGACTCCTGGAAATCTTTGCTCAGAGGAAGTTTTTCAATCCTTGGCTGTAATTCTCCTTATGGTTATTGGGTTTACCCCTGGTGTATCGTATGGTCCCAAGGATTTTAAATGCTTCCCAGCAGCCACTTGAACATCAAATGATCGCCATCTGGCTCAGACAACTTGAGGAAACCAACACTGACTATGTAATTCCTGGCAGTGATATGACTTTGAACCCCAGCATATTTTTTTGATAACAGTAACATCTTCCTGACTGTTTGCCCCCACAACTGCATCAATAGTGCTAAGCCAGAGGAATGCTACGCCATTTGCTCACTGTTTTGCTGAAGGAATGACTAAAGGGGGTGAAATGTTAAAAGAAAAAAAATTAAAATGAAGACTTAGGCCTGAAAAATTTCTGAGCAAACAAAATCAAGTAGGTCTTACAAATATCTTCAATTTTGCTTACATTGTAAACATAAGCAAAACAAAACTTGGGTCATTTTTGATCAATGCTTATGTTAGAACTAAAACATAACCCCAGCCAACTAACATATAATAAACATCCAAGTAACATATGATTTTGTGACTTTCCATCAAAGTACTTTAAAAAAGGCAACTTTGTAATTGCAAACCAACCAAATAGTTTCTTTATTTTGCTTCCATATTTACCCCATAAATACTTGCCCCAGGCAATTTGGCAATTTGTCACTGGAACACTAAACATTTTTCAGTCTGGTGTTCTCCAATTCAGGAATTGTTTCTCTTCTCTTTAAAATTTTATGATGCCTCAGTTTTTTCTCAAATGCTTTCTAAGCTTAAAAATGATATCTAAATAAATAAAATAAAAAAAAATTGAGCAGAAAAAGTACAAAAATCAAAAGGCAAACAACAGATGGGGCCAAAGTAGTTCTAATAAACACCAAACATTTGTTTTCTGACACTAGGACTGTGAAGAATATTTTCTATTTTCCATGTTTTCTGCAATATGGTTACTCAACTCTTCCAAGACATTTATATATTCATTTAGAAAAAGGAGGAAAAAATAGCACTTTTAATTTTTCTGAAATAAACATAACTTGTAAAACTGGGAGTTTAAGGAAGTATTGAGAGAAAGGACTTCAGATCACCAAATAAAAAATCTATTTGGACACTACGTCTAAACTATATTTATGTGAAATTTAAACAAAAATGTTA
>NW_016107421.1:2361262-2380595 GCF_001604975.1 Cebus imitator | reverse complement strand
CGAGATGGAGTCTTGTTCTTTTGCCCACGGTGGAGTGCAGTGGTGTGATCTTGGCTCACTGTAACCTCTTCCCCCTGGGTTCAAGCAATTTTCCTGCTTCAGCCTCCTGAGCAGCTAGGATTACAGGTGTGCACCACCATACCCAGCTGATTTTTGTATTTTTAGTAGAGATGGGATTTTGCCATGTTGGCCAGGCTGGTTTCAAACTCCTGACCTCAGATGATCCACCTGCCTCAGCCTCCCAAAGTGCTGGGATTACAGGGGTGAGCCACCATGCTTGGCCTGAATGACTTTTCATTCTACAGTCTAGAAAGAAAATGCTGCTGTCATACACACTGAATATAATTTTACTTCTCTAAAAAAAACATAAGAAGGGAGACTCTTTAAGTAGACACACAACATTCTAAACATAGGAGTAGTGTTTTCATAGTCCTTTTGTTAAACAGATGGAAACCAGTAACTAGACAAGAAAATGGAAATTTCGATTTGACAAATGACCCAAAACAAAACCGCCATCCTTCCTCTAAGAGGCAGTGCCGCTGGGTATGAGATGCAAAGGGGTTGCGTGGTAATCTGCAATTCCCGTTTCTTTCTGCTGCAAATGTCTTTTCCCAGTTGTAACAACTGAGTAAATTATTTTGCCAGGGTGGATCATTAATTGAATTCCCTACTAGGCTGACTTCAGGAACCGGGAAGCCCTGAGCTGGGATTAGCAACAGGGGTGCTTATGCTTTATGTGATTAAAATGATTGAGCCAGGTCTGGAAGAATGTCATTATGCTCCTTAGTGTCATTCGGGAGGGCTGCCAGAGACAGGGAGGCAACCATGAGGTGCACACCCCACGACTGTCTTGATAGGTTTCATTTGAACAGCAGAGAGCAACAGCCAATGTAAGAAAAATGCTGCAAGTCACAGGAGTCTGTGCACGCAGGGACTCAAAACCTGTGATTTGGGATTATAATCACGTGCATTTGAAGAGGCCGCGTTGTTGGTGGTGCTAATGAATCCCTCCAGCGATTTCCAAGGAGGAGAATCATCTGCGGACTGCTTCAGCACGACGGACCCACTGGCTTTCAGAAGAACCCTCACTACTCCGTGCCAACTTGCTCCCTAGGCTGTCCTTGAAAACAAAACAATTCTACTAGACTGGTAGCTCATGGGTATGTACCCTCCCCCAGCTCTGTCAGACCTGTGCTGGGCATCTCATTCGATGTGCCTGACAGTGACGGGGCTCAAGGGAAACCACAGAGGACAGGGAACAAATAAATCTTTTCCCCTATTAGCCCTCAGCTCTCTTCCAATTGGGTTTTCCCAATGGAAGAGCCTTCTACTTCTCCAAGTGTTTCTATAAGTTATCTTCTCTCCCATTAGGGTAGGCAGTGTTTCTTTACCTTCGCTGCAGGGATATGTGGTTATTCATTCACTGCTCATGTCCTGAATCAGAATGTATCATGGTGGTTGCCAAATGGTGGCTTTCTAATTTCATGATTCCACGTACCTGTATTAGTTGGCATTCTACTGTAAGAATGAGATTTTTTTTTCTTTTTCCCTTTGTTTGTGTCAGCATTTTCTTCCTATTAGTTGTGATGCTTAAATTGTTCCCGATTTGCCTTTTGGAACAGACAAGATGGTCTCATGTCCTTTCGATAAGTTTTCACCGTTTTTAGTGCACATTCTTACCTCTGGGGACAGCAGGATGTGCCAGGCTGTGTTGAAGCTTTCGACCTTCAGACCTGAAACCAGCCATTTTGGCAAGAAGCCCTGTTTTCTCCTTTCTTCCCCTCTTCTCCCCTCGCCCCTCCCCTCCCCTCTGCTCTTCTCCTCTTTTTCCTTCCTCCTCTCTCTATTTCTATTTCTTTGTGTTAGTGTTTAGAAACCAACATCTTGGTGGAAGTCTTGCTTCTTACCACTTGGTATCATTGTTCCTAGGCTCTCAGCAGAAGACAGAACAAAATAAGCATTTATATCAATGTCTATGTCTGTATGTCTATCTGTCTGTACGTATGTATCTATCTATCTATTCAACCATTTTTCTACCTATTTCTTTGTCTATTTTAAATTTCATGTTACCTGATACTTCCAATACATGACTTCAGGGTTCACTCTGAACTTTCCCGATCTCCATATTTATAACTTCCTTCTCAGATATTGAGAAACATGGCTGCCACAACGCACAAGATGTTTACTCGTTTCCTCAGTGCTAATGTATAGAGCGTAGTGTCCAGAGTGCTAACCACACCGCTGAGAAAAAATGACCTCCTAGCTGGAGTTCAGAGTTTGTTTACTCATCCTTCTGTCTCTAGCCTAGGGACGGTGAAAGTACCGTGTTCACATGGTATTTGGGTGTGTCTTTCTTCCTCATCCTTCAGTGCAGTGGTGCTATTCATTTGAAATCACATAATAATGAAGTTGATTTGTTTCTGTTTGTGTTTTATTGGTAGCTTTTTCTCATTCCTAATGATTTTAAGCATATGAAACATCAATATGGTTTTAATAGTCAGAACTAAACGCAGGAAGGCCCGCTCCCTTTCCTACCCATTCTCTGGAGGTAACCAATGCCAGTATTGCTGGTTCCTTCCCGTGTTTTGTTGCACAAATGAGCTGATACATATGTATTTTATTCCCCCCTTTCTTTTGAACTCTTTTAAACTTCACCTTTTTTTCTTAAACTTAATAATGTCTTCTGGAAATCCCTCCAGCTCTTTCTATGGAAATCTTAGATTCTTTTGTAGAGTCCCATGGTACTCTGTTATGTGAATGTACCACAGCTGATTCATTCAGTCTTAGGTGTGGGCATCTAGGCTGTAATATTTGGCATTACAAGCAGTGCTGTAAAGAATCATCTTGGCTTGGATTTATAGTTCAGAAGGTAAACACATTTGTAGTTTAGTTAGATATTGCCAACCTCCCTTCCGTAAAGTTTGTACCAATTTTCATTCTGATTACCAACATCAGAGACAGCCAGCTTCCTCCCAGTTTTGCCAATATAATGTGTTGTCCTACTTATAAAGTTTTTCGCCACTCTGATGTATGAGGAATGGAAATCTCAGTGTAGTCTTATTTATTTTTATTTTGGGGGGTGTATATATCTTCATTTATTTAGACCTTCAATTACTTACAGCAAAATTTTGTAGTTTGAAGTGTAGAGGCTTTGCACATGTTTTGTCAAACTTATTACTAAGCATTTATCTCTTCCTCTTTATGTCTTTCAAGATTTCCACTTTTATTTATTTATTTTTTATTTGAGATGGAGTTACGCTCTTGTTACCCAGGCTGGAGTGCAATGGCGCGATCTCGGCTCACCGCAACCTCCGCCTCCCGGGTTCAGGCAATTCTCCTGCCTCAGCCTCCTGAGTAGCTGGGATTACAGACACGCGCCACCATGCCCAGCTAATTTTTTGTATTTTTAGTAGAGACGGGGTTTCACCATGTTGACCGGGATGGTCTTGATCTCTTGACCTCGTGATTCACCCACCTTGGCCTCCCAAAGTGCTGGGATTACAGGCGTGAGCCACCACGCCAGGCCCAAGATTTCCACTTTTCTAATTGATGAGCTGCAGGGTGTTAGCCATGTGGCTTGATGAAGGTGGTTTGACAGTTTCCTTTTTGGCCTTTGCATAGGTCATCAATCTGTTTTGCTACCAAATAAACAAATGGTTCCCACCCCTGCCCCAGCTAAATGTTCATTCTAGTGATGCATTTAGGAGTATGGGACGCCACTTCTAATTCTCTAATTGGCTACCTATGTCTTTCTAATTTAACCTTACTTCTAACTGTATGACTATTGCTGTTTTGCCAAAATATCTGATGTCTCCTTTTTCAGCCCCTTTAGACAACTTTAACAATCTCTAAATTTATCAGAAAATCATCCTACAGGGCCCAGTATCAATTCATGCAGTTGCTTTGAATCTGCAGGTCAGCAAAGGGATAGTGGACATATTTATAATATAAAATCTTCAAATCTTTAAATATGGTATCTCTCCTTTTTTTTTTTTGGTATTTCTAATGGTCTTTCAGGTATAGTTTCAACATTTTATGGTTGAATTTGGAGGTCATTAAGAACGTTTCTATGGTAAGCTTCCAATGCATGATTATGATTATTGTCTAATTAAGGAGTTTTATTTCGAGAAAAAATTTTTAAAGCCCTATTGAGGTATGTTTGACATAAAAATGCACATATTTAATGTATACATTTTGATAAATTTGGACATATGCATACACCTACGATACTGTCTCAGTGTAGTTTTAATTTGCATTTCTCTTTTATGAGAATGAAAACATTCTCATTTTTGTGGGGCATTTTTGTATCTTTTTGTAAATTGTTTGTGTCCTTTGCTCATTTATCTATTAGGCTTTTGGTCATTTTCCTCTTAATTTTAAAGAATTATTTATATTAGGTATGTCACACTTTGTCCTGATATATGTTATGAATATTTCCTCCTGATTGTAATTTGTCTTTTGACTTTATTCCTGATGACTTTGCGATGCAAATAATTTTTTTTATATTTATGGAGTCAAACATAACAATCTTTACTGTGATTGCTTTTACAGTTTGTCATAGTTAGAAAACCTTTCCCTATACTAAAGTTGAAGAATTCCCAATGTTTATATATAATATATGTGTAGCCTAAAGATTTACATTGAGATCTCTGATCCATTTAGAATTTCTTCTTGATATGGTGTGAGGTGTGGATCTAATTTAATCCTTTTTCAAGTGTCTACCTCATTGCCCTAGCGCCATTCATTTAAAAGTTCATTTTTTTCCGGTGATTCAAAATAGTGTCTATCATACACTAAATTTTCACTTGCACTTGGGTCTATTTCTGGACTTTTAGTTGGATTCCACCAGTCTGGCTGTTTTTTCATGCCCCATCCTCCACTGTTTTACTTATGGAGGCCTTCTAGCATGTATTCACACCTGGAAGAGCAAGACCTCATCACGGTCTTTTTCTTTTTCCTCTGTTTCCCTAGCTATTCTTACATGTTTAATTGGCCATACGAACTTCAATAGCAACTTTTGTAGCTTCATAAAACCACCTGTTGATATTTTAATTGAAAATTTGTTAAATGTACCAATTTAACTTGTGGGAGAACTGAGATCTTTTTGCTTTGAATGATCTTATGCAAAGCTCATCTTACCACCTGCTTCCTCAGACCCTCCTGGTAGCAGTGTGCTAGCTGAGAAGCAGAAGCTGAGACAGAATTAGGAGACTGAATTAGGAGTAGAAGAGATTATTCATGGCGGGGGGGGTGGGGGGCAGTTCATGCTTGTGAAAGGGACCAAAAATAATAATTTGACACTGTTGGATAAAGAGGGGTGGATGGCAATGATATTCTGAGATACATTGTAGCAGAAAGCCACCAGCAAATACAACCTTGATAAATCAGAGCTGAGTGGTCTATGCATAATATTTAGACATACAGGATAATCATCAAGGAAAGAAAATTAAACAGTGCTGCCTCTGGAGCAAGAGTTAAAGAGAAAGGAATGAAGCAGGAATTGAAAATATTAAAACTCTGGCAGACGTTTTTGATTTGTTTAAAACAATGTGTAGGTTTTATTTCGTTAAACAATAAATCAGTTAAAGTTATAAATTTGTATGCAGATTAAAAATGATCATAAATTATCTCTTCATAGATAACTCATTAAGGCCCAAGTGAATGCACTGCTGGGAGTAACCTCTAAAAATGCACCCACGCTGACAAAGAGGGGAAGTGAAGGAAATGGTTAATTTGGAAGCTGGTTAAGAATACAATTTATTCCATGCATCAGTGTTCCAAAGTGTGAGGGGGATTTGTCAGCCCCATCAGCTGGCTTCTTAATTACATCCTTGCCTATCTAAGACCCATGGAGGTGTCAATCACCCTTATCCACGAAGTCATTCTCAGCACACACAAAACCCATTATTTAAATAACTCGCATCCTTCTTTGGCGAAGGCTCTTTCTAGGCTGTCAATGGACAAAACAACCAGTTAGAGGGTAAAAAACCACACTTGCTCAAGCAGCTGCTTTGTTTATAATTGTTTTGCTTATTATTTTTTGAATGGGATGGGTTATTTTGATGTCAGGTAGCTGTGGCCTCAGAATCCCTGAGTGGCTGGAAGTCGAGCCGTGTCAATGGAGCTTGGCAGCTGCAGCTGGCGCTGTGGGAGTCCGATGCTCCCAGTTGGGGTGGCAACAGTCAGGGAGGCTCAGATGTAACCCAGGAAGATACTGTGCAGTGGCGACAAGGGCCAGCTAATTACTGTCTTCGTTCCTGGAAGTGTCAATCTTATGATTTACTCTAAGAACAATCTCCTAGAAGTTCACGCTGAGTGGAGGGTACCGATGAGTTGGACATACTCATTTATATATTGCAAATATGACTGGTAGATTTCATTTCAAGTTCCAGCGTCATTCAATTTGCAGTGACCCCTGGAGTGCACATTGAAAAGGGTCTGCAGTTGGTGTGTGGTAGGCAGGATAATGACTCCCAAAGCTGTTCACACACTAGTCCCCTGGAACTTGTGACTACATTTTCTGACATAGCAAAAAGGGATTTGCAGATGTTCTTAAGGATAAGGACTTTGAGATAGGGAGATTTTTCCTGGATTATCCAGGTAGACCAATGTAATCACAGGAGTCCTTAAAAGGGGGAAAGGAGGCAAAAGAGGAGGTCAGAGAGATGACAGCATGAGACAGACTTGACCCTCTGATGGTGAGCTGTAGGGAGTTAGATGCAGGGACCTGAGAGAAACGTCTGGGTGAGAAAGGCAATCACCAGCTAAGAGCCAGCAAGGAAATGGTGACTTCAGTCTTACAACAGTATGGAACTCAATTCCGTCAATAGCCAGAGGAAGCCAGAGAATCCCCCTGGAGCCTCTAAATGAGAGCACAGCCATGACAACACCTAGATTTTAGCCAGATGAGACCCATGTTAGACTTCAGACACACAGAGCTGTAAGCTAATACATTTATGCAGTTTAAGCTAGGTTTGTGGTAGGTATTGCAGTAATAGAAAACCGATACAGCCAAGCCTGCATTTAGACTCAGATCAAATAAACTGTGATTGATTAGCAATGTCTGCCATGGGTATAGAATTGGAGCACTGCAGCATGTGCCCTGGCCACTTGTCATTTGACGGAATATGTCCATCAGTTGCCCAATGAAGAAATGGATGATGTAAAATAAATGAATAAAAGAGGTGCCTAAGAGATAAGAGCTTAGCCCCCTAGAGGACCTCCAGTCCAGGAGAACCAAGCTTTTACCAAGGTTGGGGCAGTGGAGGGGGCAGAGGAGGAGAGGGAGAGATTCAGTTTGAGAACAGTCTCCATGTCCCATACTAGAGACCAACAATCTTGGTGTCAGTGTTGTCCAGAGTTTTTGCTAAGTAAAGGAAGGGAAGGTGGGGCTTTGTTACAGGGTTGTATTGAAAGGATTTGTTAAGAGGATCAGAAGGAAAAGAAGGGAAGTTGCTTCCACTAACCAAGGTTTCAGTGAGCAAATACATGGAAGAACAAAAGGACAGTACAGCACAGCCCTAGTGCAACATCTTCACACTGTCCTCCTGTGATTCCAGCTCTAGATGGTCCCAGGCACCTAAACCTCTTCATTGGAAGCTGGAGGAATGGCTGGGATGATTGTGGTTGGCCAGCAATAGAAAAAAAGCCTCCAGAGTTCTATGAAATACCTACACAAAAACTGCAGATGAAAACATTTACCCCGTCTACTTTCTTAACTTAGGTTAGGTAGCAAACCAGGTGCATCTAGGGACCTTGATTACATAACTGCCCTGAACACATCTATTATTCTTCCCTAGCGAAAGAAACTGACATCCTCTTCCCAGCCTACCTAGACATCCAGAAGGCAAGTTTTCTCCTGGCCTGTCTCTCCCAACTCCCCACTTTCAGTATAGAAGTTCACACTGAGTGGAGGGTGGACTCACAGACGAACCCTGTATCCACCTGTCTCACTGCCAGGCAAGACTGCCCCTTGATCTACAAAACTGCAGATGAAGTCTAAATTGGTGCCTATAGGGATCAATCGGTTCAGTCACCTACTGAGGCAAGTGAGAAAACGGTGATGAATCATGTGTGCAAGCTTCCTGGTCACCAAAACACACCCATGAAAAGGACCTAGAAGAAGCAGGATAAAGTCTCAATGGAGCAAGTGTAGGGCAGGGTAGGCACTGTAAGACTAAGAGGAGAAATTCCTGGGCAGGCAAGGAGTATGGTAGGTGGAGAAAATGAGAAAGTGAAAGATAAAGACCTTGTCTTGAAAAAAAGAGGAGGTTATTGCTGTTTAATTCTTGATATCAAAAGAGAAAGATGGATTTTGTATATATACTTGTAAAAAAAATTAAGTCATGAAAATAGAGGACCTTGCGCTTTCATAAAACTGTAGATAAAACAAGTCGTGTTCCATATCAAAAAACTTCAGCAATTCATCAAAAGTCAAAAAAGGAAAGAAAGGAACTTTTTCAAAACCCAGAAAATAGGAAGCACACACAAAATACATCCATAGTAAATGCAAATTGGATAAATTGCCTTGTTGGAAAATAGAATTTCACACTGGGTTAAAAAATTAAAATTCAGCTCTATTCCATTTATAAGAGACCCACCAAAGGCCCAAAGATGTCGCCAGTAATGATGGGCAAAGATATATGAGCCAAAATGTCCACATAGTTGCGCATATATATATACACACACACACACACACACACATGTGTATATATATACATATACGTATATGTATATGTATATGTATATGTATATGCATTCTACTGTGATATGGTCTACTTTACATACTGACCCTGGAGAGAGCCATCCTGGTCCAAAGGCAAATTTTAAGAACTTGGAACTTTGCAGGCACTTTGTAAAGAGACTGCAAATAGATATGACTTTGGAGGGTGTGGCAGACAGACTCAAAGGTGGTCCATAATGATCCTCACCTCCTGATCGTCACACACTGCTGTAAGCCCCTTCTCTTCACTGTGGGCTGGACCTTGTGACTTGCTTCTAACCAATAGATACAGCTGAAATGAGAGGATACCACTTCTGTGACTAGGTTATGAGAGATGGTAATTTTGGTCTTGCTAGCACTTTTGCTCTATTTAAACTCTTTTTTGCTGGCTTTTATGAAGAGCCACCTGGAGAGATCCATGTGGTGAGGCTGTAAAAGTAGCTTCCAGCCAACAGCCAGAAAGAAACTGAGGCCCTCAGCCTAACAACCTGTAAGTAATTGATTCCTGCCAGTAACATGTCAGGTTCCCATTGAGCTTGCAGATGAGACCTCAGCCCTGGCTGATTCTTTGCAGCCTTGTAAGTCCTTGAGGAGAGGACCCAGCTAAGCCATCCCAGGACTCCTGCCCAGACTCCTGCCCCACAGAAACTGAGATAAGTGTATGTTGTTTTAAGCTACTAAATTTGTGATAGTTTGTTACACAGCCATGGATAACAAATTGAGGAGTTTGCTCAGCCTTTGAGCAATACTATCCAAACCCTGAATTCCCTGGGTATGTCGAAGGAAGGTGATTAAGTCCTTCCCACTTTAAAAGCATGAGACCCAGCCCTGATTCTAACAAACACGTTTGTATATAACATAGAGTTAATCATTGGCTATACAAATTAGTATGCAAAGCAAATATCCTTGTTATCCTACTGGAATTCCATGAGAAAATGTGAAATATGATCATCAGTAAATCCTGCTCAGACTCTTTGTTAATTAGTCATGCTTGGCACAAGTTCAACTAGGAAAGAAAGCCTGCTCCACAAGGTGAATGTACAGAGACACAGCCAAGTTGAGTTTTACCAGCAAAGCCGAGAACACAAAATAGGCCAGGCTCCTTAAGATCTCTGAGCAAGGGAAAGTGACTCACACGTGTCTAGGCAATGTTGTGCCATGGTTATATCCCAAGTGTACCTTTGTCTAGAAAATGGTTAATCCTTTTTCTGAAATGTACACATCTCTCAGAAAAGAGTGGCTTCCCAAAGATGTTCTAGAGTTTAAAGCACTACAATCTTCATGAAATGTCCCAAATTTTAAGAAATTTGTAACCCAGGCTGGGCGTAGTGGGTCATACCTGTAATCCTAGCACTTTGGGAGGCTGAGGCAGGCAGATCACTTGAGCCTAGAAGTTAGAGACCAGCCTGGCCAACGTGGAGAAACCCCATGTCTACCTAAAAATACTAAAATTAGCCAGGTGTGGTGGTGCACACATATTATCCCAGCTACCTGGGACGCTGAGGCACGAGAATCACTTAAGGGAAGTGGGGGTTGCAGTGAGCGGAAATTGCATCACTGCACTCCAGCCTGGGTGACGGAGCAAGTTCCTGTTTTTTTTTTTTTTTTTAAATCTGTAACCCGTTCCTAAAAATAACTTGATTTCAACATCAGACCTGTCATCTCAAGAGTTCTCATTCTTAGAAGGAATTAAAAATAAGAAAACTTGCCTGTAATTTCAGCACTTTGGGCGGTCGAGGCGGGCAGATCACAAGGTCAGGAGTTCGAGATCAGTCCGACCCACATGGTGAAACCCCGTTTCTACTAAAAATAAAAAATATTAGCCGGGCGTGGTGGTGTGCACCTGTAATCCCAGCTACTTAGGAGGCTGAGGCAGGAGAATTGCCAATACCACTTCTCCCTCTCACACAGTTTTCCATATTATTAACATCTTGCATTAGTGTAGCATATCTGTTGAAATTAATGACTCAATATTGTTGCATTATTATTAATTAGTGTCCATAGTTTACACTAAGTTTCACTCTGTGCTGTACAGTTTTATGGGTTTTGACAAATGTGTAATGTCAGGTGTCCACCAGTACAGTGTGATGCAGGTAGTTCTGCGACCCTGAAAACACCCTGCACTTTGTCTATTCCTCCACTGCCCAGCCTCTAGCAACTGCTGATCTCTTTGGTGTCGCTATAGTTTTGCCTTTTCCAGAATGTCATTTAGTTGGTATCATACAGTATGTAGCCTTTTCAGACTGGCTTCTTTTACTTAGCAATATGTATTTAAGTTTCCTTCATCTCTTTCTGTGACTTGTTAGCACATTTCTTTTTATGGCTGAGTAATATTCCATCGTATGAATGTATTGCAGTTTGTTTAGCTCTTCGCTTGTTAAAGGACATTTACGTTGCTTCTAGTTTTTGAAGATCATGATCAACACTGCTATGAGCATTTGTATGCAGGTTGTTGTGGGGACACAAGTTTTCAACTTAATTGTGTAAATACTTAGGAATGTGATTGCTGGATGACATGATATGACTATGTTTAGCTTTGTTAGAAACTGCCAAGCTGTCTTCCAAAGTGGCTATACCATTTTGCAATCCATGAGCTGTGAATGAGAATTCCTATTGCTCCCCATTCTCACCAGCATTTGGTATTATTGGTATTTTGAACTTCAGGCATTCTAATAGCTGTATAGTGGTGTCTCATTGTTGTTTTAATTTGAAATTCTCTAATGACATATTTTGAAATTCTCTAACAACATACTCAAAAAGGATTTTGAGTATATTTTCATGGGCATCTTTGCCATCTGTATATCTTTTTGTCAGGTGTTTGTTCACTTCTTAAGCATATGGATAGCCAATCATTCCAGCTTCATGAATGAAAAGACTATCTCTTCTCTGCTGAATTGCCTTTGCGCATTTTACAAAAATCGCATGCCCACATATATGTGTGGATCTATTTCTGTACTTCCTATTCCTTCCCACTGATCTATTTTTAATCTTTTGCTAAGACCACGCTGTCTTGATTTCTGCAGATCTACAATGAGTCTTGAAGCCAGCGAGTGTTAGTCCTCCAATTTTCCTCTTCTTTCTAAAGTTGTTTTGGATACTCTAAGTCTTTTTCTTTTAATTTACATCAAAATTTTAGAATTAGCTTGACAGTTTCTACTATAAGTCCTGCTAGGATTTGGTTTGGGATTGCATTCATTCTATAGAATAGGCAAAAATTGTCATAACACAATAGCAAGACTTTTAACCCATAATCGAGGCATAGCTGTCTATTTATTTGAGTTTTCTTTAATCATTTTAGCAATGTTTATATAGTTTAGTATATACAGGTCTTGCACATCTTTTGACTAATTTATCCCAAAGTATTTTACACTTTTGATGCTGTTGAAATTGGTAGTTTTGGAATTTCAGATTATTTGGTCCTAGACATATAACTGATTTTTTCATATATTGATCTTGTATACATCTCAAATTTGACTAAATTACATATTAGTTTCAGTAGATTTTCTGTAGATTCCATTTGCTTTTATATGCAGATAAGCATATCACAGTGGAATAAAGACAATATTCCACTATGAATATTGTCCTACCTTTATTACTTTTTATTGTCCTACTGCACTGGCTAGAATCTTCAGAAATAGAGGTGATAAGAATAAACATCTCTTAATTTTTTTCCTGATCTTAGAGAGAAAACATTCAGTCTTTTCCTACTTAGTATGGTGTTAACTGTGGATTTTTCACAAATGTTCTTTATCAGATTGAGGAAATTCCCCTCCAGTGCTGCTTTGCTGAGAGCTGAATTTTTCTATGTCTGTTGAGATGATAATATGCATTTGTCTTTTTAAATCTGTTAATATGGTGAATACATTGATAGATTTTCAAATGTTAAACTAACCTTGTTTCCCAGGAAATCCACTGGTTATAAAGTTTGATGCTTTTTTGTATTGTTGGATTCTGTTTGCTGAAATTTGTTTTGAATTTTTGCATTTATGTTCATGAGAGATACTGCCATACAGTTTTCTTCTCTTGTAATGTCTTTGACTAATTTTGGTATCAGGGCAATGCTTGCTTCATATAATGAGTTCAGAAGCATTCTTTCCTTTTCAGTTTTCTGGAAGAGTTTGTTTGGAATTTGTATTATTTCTTTCTTAAATATTTGGTAGACTCCACCAGTAAAGCTATCAGGCCTGGGGATCTTTTTTTTGAGGGGTGATTTTAAACTACAAATTCATTTTTAAAGGTTCAGATAGAGTTATTCAGGTTATTTCTTTCTTTTTGAGTGAACTTTGATAGCCTGCATGTTTCAAGGAATTTGTCCACTGTTTAAGTTGTCAGTATCATAGGTATAGGGTTGTTAATGATATTCCACTATTATCCTCTTTATTTCTGAAGGACTGTAGTGGTATCACCTTGTTCATTACTAATGTCAGGAGATTATGGCTTCTCTCTCTCTCTCTCTCTCTTATTTTTTTCCTGAGTACTCTGCCCAGAGGTTTGACAATGTTATTGATATTCTTGAAGAAGCAACTTTGGCTGTATTTTCTTTATTTTTATTTCTATATAAAACTTTGAAAAATTTATTTGATTCCTCTCTGACCTTTGTTTTTTGGGTTGAATTTGTTATTTTTTTTCTAGTTTCTCGAAGTGAAAACTGAAGTCGTTGATTTGAAACCTTTCTCCTTTTCTAATATTGGCATTGTGCTATAAAATTCCCCCTAAATGCTGTTTCCCTTTTCCATTTAATAATGTCTTCTAGAATTACTTCCAAATTAATTTATAGAGATCTTCCTAATTCTTTTGTTTTTTATTTTTTCTGGGCTTTAAAAATAATCTTTTTATTTTAGAACAACTTCAATTTATAGAAAAATTACAAAGATAATACAGAGAGTTCCTATGTACCTACATCCAGTTTTCCCTGTTGTAATACTTGGGGTTCTCCAGAGAAACAGAACTAATAGTATGTACATACCTAGAAAAATATTTATTATAAGGAATTGGCTCACATTACAGGGCTGGAAAGTCCCCACATCTGCAGGGTGGGACAGGAGGAAGCTGGAGACTCAGGAGAACCAATGGTGTAATTCTACTCCAAAGGCCACCAGGCTCAAGACCCAGGAAGAGTCAAGGTTTTAGTTTGAGCCCAAAGGCAGGAGAAACCAATGTCCCAGTTTGAGTCCAATGACCTCTCCTGGAGAACACTTCCCTTGCTCAGGGGAGCATTGTTTTTTATTTTATTCAGACTTTCCATTGATTGAGTGAGGCCCATCTGCATTACGGAGAGCAGTCTGCTCTACTCAATGCCTACTGATTTAAATATTCATCTTATTCAAAGAGATCCCTGCAAAGATGCCCCAAATAATGTGTGATCAAGTATCTGGACACCCTGTGTGGTCCAGCGAGTTGACACAGAAAATTAATTATCACAACTATTATTAACATCTTCCATTAAGGTGGTACATTTGTCACAATGAATGAACCAATATCAATACTTTGGTACTTACTAAGGTACACACCTTAGTTATGTCTCTAGTTTTTGCTCCAGGTCCTTTTTCTCCTCTGGGATCTCATCTAAGATATCATATTACATTTACTCATCAGGTCTTTGTATAGCCATCTTGGCTGTGACTTCGACTGTTTTGATGCATAATTGGTCTCTTCCCCCTCCCCCTCCCAGTCTCCCTCCCCCTCCCCCTCCTCCTCTTCCTTCTCCTTCTTCTACTCCTTCTACTCCCTCTCCTCCTTCCTCTTCTCCCTCTTCCTCCTCTTCCTCCTCCTCCTTCTCCTCCTTCTTCTTCTTTGAGACAGACTCTCCTTCTATCACCCAGTAGAGCGCAGCAGCGTGATCTTAGCTCACTGCAATCTCTGCCTCTTGGTTCAAGCAATTCTTCTGCCTCAGCCTCCCAAGCTGGGATAACAGGCACGTGCCACCATGCCTAATTTTTGTATTTTCAGTTGTGACAGGGTCTCACCATGTTGGCCAGGCTGGTCTCAAACTCCTGACTTCAAGTGATCCACCTGCCCCAGCCTCTTAAAGTGGTGGGATTACAGGCATAAGCCACCCCACCCAGTCTCAGTTGGCATTATCCTGATGTTTTTCTCGTAATTAGACTGGGGTTATGAGTTTCCAGGAGGACACTACACAGATAAGTGGTATTCTCTTCACATCAAATCAAAGGTACACTGGATCAACATAACTTATCATTGATGATGCTAACCTTGATCACTTGGCTTGAGGTCGTATTTGCCAGATTTCACCACTGTCAAGTTACTTCCAACCTCCTGTTTTAATACTGTGCTCTTTAGAAGGAAATCACCAGGCGTGGCCCATACTTAAGAAGTGGGGAGTTATGCTTCTCCCACTTGAGGGCAGAATATTTATACAAATTATTTGGAATTCATCTCAGGAGATTTGTTTATACTCCCCTATTTGTTTGTTTGTTTGTTGTTTATTGAGAGGGAGTTTCAATCTTATTGCCCAGGCTGGAGTGCAATGGTGCGATCCCAGCTCACTGCAACCTCTGCCTCTGGGTTCAAGCGATTTTCCTGCCCCAGCCTCCCAAGTAACTGAGATTCAGGTGTGCACCACCATGCCCAGGTAATTTTGCATTTTTAGCAGAGACAGAGTTTCACCATGTTGGCCAGGCTGTTAGCAAACCACCCGCCTCAACCTCCCAAAGTGCTGGAATTACAGGCGTGAGCCACCATGCCCAGCACTTTATTTATCCATTCAGTCATTTATTTGTACCTTGATGAATTCGTCGACATTTATTTTACACTTGAGTTATGGTCCAATATCACTGTATTTTCTTCTCAAAGAAAAATATTAGTTTAATTTGGATAGTAAGACATTTTGTAGACTACTACCAGCTTGGGTCATTGGGAGCTCTTTCTGTTGGCTCCTCTGTCCCTTTGATGTATTCTGTTGTTGTAGTGTGTGTGCGTGAATGCATGTGCATGTGTGAGTGTGTTTGTGTGTGTATGCACATGTGTGTTGCTTGTTTTTGAGCTTCCTTACCTTCTGGTACTATAAGAAGTTCCAGGCTTGTCTTCTTTATTTCCTGCCCTAGTCCTCCAATCAGCCATTTCTCCAAGGAGCCCTGGTTCCTTTTATTGAAAAGTAGGATTGGAAACTAAGGTCTGGCAGTAGGGAGTGCTCATTGTTACTGGAGCAGCTGAAGGAACAAGGAAATACATGCACGTACCTCATTCTTTGTACGGCTGCTTATTATTCCATTGTATGTACCTGCCAGAGTTTACTGAACCAATTTCCTTGGTTCAATAGATTTTTTGCTTGGACATTCTGGTGGTTTCCAGTGTTTTGCTATTAGAAACAATGTTTTAATGAGTAACCTTGTGCATCTGTATTTTCATATTGTTGGAGATATATCCTGGGGTAAATTCCTAGGAGTTACTGAGTTAAAGCCTAGATGCATTAGGTGGATCTTTTGGATATTGCCAAATTTTTGTCATAGGGGTCGCACACAGAATTTGGATATTGCCAAATTTTTTTTCATAGGGGTCCCAACAATCATTAATCAGCTATGATTAATTACCATAGCTGTGATAATTAATTTTCTGTGTCAACTTGGCTGGACCACACAGGGTGCCCAGATACTTGATCAAACATTATTTGGGGCATTTCTGCAGGGATCTTTTTGAATATGATGAATATTTATAGTTGCCTTCCCACTAGCAATGCATGGTAGGAATGTTTGTTTCCCCACAACTTTGTCAACAGAGTGCATTGTGAAGCTTTTAAACCTTTGCCAATCTGATGGGTGAGGAATGGGTTCAGGGGCTACACAATTCCCGTGGAAGGTCTCAGGCTTTCCAAACTAATAGTTGTCAGCAATGAGTTAAGACAAAGGAATCTGAAAGCTTAGGAACGAAGTAAAGAAAATTCCTCTCCTGGACTCCATTCTTACAGAGTTTTAAGAATGCTACAAATAAAATATATTTAAAAAATAAATGTAGATAGAAAAGAGAAAAAAGGCATAATACAGAAATAGGTCATTTTAGTTCACACGTTCTCAAGCAGAACTAAGATTCTGAACAGTGACTCACAAACCCCAAAGAAAATCTGCTTCTTAATAGATGTACTACAGCCATGTGGCAATGTGTGATAACTAGTTCTTTGTGGTTACCTGTAACCAAAATCTAACTTCCTCCAAGACTCTCTTTCTGCGGCTGGCCGCTGAGGTTGTGGCAATGTCACAGACACCCACAGCTTTGGTTTTGTAATTTCTCTGGCATTCCAGGTTATGGCAGAACACCTCTAGAAGTTAATCCTAACTGGTCAGGCTACATTCTTTCTGTTGCCCAGGTTTTTTTAAAGCGAAACAAAGAATTCAGGAAGTGTTCCTAATAAAGATCCAGTTGTAGCAAAAGTAGGAAGAAAATATCACCTTAAGAAGCTTTAAGTTGGCACAAAAAGGAGAAGCTGCTGGTAAAATAACAGCAGTAGCTGGCATTAAATGTTGGTTTACTTTTTCTTTTCTCTTTTTTTTAAATTTTACTTTAAGTTCTGGAGTATATGTGCAGACCTTGCAGGATTGCTACATAGGTATACACATTCAATGGTGGTTTGCTGCCTCCATCCCCTTGTCACCTATGTTAGATATTTCTACTAATGTTATCCCTCCCCAATCTCCCCACCCCCTGCTATCCCTTCCAAAGCCTCCCACCCCCCAATAGACCCCAGTGTGTGATGTTCCCTCCCTGTGTTCATGTGTTCTCATTGTTCAACACCCACTTATGAGTGAGAACATGTGTTTTCGTGTCAATTTGCTGAGAATGATGGTTTCCAGATTCATCCATGTCCCTGCAAAGAACACGAACTCATCCTTTTTTATGGTTGCATAGTATTCCATGATGTATACGTGCCACATTTTCTTTATCCAGTCTATCATCAATGGGCATTTGGGTTGGTTTCAACTCTTTGCTATTGTAAACAGTGCTGCAATGAACATATGTGTGCATGTGTCTTTATAACAGATCGATTTGCAATCCTTTGGGTATATACCCAGTAATGGAATTGCTAGGTCAAATGGTATTTCTATTTCTAGATCCTCGAGGAATCACCAAGAATGGGCAAAAACTGGAAACATTCCCTTTGAAAACTGGTTTACTTTTCCAAATTCTCCCTGCTGTCTTATCAGAGAACCCCCTTCCTCCATCTTTAGTTAGGCAGGGACAACAGCAGGCACTCTTATCTTATCATGCAGATGAAGAAAAAGTTGGTGTGGGTGGAATAAGAGCCTCTGCTCCAACGAGAGAACTGGAATTCGTGTTCTCGTCTCCCCTCCCTCTGACTCAGAAATGGAATAGGTTGTTGAAAAAAAAAAAAACCCCAAGGGTCAGAAAATAGAACCTTGTCCACGTGTGACACCAGCCAGTTGTAAAACTGTTGCAGTCTCAGTTTCTTTGTCTCCCACAGAGGGAGAAAATACAGACTCCAGGACTCTGCAATAGAGCTCAAGGCCCATGTGTATAGAGACGTGTAAGTCTTGTTCTACCAGACTTATTCATTCAATCATTCATTCACTTCCTACCTTCTGACTGTCAAAACTAGATTCCAAGTTGCTGGACTTGGAGCCATGAAGACTCCCCGTCGGCTGTTGTGAAGGCATACTTGCTCCCATCATGCTGAGACCAACCACACATGAACTTGGTACCACACCCTCCAACGTCCACTTCGACAGAGAACTACTCAAATCACGGACAAAACTCCCAATTCTCTGATTTACCCTGCTGGATTTACCCAGGCCTAGGAAGATATTTCTCCATTTCCAAGCTAAGTTTTTCTGTTTTTGGTTGAATAGTATTTTCTCACTCTTTCTGGAGAAAAATCAAGGTGCTGTATACCTTAAAAAGTTGACAATATTTGACCATAATGAATGGATTGTTGACCTACTCTGTGGCAAAGAAAAATATTAGTTTAATTTGGATAGTAAGACATTTCGTAGACTACTAGACCCCTAGGATTGAAAAGAGCTTCCACTGTCTTTTAGCACCAAGTTCCACTGGATGTACCTTTTACAAGATCTTAAGATGAGTCTTTGGTCCCTGGAAAGACCAAGTAATTATTCAGCAGGTATATCCACTTAGCAACAAGGAAAACTGGATTCATATAAGCAAGGACAAAACCATTATGGCACTTCTAACGTGGGCGTTTAAAAAGAAATGTAAGTCGGGTGCAGTGGCTCATGCCTGTAATCCCAGCACTTTGGGAGGCCAAGGCAGGTGGATCACTTGAGGCCAGGAGTTCGAGACCAGCCTGGCTAACCTGGCAGAACTCTATCTATACTAAAAATACAAAACTTAGCCAGGTGCGCTGGTGCACACCTGCAGTCCTAGCTACCCGGGAGCCTGGGGCATGAGAATCACTTGAGCCTAGGAGGCAGAGGCTACAGTGACCTGAGATCATGCCGCCTCACTTCAGCCTGGGAGACAGAGTGAGACTCTGTATCAAAAACAACAACAACAAAAAGATAAAAAGAAATGTATTGAATGAATGATGTGGTTTGGAGGGGAAATGGTGAGTTCACTTTGGGAAATGTGAACTCCCTGGAGCAAATGTCCAAGAGGTAGTAGAATGGATAATCAAGGAGACAT
>NW_016107421.1:2324742-2361177 GCF_001604975.1 Cebus imitator | reverse complement strand
GGAGAAAATACAGTAAAACATTTTTAAAAATTAAATTATGGTTGAAATAAAGTTTTAAAGTAGTTTTAACTAGTGGAAAAAGTATGTCATTTCTCAGTTTATAAAAGCAGAAGAGGAATAAACATAAATAATGATGATAAATATAAATCTTCTAAGTGGCAATCTGTTAATATGGATACATATTTAGCCAGGAGGAGAAGAAAAACAAACTGAAAATATGGAAAAGTCACCTTAAAAATAGTAGCTGATAAGTGGAAAAGCAGAGAAACAGCTAAGAAGTGATCTGAAACCCTTCAGTGACTTCAGAGGAGGCAAGAATTTTTGGTATGAAGCATTTTGTAACAGGAAGTTGAAAGAATGCCTACATTTTCCTCTGTAGACTCAGAATGTAAACAGATTTCCTGCCATCATAAACTGTAGCAATTTCCCTGTGGGAGTCTCCAATTCTGTACCCAAACCTCTAGGAAGCCGATGGGGTCATCTGCTAGATTAAAGATCGGAGCAGAGTGTGTGTGCCTTGGTAACCTGTCATTGTCATTACAAGGAACACCGCTCCTGTGCAGACTCAAAGCGGGGGCTCACGTCTGCAGACACAGAGAGGGGAAGAAAGGATCAGAGCGAAGGGAACTTACATGAACCCTGTGGGGCGTTTAGCCTGGATCACCTCACTTAATCCTTCCCTGTGCCAGGCCAGGTGGCGGTCATTACCTACATCTAGAAGATGTGGGATTCGAGGTTCAGGGAGGTCAGAAGATTTGCCCAGGGATGAACAATTAGAAAGTGGCACAACCGGTATTTGAAGCCACAGTGGAGAAAGACAGGATATCTGCCATTGGCTGAATTGCATCCCTGAAATTCACGTGTTGAAATGCTGCCCTCCAATACCTCGGAAGACACCTGTCTTTGAACGAGGAAGGGTGAAAATCACCTGCATGTGGGGAGATTGGGGTTTGCAGGCAGGAGGGGTGACTCCAGGATTGGAGGAGAGGAGGGATGGGGAAAAAGGCCTCCCCAAAGCAGAGCGGGACATGGGCATGAGGAATTTCCTCTGGTGAATCAGGAAGGCATTTTGGAATGCTGGCATCTGGTGTCCAATTTGAAGAGTTTCTCATCTGTCTTCAACACCCTTGTGTTGCTTCAGGGACCTGGAGGCAGGCTGGTGGGAGAAAGCATCTGAATCTCAGACGCTGACCAGCAGTGAGACCATAGCAGAGAGCAGCCTGGAGGGCTCAGAACACACGAGGGCCTCCAGCAATACCCTGCAGTCAGTTGACCCTTCATGGCTTCCTATGGGGTAGGCTGGGCTTGAGCCACTTGGGATATTAAAGAGACAGATGAGCCCTGGAAGGCTGGGGGACATGGGACCAGCAGAGCGGAACATTCAGGCTCCACGCTGTTTTGATGAAAGACACAAGGGAACTCTGGCCTGGGCTGGGAGGAGGCCAAGGCAGCACTCATGGGAGAACAGGTCAAGGAGGGCACTAGCCAGACGAGGAGTGGGGAGGGAACTTTAGGCAGAGGGAAGAGCAAATGTGAAAGGCTTGAGCTGGAAAACTTGGTGGATTTGGGGGACTATGAGGGGGAGTTGATGTGGGGGAGAGGCTTGAGATGTGGCAGGAGAGGTCGGAAGGGAAGACACAGAAAATACAGCCGGGGCTGGAGCAGGAACTGGGTCCATGGCTAATCTGGTTTCAAGATCAGAGAAATTTGAGCAAGATATGAGGTTAAAGCAATCGTGGAGACAGTGCAGTGAGAAAGGCTGGAGATAGGGAGAAAGGAGGCTGGGTGTGTGAGCTCAGGAAGGTGGAGGGCTGGTGGGAAGGTCAATCACAGAGCACAGATGCCTCCTCTACTGCGACAGGAAGGAAGGGGAAGCAGCAGAGGGGAGATGCAGGGGAGTTTGTGGTTTTGCAGCAGGAAGGTAAAGGAGGTCCCAGCTCCTAGTTTCTGCCTTCTCTGTGAAGTAGGAGTTGAGGTCATCTGTTGAGAGTGGAAGATGAGGTGGGGAAGGTCACCAGAGGTGAGAGGCTCAAGGAAGCCAGGAGACCGGGGGTTGTTGGCGGTGTTGTAGTCAAAGTCCACCAAGCCGATGGCAGCAGTGTGGGAAGGGAGTCATCAAGTCTTTGCTGCTTTCAATCAAATGCCCAGGGGTGCCACTTCCCATCTTCATCTGGCCATGAGCAAGGAGGAGGAGGGAGCTGGAGGAATACTGGGCTGGATGTGCCACGGTAGAGGGGGTGCAAACCCCAGGTCTCAACCCTGAGAGAAGGCGCTTCTGAGACATTAAGCAGCATCCATGTAGCATGTCTGCAGGGAAATGGTGACCTCAGGGAGTGACGCCTGCCGCTAAGGGATGTGCTGCAGAGGACGTTCTGATGGGAAGTGGAGGCCTGGGCCATTCGTTCAGCAGGAGTGCAGGATGCAGAGGGCATGGGAGGCTGAGGAGGGAGGACAGATGCAGGTGCCCAGAGAAGGGCAAGGAGTCGCAGGAATGAGGGCTCACGCCTGTAATCTCAGGACTCTGGATGGCTGAGGTGGGAGGGTTACTTGAGCCTAGGAGTTCAAGATCAGCCTGGACAACATAGTGAGACCTCGTATCTATAAAAAATAGAAAAATTAGCCAGACGTGGTGGTGCACACCAGTAGCCCCAGGTGTCAAATTAAATTATCAGTGTAATACCCATCTGGATGTTTAAAGATTTCGTAGAAAGCACCCTATTGTATCCGGAGGGTTCTTTCTTCTGAATTTCTCTCTTCCCACAGCTTGTAACCCTCTATGCCAGCAGTCCCCAGCTTTTCTGGCATCAGGGACTGGTTTTGGGGAAGACAGTTTTTTCACGGATGGTGCGGGGATGAGGATGGTTTTGGGATGAAACTGTTCCACTTCAGATCATCAGGCATTAGTTCAATTCGTCTAAGGAGCGTGCAGCCTAGATCCCTCATATGTGCTGTTCACAACAGGGTTTGTGCTCCTATGAGAATCTAATGCCGCTGCGGACCTGGCAGGAGGCGGTGCTCAGGTGGTGACATTCAATGACCCTGACCTGCCGCTCACCTCCTGCTGTGCAGGTGGAATTAATTTTAATGCTATTTTTATTTAGTTTGATATAGTCAACATATTATTTCAACATAAAACCAATATAAAGAATTTATCAAGGAGATATTTTACATTCTTTTTCATATGAAATCTTTGGAACCTGGTGTGCGTGTTACCCTGGCAACACAGCTTGGCCTGAACGTGCCCCTTTCCCAGTGTTCAGCAGCCCCAGGTGGTGAGTGACTGCTGTGCTGGGCGGCACAGGTGTAGACTCCGTTCCTGCCACTCCCATACCCACGCGTCCTTCCTTGATCTTCTCTCTGCCTAGGCTTCCCCAACAGCAGGGCTCCTTGCCAAGAGTCCCCCCTCCCTGCCTGCTGCACGAAATAAAAACAAGAGACCTATTTAAAAATGTGCACACGCAACTTTGGTGACTCTGGAAACCAAGCAGCTGAGCCAGGGTGACGATGAGGACAATTTGGGTTAAGGAATCTCCGTCTTTGAGGGGGAAAAAGTGTAGCTTCATTCTTTGCAGCCCCACAAGGATTTTCCTTCCTCTTTCTTCAAAGCAAAGGAGCAATTGTCCTCTCTGTGGTCCACAGCAGAGGGCACCTGTGGAGTAGTGATAACCTGTGTGCTTTGGAGTCAGACAGGGCTGGGTTCCAATTCCAGCTCTGTCATCTCTAGCTGTGTGACCCTTGGCAAGTCACCTGACCTCTCTGAGTTTGGGTGCCTTAGTCCATAAACCGTGAAAAACATACGTACACTTATGTGGTTTGTGATAATTTACTGAATTGACATATCTAACGTGCCACACACACGCAGTAAAAGCTCAGCAGATGCTAGCCACCATTCTATGCTGGTGAGAAGCACGTCAGAGAATGAAAAGGGGGAAGTGAGTGCTAGACCCAGTACTTGTATCTTCTGAGGATAAGCACAGATCTTCCAGATCCAGAGGGCCAAAAAGATGGTGTCAAACATCCTGGTGGACAGGGAAGAGTCCTTCGCTGCAGTGATTTGAGAGGGACGGCTCTCCACTCGATGAATCAGGTCTCATGACAGTTCCCGGGGAGTCCATGGGAACAGTAGCTGCTGAGCCCTGTGCCAGATTGGGCGGCTTCTGTATCAGAAAGACATAGCCCGGAGGATGCCACGCTGGAATCAAAAGAGCGACGGTTACAGGAAGGATGAGTCAGAAGCGAGCCAGGGCGAACAACAGTCGTCTGTTCCTTGAGACACACCAAGGCGCTGGGATCACGCCGTCCCCCCACGCGGCGCCTGCTCCCTTCCTGAGCCCACCCTGACTGCACTGCAGAGCCAGGACATTGTTTTTCTTTTTTAATCACTTGGGTAAATAGATGCTGTGTGCCTGTTTAAAAAGTAAACGGCAATCAATTGCCTATGGCGGGGGGGGAATCAATCATGGCTCTCAAGGAGAAATCAGTTTCTTGTGGTTTTAACACAAGAGGTAAAGAAAACATTTATCCCTCTGTTTTTCAAAAGAAGAAAAATAGAGATGAAACTTGGTGGTAAAAACATGACAAATAATGGACTAATTTCTGCAATCCCACGTTATGGGGGGGTAAAGGGGAGAAGGAAGACTATGGGGAGAAAAAAAGCAAAATGTAAAAATATATTAAAAAACTCATAAAGATAATCTACATGGGTTCCAACTTGTCCAGCCTCTGTGAGCAAATAGGGCATTTTGCTTTCCCCACGTGGTAGAAATCCATCTCAAAGTAATTGAATATTCTTTTTTTTTTTTTTTGAAACAGGATATTTCTCTGTTGCCCAGGCTGGAGTGCAGTGGCACAATGATGAGTCTCTGTGTTCTTGACCTCCCAGGCTCAAGGGATCCTCCCACCCCAGCCTCCCGAGTAGCTGGGACTATTGGCACACATGCCCAGCTAATTTTTGGAATTTTTATAGAGACAGGGTTTCTCCATGTTGCCCAAACTGGTCTCTAATTCCTGGGCTGAGGCAGTCTTCCCACCTTGGCCTCCCAAAATGCTGGGATTACAGGTGTGAGCCACCGCGCCCAGCCCAGCATATTCTTCTGAATGTATTCACTGAGCCGACTGAAGAGTTCACTGATCCTGTGATCAGCCTGCATTGCTTCCTCTCTCCTCCTCCCTCGTCCCATCTCTTGGCTCTGTTTTCCTCTGTGATGGCATCATTCCCAGGCAGGAGACAGCAGTGCAAGGCTCACAGTGTCCTTGTACTACCATCCAGACAAAACCACAGTGGCTTTCCTTCCCAGGGTCCCTCTTGGCCCCTGTGCAGCTGTTTCTGCCCCCTTGGGCTAGTGTCAAGGTGGGAGAGGGAGACAAGATTCGTAGGTTGGCTCCAACTGAGCAAATGCCCAACTCTGGCTGGTGGTGTGTGCAGCAAATCCATGTTCAGCAGCAGCACGAGGCTCAAGTGGGCGAAAGCAGCTCTACAACAGGAGGGGCTGCCACGGGAAGAAAGGAAGGCGTGGGTGTCCCAGCTGCTGGCAGCTCATGTCCCGGGTCCCTGAAGCATGGGTTAAAGGATGCTGCTCCTTCCTCTTCTAATAGATTTTGCAAATAAGGAGTCTCAGGCCAAAGAGGAGAAACAGAATACAGCTGTCGATCCTCATTATTCGCTGATTCCGTATTTGTGAATTGGCCTTACCTGCTGACATGTATGTGTGACCCTAAAGCAAACACCCGGCATGCATGTGATCACTGGTAGACACGGACAGGGCAGTGATCACTTTTAATCTTCCCATGCACATTTTCCCAGCTAAGGTCAGAGAAGGCAACACTACCTTCTTGTTTCCGCTCTCCTACGGGAAACAAGTGTCCTTTTCAGTCTATTGAGAGCCCTGTTTTTAACATTTTTGTTCTTTTGGCTGGTGATTTTGCCCTTTAAAATGGCCCCCAGGTGTAGTAGTGAAGAGCTTTCCCATGTTCATAGCACAAGAAGGCTGTTATGTGTTTTGGGGAAAAAACACGCGTGTTAGAAAAACCCACTCAGGCATTTATTATAATGCCATTGGCTGTGAGTTTGACATTAATGAATCAACAGTCTGTATTAAATAAGGTGTCTTTACACAGAAACACACTTAAAACAAGGCTGTGTATTGATTGGTTGAGAAAAATGTTGCAACCAGAGGCTCACAGGAACCTAACTTTGTGTTTTCCTTAGGAGAATGGTTTGGTATTCACAAGTTCAGTGTTTTCAGTGACTTTATAGACTGGAACTATGGCAAATAAGGAGACCCACACAAAACGTCCCCGAGGCCACCCTGAGGGTCATTGACTAAGCCAGGACTCTGAGAGTTTTGGAGTCCACTGCTTTCGAATTCTGCCATATGTAATGTGGGGCAGAGATTAGGAAGACAAAACAAAACAAGAAGTGAGAAGGCGGAGGGGAAGGAAGGGGGATGGCAGCTGGGCAAGCAGAGAAGTGAATGTCTATGAGGCACAGTTGTAGATTCGGTGGCTCTCAGGCAGGCCAGGCTCATCACACCTCGCTATCCCAATGGCTTGGAGGCCAACGTCCTAAGATAGTGTAGGGGATAACACTTATCAGTCTTGAATATCACAATTGAGCTTTCGTTTAGAAGTTTTATAAACCTAGGCCACAGGTTTCAACACAACTCAAAGAGAAGCCCCTATTGGCATTCACAAACACTTTCCAGAATGTGAAACCTTTGGTTAACAACATCCCTGGTTTAGGAAAATAAGAGGATGGGAGAATATTTGTAAGTATAAACCATAAAATTTAAATATGTATGTGTTCTCTATGTTGCCATCAGAGTTTCTGACTCTATTGAACAAAAAGAGCAAGGAAATTTCCTGCAGGATTTTGGTGTTTGCATGAATACTTATCTTTAAAGGAGAGCTGGTTAGTAAACTCTAGGCTGTGTAGAAATACCATAGAAATTTCTCACTGTTAGAAATGGTTGTTAAAGTGCTTAATGTGGAGAACTTTGGTTATTAAACTTCCGATTGTAAATTATGCATGTTATAGGAGAGTGCATTTGCCCACCAAGCTGTGGCATGGTTACATCATTGACTTACCTTTGCTGATTCTGTCATAGTGAATCCACCAATGCATCAAACTGGACATGGTCATAAGTCACAATCCGGCATGAATGTCTCCTCCTTGGAAATGTTATTCTGACAAGTAAATAAGTGAGTGATACCAGAAAATTAATATTGGAATTTAATTTACATTTCAAAGCACTTTTCTTTCACACATATTTTGTTTGATTCTCTGCTCCTGGAAATTATGATTCCGAAGTTTAAATTTCAATATCTTAGAAACTGTCCTTCTTTACCCAAAGAAATCATCTGCTTTTATTTTCAAACTTCAGATTTTATTTCCAAGAGAACATGTTTACTTTGTTTTCTCAAGGATTTCTAAAAGATTAAAATATGTATGAGTAGAAAACTGACGGATCTGAAATTAAATATCTGATTGGACCTTGAAGTGTGCTGTGTAGCCTTAGCATTATTTAGCGGTTTAGTAGATATATTGGTAATTTCTTACATATATACATAGACTGTCAAAAGGTTTTCATTTTGGCTTTTGTTGGGCTTATTTTCTGAGATTTCACATCTGCCTGAGTTGAAGATAGCTGCAGGTTGCATCTGGAATTAGCATCTCGTTCAATTAATCAACCTTGTTTTTCCAAAACAAATCTTGGTTTTCTCCTACACTGGCCTTAGAATGGCAAGCATTTGGAAAGTGCTTACGCTGGTGTTTTAAGACTCAAGACCTTCCGTGTGGGGGCTCAAGGAAGGGCTCTGCCTCAGAGTGAGCTGCTTTCAGCCAGGCATATTTTCCTTAGATCCTGGGTCATGATTCATGCAATTTTGTACAATTAACTTCTAAACTGTCTTTTATTCTCTAATCATGCTCTTTATAAGCTTCCTGCATGTAAAGCAATGAGGAGGAACAGTGACTTGTATAAACACCATGCTTTATAGTTTACAGAACATTTTCATACCCTTGAAAGGATCCCAGCACCTTACAAAGGGTTTTTGCTACATAAGTGTGTTGAATGAGTGAATTACTGAATGAATGAATGAATGGACCCATGATCTTATATGAGCCTGACAACATCCCTGGGATGTATCCTCATTTTACAGAAAAGGAAACAGACATGTATGTATCTTATAAAAGTCAACACCAACCTATATTTACTCTGTATTCTGATAATTTCTCTGACCTGGGATGGTATAGTTCCCTTTAGTTAAATTAGTACAAAGAAAGCAGTTTCAGGAAGCAAACACACAAAAACATTCACCTCTTTCTGGTTTGCACAAAAGTGACTCTAGATTTAGTCATTCAATCAACACCAAGGTCAAATGTCCTCTCTCCATCAGGGCTGGTATTGACGTACTGTACACTTTCTGCTACAGAACAAAAGAAGCATGTGGGCTAACTGAAATTAACGTGGTTTACATTTTCAAGGATTGAGAGAATCTTTGTGGGCCTGCTTTTCCTGATATTTCACTAGCGTTTCATTGAAGGCTGTCTGCAGGGGCATAGGCTCGTTGCTGACTCCTTACCGATCCTATCCTTGAGCTGCATGTATTTCAGGCACTGCTAAGCATGTACAATCACTCTCTGTGTGTAATCCTTAGAATAAGACACAGGACCCACATGTCAATCAAACTGACCATCATTTCCATCAGGACCGTGCCATGGGCATTCCTCAAGGAGGGTGGAAGCATCTTGCTCTTGTTCACAGTTGTGTACAGCTAGTGCTCGACTTAGGACCACGGTCGGGACCGCGGACCGGTCGTAACACAATTTGGTCGTAAGTTGTGCAGGCTATATGTATAGATGAAATGGTGCACACGGAGATGGTAGTGCTGCCGGAAGCTGGTCCGCACTGTCGTATGCCCAGCTGGGCAACGTTTGCGCTGCCAGACGCATTGCAGTCGTGGCTAGTGATTGTGGTTGTAAAGTCGAATGGTCGTAAGTTGCATAGGTGGTAAGTCGATCAATACCTGTATAGGCAATATCAGGTTAGTCAAAATGAATGGCGTGGCTGTTTACTTTAAGGTATGGTGATCTTTGCTGTTTTAGACCTCAGCAATGGTCATCTGTGACACTTCCTTCTAGGGCTGGCATTTCATCATCGACAAACTCAGTCTCATTCCACGTGTCTCTTTTCTGTTCTGCTACCTGCTGGCCACTTTCTCTGCATCTTTGTTCTAATCCAGAGGAACAGAGACTCTGATTCAGTCTGTCCACGGATGGGTCCCCTTAGATCATGTGTGTTCTACCTGATCCAATCAGCTCTGGATGGGGCATCACATGGCCCCAGTATGCCCCCAGGCCCTGCTGGTAGCAGGGCTGTGGATGGGACCAGTGCCTGGAGAAGGGGTGTGGGGGGGCTGCATACCAGCATGCATCTCATTCAGGCCCTTCATCCAGTGGTGCTGGGTCTGGTTTGCATCAGCTCATGAGGGCCACCTGTGAAAATTTCAGGAATACTGTGAGCCAGTTGTTAAATATAGCCAGGATTAAAAATTAAATTATGTCAACTTACAATAAAACAAATTATATTAAAAGCAGAGGTCATAAATGCACAGAACTCATTTTCTAATTATTTTACCCCATTTTATTATTATTAATGCCACTTTATTATTATTATTATTATTATTAATGATGGATATTACCTAGCCCCCTGGTAGCAATCCTATGTAATGGTGTGTGACCACGTTTCTCTTCTCAGCTGCACATTTACTGATGTCAGGTTGCTACTCTGATACCAGCCATGGTGGGAGTATTTACACCATGGCAATTGTCAAATGCTATAAACCAGGGCTTAATTTACTGTTTTGTTGGTTATCTAGACCTGGGGTCCCCAATTTCTGGGCCATAGACTGGTACTGGTCTTCAGCCTTTTAGAAATTGGGCCGCATAGCAGGAGGTGAATGGTGGGAGAGTGAGAAGCTTCATCTCTCCTTACTCTGCTCCCCATCCCTGGCATCACTGCCTGAGCTCTGGCTTCTGTCAGATCAGTGGTGGCATCAGATTCTCACAGGAGCGGGAACACTACTGTGAACTGCACATGCAAAGGATCTACGCTGTGTGCTCCTTATGAGAATCTAAAGCCTGATGATCTGAGGTGGAACAGTTTCATCCTGAAACAATCTAACTACCCCCAGCCCCCATGCTGAGCTGTGGAAAAATTGTCTTCCGTGAAACCAGTCCCTGGTACCAAAGAGGTTGGGGACAGCTGGTCTAGACTTAATAAATTAGTGGAGATTAAATTAGAAAGTGTGGTGTGTCCATAGTCGTCATATTATAAGTAGCACAAGCAATTGAGGAAATATTTTTGCAGTGTGTAAAAGTATCATCTGACTCAGGAGAAAGGGTGCTCAGGCCATTGACAAACAAGTTAGGTTTTAAAACCCAGCTTCATTGTTTTCTTTTTGTCTGTTGCTTTAACATGAGGGAAAATACCAACCAACATTTTTTTTTTTTTGAGCTGGAGTCTTGCTCTGTCACCCAGGCTGGAGTGCAGTGGTGCAATCTCTGCGCGCTGCAACCTCCATCTCCTGGGTTCAAGCGATTCTTGTGCCTCAGCCTCCTGAGTAGCTGAGATGATAGGTGTGCGCCACCACACCCAGCTAATTTTCATTTTTAATTTTTTTTTAGTAGAGACTGGTTCTCACCAGGTTGCCAGGCTGGTCTTGAACTCCTAACCTCAAGTGAGCCATCCACCTCAGTCTCCCAAAGTGCTGGGATTACAAGTGTGAGCCATCTTGCCCAGTCAACCAACATTTGCCTCAAAACTATACTTTGTTGTCAATTGAACCATAGGTTGACTGTGGATACAAGAGTTCACCAAAAATTAAGACAGCATCTTGTCAATCAATTGGCCTTTTAAAATACTTTTTACTATAGAATTTATAATAAAGAGTATTGTATATTTGATTAATATTTGCAAACTGTGTTACACATTTCTTGGGTTAGTAAAGTTTGTAATAACCATATGTATGCACATATATATGCAAGCTGTTTTTGGGAGACTGATTGTTAAGTGTTTACCAGCACCTCAGTGCTCTTGCCCACCCAAGAGACAGCCCATGGGCTGAGGGGAGCCCAGTAGGGGCTGTGGGGAGGTAGCAGGGAATGCAGAAAGTGCTGAGTGGGGCCAGCTCTCCTGCATGGGGGGTTGATGTGCAGAGAAGCCTTGAAACCCTGAGAGAGTGGGACTCATGTTCCTAGTGCTCCTAGGAAGTGTAAAAGAAAAATAAATCCCTGGATTCCCCAAATCACTAAGCCAAAAGGAAAAGTCAAGCTGGTAACTGCATCAGACAAACCTCTCTCCCATTCTATTCCTAAGGAAGATAGCTACAAAGATAAAGAAGCTACAACCTCCCTCACAATTTGCCCACAAGGAAATTCCTTGTGGAGAAAGAACAGACAGAACTCAAAGTCATCCCTCTGACGAGGCATGGTAGCTCACGCCTATAATCCCAGTACTTTGGGAAGCCGAGGTTGGCAGATCATGAAGTCAAGATTGAGACCATCCTGGCCAACATGGTGAAACCCTGTCTCTACTAAAAATACAAAAATTAGCTGGGCATGGTGGCACGTGCCTGTGTTTTCAGGTACTCAGGAGGATGAGGCAGGAGAATCACTTGAGCCCAGGAGGTGGAGGTTGCAATGAGCCGAGATCAAGCCACTGCACTCCAGCCTGGTAACAGAGTGAGACTCTGTCTCAAACAAAACAAAACACAAAACAAAGTCACCCCTCTGCTTACAAGAGACAAAAGCATGTGTAAAGTGCTTCCTCGGCCTTATTGTTTGACTAAGTCAGACTAAGCCATAAGTGACTTGGGTATTCAGTGGAAGGTTAATCAGAAACTCAGAAGAATGCAACAATTTGTCTCTTATCTGCCTATGACCTAGAAGCTCCTTCCCTGCTTTGAGAAGTCCCACCTTTCCTGACCAAGCCAATGTACATCTTACATATATTGATTGATGTCTCATGTATCCCTAAAATGTATAAAATCAAGCTCTACCTCGACCACCTTGGGCACATGTGGTCAGGACCTCCTGAGGCTGTACCATGGCCATGTCCTTAACCTTGGCAAAATAAACTTTCTAAATTGATTGAGACCTGTCTCAGATACTTTTTGATTTATGGAGGGTTATGGTGACAAGCAGAGCTGCAGAGACAGTCAACCAAGGGACGCCAGCCCAGCAGCTGGGTGGAGAGTGCCTCTTCCTCCTCCCCACAGCAGCACTATCAAGAAAGGAGAGAAGGTCTGTCATCCTCTCCTCCAATGCAAACAGAGCCTGAGCTCAAACAGTTGCTCCAGGGAGAAGAATAGATGTAAATGATGCTAGAAATGAGTTTTAAACTGGATCGAGTTTTTGTACCCAAAGCAACTGGAAAGTTTTGGATTCTGTTCAACAAATGAAAAGGAAGATCCAACAATATATAGTTCTAAGTGGTGATTTTTAAAAATTCCATATTTCCATCTCACCGTTAGAACTAACTACTGAAAATCCTGGCTGAACTGGCCTTGAATAACTGTTAGATTTTTATCGTAGGTGAAGTGACAGCTTTTCCTCTTTTCTTTGCCCAAACCTCAGAGTCAAATTAGTGACCACCTTCATCAACTCACTGTGTGGAATTTTGGGGCAATAAGCTGTATTCTCTTCCTGTGCATATTTTACAATCACTCTAACTTCCTCAAATACTTATTCTTACCTTTGTATCATGAGTAGTTTGTAAATCAGCTCACCTTTGTATCATCAGTAGTTTGTAAGCTTACCTTTGTATCATCAGCAGTTTGTAAATCATTTTCAGGAAGAGGACAATTGGAAATAAATGAAGAATTGCACTCACTAAAGTAAGATGTAACTTTTTGGGAGTTGAGATGGTAGAACAAAAGTTCATGACTGTTGTTAAATACAGTGAGTTTTAAATTTCTCTTCAAAGAATCAGTATGTCAGTAGGTTTAGTTTCCTTGTTCTTTGTTTTCCATTTTAGAGTTTAACTGCCTTGTTCTCTTCATCTCCTTGCCCCTAGTTTCAGTAAACAACCTTCCTGTCAGTTCTAATCAGTAGTTCATATCTGTACCCCTGGTCAGCTGCTCCATCCTGAGTCAAGCCTGGTCACCTGCTCTGACCTGAGTCACCTGTGGTCATCTGCTCTGACCTGAGTCACCTTTAATCACCTGTTCTATAACTGTCTTTCCCACTGAAACTGCTCACCCCACCACTCTGGCTTGCACCCCTGATCTCTTTAAAATAGCCAATTGGAATTAGCTTAGACTGTGTGGTTCAACTCTACTCAGTAGGGGAATGACACAGCAGTAGGGGCTACCTGCGTCAGGGATAAGAACCTCTTCCCCTCCCTTGTTCAAGTGTGCTCTCACCATTGCTCCAACCGCAAGATGCACTCTTCTATAGAAGTAAATTGCCTTGCTGAGAAAATTTATGTTCGAATGCTATTTCTTTTGCAGCATCAAAACTTTATTTCTAACACCATGAGATGTGCTAGAGGTGAAAACTGAGTTACTGATGTTTGAAGAATCTATTATAGCTAGATGCTCAGATTCTTCAGGTAAGGTGGGTCTTTGGTTTATCATTTCATTTCTTTCTAACTTCAGGGTGGGAGCAGCACTGGGTTAATAACACTTCTCGGCCATGACTTATTTTTATGATTGATACATGAAAAATGCCTCTTTTACTGTACTTTTATCCCCATTTCGAATTCCTCATTCCTCTCCTTTTACAGGTAACAATTTAAATGAATTTAACATTTATTTTCTTGTTCATGTGCATTTTTGAAAACATTTACATTTTGTTTCGAGTGCATTTTTAAAGTTGGAATCTCTTCATGTTTTTATATTCTTTTATTCTACTGTATTTTCTGTCCTGTGAAATGACTTTTTTCTTTTTGCATTTCAATTGTTGATATTTTTTCAAATGGATTTGTTGACGTTATTTTAAATATATATTCTAGAAACTACTCTGTCATCTACATGTGGAATGCAAGTGTCTTCCTCTAGTCTGTTGTTATAAAATCTTAAGTGTAGTTTAATAGATTTTTATGGAGTGATAGACACCAGGTCAAGAAGCTGAACATTACTGGCCTCAGCAACTCCCTCATGGATCCCTGCAATTGTAACTGCAATCCTGATCTCCAATATAGAAAGATCAATTTGATGTTTTGACATTTCATATTGTTAAATACAGTGAGTTCCAAGTTTCTCTTCAAAGAATCAGTATGTCAGTATGTTCATCTCTCTTGTTCTTTGTTCTCCATTTTAAAGTTTAACTCCTTGTTCTGTTCACCCCTTTGCCCCTAATTTCAGTAAACAACCTTCTCTCCAGTTCTCATTGTAGATTTTGGTGCACCTGTCACCCAAGTGTACACTGTACCCAATGTGCAGTCTTTCATCCCTCACCTTCCTCCTACCTCTTCCCCCTGAGTCTCTAAAGTCCATTATATCATTCTTATGCCTTTATGTTCCCATATGAAACCTTATTTTCCAATACATGCAATTAAGGCTATAAATTTCTTGCTAAGCACATATTCAGTTGTATTCCCTAAGTTTTATCTGTAATATTTTCACCACCATTCAATGTAAAATATTTTCTGATTTAAATTTAAATTTCTTTTTTTGACTGGTGGATTATTTAGAACTCTATTGCTTATTTTACAACATTAGAGGAGCTTAGTTTTATTTTCGTGATTGTTTTCTAGACTAAATTCACTATGGACAAAAAATTCATTAACTTATATACTATATGAGTTAATCCATTTAAAAACTGGAATTTTATGGACCAGCTAATTGTCAATTTTGGAAAATGTTCTACATGAACTCAAAAAGAATATATATTCTACAGTTGTTGGGAGAAATTAGGTACAGTTTGTTACTAATATTGTTCAAATCAATATCTATAGATTAAGGAACGTTGTGTCTGATTGTTCTATTAGATACCAAGCAAAGTGTTTCAGTGTTCCAGTCTGCTTGTGTACATCTCTTTTTAGTCTGTCAACTTTTTTCTTTTAATATTTTGAATCTATGCTATTTGGTAATGCAAATTTAGAACTATTACATCTTCCTAGTGGACTAAACTTTCTTTATTATGAAATATCCCCACATTTCTCAAGTAATGATTCTTGTATCATGGTTTACTTTGTCTGACATTCAGGTAACTATGCCAGCTTATTTATTTATTTATTTTAAGAGACAGAATCTTCCTCTGTGACCAAGGCTAGAATGCGGTGATGCCTCAGCCTCCTAAGTGGCTGGGATTACAGGTGTGTGCCACCACACCCCACCAATGTTTTGAATTTTTTTTTTTTTGTAGAGACAGAGTCTCACTATGTTGCCCAGGCTGGTGTCAAACTCCTGGCCTCAAGTGATCCTCCTGCTTTAGCATCCCAAAGTGCTGGGATTATAGACATGAGCCACTGCACTTGGCCTTAGCTTACTTTGACTGGTGCTTGCATGGTGTATCTTTCCCTATCCTTTTCATTTAAATATTTGTGTGTGTGTTTTCTGTAAAAAACACATTTGGGATTTGCTATTTTATCCAGTTTGACAATACTGTCTTAAAAAAAATTAATAGATTTTATTCTTTGGGGAAGTCTTAGGTTTACGGAAGAATTGAGTAGGAGGTGCTTAGAGTTTCTGTGCACCCCCTCAGTGTCCCCATCCTCTCTCATTAACATCTTGCATTAGTGTAGTATATTTGTTATAATCAATATAAATACATTATTATTAACTAGCATCTATACGCCACAATAGAGCTCACTCTTTGTGCGGTATATTCTATGGGTTTTGACAAATGCATAATGCCATGCATCCACTATTATAGTATCATACAGAATAATTTCTCAAAAGTCCTGCATGCCCTGTCTATTCATCTCTCCCTTTCTCTTCAACATCTTTGTAGTATTTAATTTTTTAATTGTAGTTTTAAATTTAACTACATGCAGTAAGTTACTAATATGTTTTATTTTAACTCTACCGCTTACTACTGGATTTCTATTTGTTCTGCATGTTCCATGATACTTTTTCTTTCCTTTTTTTGATTATTTAAGTATTTTAAAAATTTTCTTTCTTTCCTCTATTAGTTTGTGACTTATACACTCCTGTACTGCAAAGTTATCCCAGAGATTTCTGCACACATCCTTAAATTTTTAGTGTCTAATATAAATGAATATTCTTAATGCTTCTGAAACAACATGAGAACCATGAATACTCTAACTTATTTATTACTTTCACCACTATGTGCTATTGTTGTCCTATATTTTATTCTATATCTATTTCAAAACCACAAGACATTATTTTTTCTTATGCAGTGAATATTCATTTGTATTTACCCACCTATTCATCTTTTCCATTGCTCTACATTCCCTCCTGTGTTTCTGAGTTCTGTGTGAGCATTACTTTTTGCCTTAAGAATGAAGGAAGCCAGATATTAAGACAAGCTTCCTTCAAAGAAGCAAAAATAAGACTGCTAACTTCCCAACAGAAAACAAGACTGCTTCTAATGTGTCCATTCTCCCCTGTTACAAGACAGAAGACAATGAAACACCTTCAAAGTCTGAATAACTGCCAACTAGAATTCTGAACATATAGCTGAAGGGCACATAAGATACTATGAAGAGAGAATTAGTGAATTGGAAGACACATCAGAAGAAAATATTCAGAATAAGCACGTAGATGTTAAAGGGTCAAAAATATGAAAAAAAAAGTTTAAGAAACAGAAAAGATATGGTATAAAGGTCATGTGGAAGTGGTCCTCTTGAAATAGAATAAATATCCCTTAAAAGTGAAGACAAATAAAGATATTTCCAGATTAACAAAATCAGAGAGAAAAGATAATAAGCAGACCTGCACTAAGGGAAAGCCAAATGGTATCCTTAAGCTTTTAATAATGTTATCTCCTAACAAAGAGATGTATTTATTTATTTGCTTCTGGAAGGCCGCATAGCACATCAACTGCCAAGGTGTTCAGGTGGTTGATTGCTAGATGGCAGTCCTTTTGTGAACTAGCATATTGCTTCTTCACCTTTCCTGCTAGGGAGCAGTCTTCAGGGTCCCATTTGAGAGCTTGGTGTGTTCACAAGGTCTCCTCCCTATGATTGGGCACATAACACCAGTTTTTGTACCCCCACACAGCAGGGACACTGAAAAGGAATGCCTTCCATCTTTCCTTTTGGAAAAGGACAAATTCAACACAAATGCGGGGCTCACCTCTCTTGGCTTTGCCCTTCTTCTAGATCCCTCTCCAGACAAATGTTGTCTGTATGCTTTTCAACTTTTACAGTTTTTCTTAGTGGAAATGCTGGCCTGAAACAACCTAATCAGAATATGTTGGAAAGTGAGTTCTCTGAATACATTTTTAATACAGTTGTCCCTCAGTATCCTCAGGGGATTGGTTCCAGGACTCCCTGCACATACCAAAATCTGAGGATGCTCAAGTCCTTGATATAAAATGGTGAGGTATTTGCATATAAACTACACACAGCCTCCCATATGCTGTAAATCAGGCTTGTCCGACTCACAGCTCATGGGCTGAATGCAGCCCAGGACGGCTTTTAATGTGGCCCAACACAAATTTGTAAACTTTCTTAAAACATTATGAGTTTGTTTTGCGATTTTTTATTTGTTTAGCTCATCAGCTATCATTAATGTATTTTATGTGTGGCACAAGACAATTCTTCTTCCAGTGTGGCCCAGGGAAGTCAAAAGATTGGACTCCCCTGCTTTAAATAATCTCTAGATTCCTTATAATGCCTAATACAATGTAAATGGTATATAAATAGTTCTTATATTGTACAGTTTAGGGAATAATTACAAGAAAAAAACTGAATGTGTTCAGTGCAGTCACCTTTTTTTACTGAATATTTCAATCTGCAGTTATTTGAATCCACAGATGTGGAACCCATGGACAAGGAGCACTGTATATGAATGATATCATGATATATATTTCATGTACATCTCATTTGGTTTCTTATTTTTCAATAGCATTCATATTTATTTGCAAGATTCACTCATATTAGTAAATATTCCTGTAATTCTTTTTGTCCCTCTTCATTGATGCATGATATGTCAGGAAACACACATGCACACTCACACATGCACACACACACACACATATATACACACAGTGCTTCCGACACCCTACTCCTGTAAATACTGCCATAATGAATATCTTTATGCATGCCTCCTTATGCATCTGTGCTATATCTCTTTGTGATATCTACCCAGGCACAGAATTTTTCTACCTCAGGTGTTGTGCTATTATCTAATTTGTCAGTAATGCCAGATCATTCAAAATAGCTGGTATACTGTGTCCCCTCTCCAGCAGCACATCAGGGGGCCTGTGACCCCATATTTTCAGCTTTTTGTTTATGCTCATCTTCAGTTATAGAGTGTTTTCTTATAGTTGTTTGAATTTGCATTTTCCTGATGCAAACTAATGAATTTGAATAATCTTCATACGTTTTTAGTTTTTTGAGTTTTTGCTTTCTCTTCGTCTCTTGATATTTTGCCATTTTGTTGTTTATTGAAACATTTTCCTAGAAGGTCTGTAAGAATCCCTTGTATGTTACACAAGTGCATCCCATGTCAGTTTTTGACATTGTAATTGTTAGCTAATAACTTTGTCCACAGTTTCCTTCCTTGAATACCAACCTTGAATTTTAATGTATTCAAATTGATCATTTTTGCCACACAATGTGTGCTCTTAGAGTTTTGTTCCAGAAGCAATTTTCCAATCCAGATTACAAAAATATCATGCTTCGTTTACTTCTATTAACTTTATAATTTTACCTGTCCCATTTGGTTTTTAATCTAAATACAGTCCACTCTCAAATGTGGTTTGGCTTAGGCACCCAATGTAACCTTCCTTCAGATAGTGAGCCAGCTTTCCCAAGATCGTCTGCTGAGTTGGTCCTGTGTCCATAGATATGTGTTATTCACATGCACTAAATTCCCATAGCATTGTTTCTTTCTGAGCTGTTTATCTGTCTCCCTCATCCAGTTGTCCATCCTATGGCAAATGCCACATCCCTGTGATCTTGAAGTATGTCTTAGTATCTGTTAACGCAAATCCCCTGTTGCTTCTTTGTAAGATTGATTTAAATGTTGGAATTTTATTTCTCCATGTATTTTAAAGTGAGTTAATGAGTTTCTTAAAAAAGATCTGAAATTTTGATTGAATTGCATTGAATTTATATATAGTTTGGTGATAAAGGATATCTTTATAACATTACATCATCTCAGCCAAAAGTGGAACATCTCTCCATTTATTTATATCCTCTTCTGTTTCCTTCACCATAATTTTGACGTTTCATGACAGAAACATTGTATATTACTGGTTAAGCTAATTTTTAAATACTTAAGAATGCACTGCTCTTGTGAATGGGCTATTACTTTTATAAAAAATGTTTTTTGCTCTTATTGCTGAATAACAGATAGTAAAATGCTTTGGCTTTATGAAGTTAATCACGTGATCAGAAATTGGAGGGCCAATCTTTTTAGCCTAATACTTTGTGGAGCCAAGTTTTCTAGGTAGATAATCATTCAGTGATGATGGTTTTATCTCTTCTTCTTTCATTCTCATACTCTTTGTTTGTTTTCTTTCTTTGTACTGTTGGCCAGAGCCTCTGACAACATCTTCAGCAGAACCAGTAAAAATTAGCATTCTTGTCTTATTATCTTAGCAAAAAGTGTTTCCCAGGTTTCTCCATCAGGAATAAGATTGGCTGCAAGTGTTTGGGCATAAAGCATGATCAAATTAAGGGAGTTCAATTCTTCTCCCAGTTTGCTAAGAATTTTTTTTCATTAATGGATATGGAGCATTACTAAATATTTCCATATCAATTTAGATAATCACATGCTTTTTCTTCTGTAATCTATTATTGCTCAGTGTTACTGTCAGAAGCTAATGACTATATGGAGTGGGTGAGTATGGGAGAATTTTTCTTCAGGAAATACTTTAAAAAATAACTTTGTTAACTGTCCCAAACTTTTAATCTTTACCTCCAAGTTTGCAACATTAAACTGGTGCTTAGAAGAGGACTTTTCAGGCCGGGAGTAGTGGCTCACACCTGTAATCCCAGCACTTTGGGAGGCTGAGGCAGGCAGATCATGAGGTTGGAGATTGAGACCATCCTGACTAACACAATGAAACCCTGTCTCTACTAAAAATATAAAAAATTAGCCAGGCGTGGTGGCACACACCTGTAGTCCCATCTACTGAGGAGGCTGAAGCAGGAGAATTGCTAGAACCTGGAGGCAGAGGTTGCAGTGAGCTGTGATTGCACCACTGCATTCTACCCTGGGCAACAGAGCGAGACTCCATCTCAAAAAAAAAAAAAGAGGATTATTCAACACAGGTCCCCAGCTTTTGGGCCATGGACTGGTATTAGTCAAGGCCTGTGAGGAACCAGACTACGCAGCAGAAAGTAAGCAGCGGGCGATCCAGAGACGCTTCATCTGTATTTACAGCAGCTCCCCATTGCTCACATTACTGCCTGAGCTCCACTTCCAATCAGATCAGCAGCAGCATTAGATTCTCATAGGACCATGAACCCTATTGTGAACAGCACATGTGAGGGATCTAGGTTGTGAGCTCCTTATAAGAATCGAATGCCTGATGATCTGTCACTGTGTTCCATCACCCCCAGATGGGACTGTGTAGTTGCAGGAAAAGCTCTGGAATCCCACTGATTCTATATGATCCTACATTATGGTGTTGTATAATTATTTCGCTATATATTACAATGTAATAATAGCAGAAATAAAGTGCACAATAACTGTAATGTACCTGAATCATCCTGGAACCATCTCCCGCTCCTCCCCACCAGGTCCCTGGAAAATTTGTCTTCCATGAAACTGGTCCTTAGTGCCAAAAAGGTTATAGACCTTGCTCTTCAGGATTAGTTTATAGCGCAACTTGTATGCTATTGGTTTATGAAGGTTAACCAAGTAATCAGAAATTAGAGGGCCATTCTTTTTAGCCTAATACTTTGTGGAAACAAGTTTTCTAGGTAGATAATCCAAGAGGACTCCAAAATGCTCTTGGAGTCCTCTTGTCATTAAAAAAAAAAAAAAGCTGTATTGGCCAGCAAGGTGGTTCATGCCTGTAATCCCTGAGCTTTGGGAGGCTAAGGCAGGAGGATCGCTTGAGCCCAGGAGTTCAAAGTTACAGTGAACCCATGATCGTACCACTGCACACCAGCCTGAGCAACAGAGCAAGACCTTATCTCAAGAAAAAAAAAATAAGATGCATCCTTATCTCAAAAAAACAAAAGAGGCATTATTCTGAGAACATTTCAGCAATTATACTTACTGTTCATATGAAAAAAGAGGTGCAGAGAAAAATACAATGCGAGATATAATTAGAAGCACCTGTGCAAAATGTCAGCTCAGCTTCCCCTCCTCCTGCTACTGCTTCCAAAAATGTAATTCCTGGAACCTTTGTGTTTATTTCTAGTCTATCCGAGTGCATTTTATGAGCCGTTTCCCAAAATATCTATTGGATCTCCTTTGGCCATTGTAAGCAGCTCATAAATGGAACTCATCAGCTGTAGGGCAGGAAGATATTGGTGCTTCTCAGCCACGAGGTCCGTAACGTGGGGTTCCTCTCTTCCAGCCACTGAAATCAAAGTGGAGACGCTGTCTGGGACGACTCAGCTGCAACCAAAACCAACCCAGTAGGAGGCTGAAGTACGTCTGTGGCTCCTGAGACATTTTCAATCTCCTACAAGGCTGCATTTAATCTAAAGCTTGATAAAACAAAACAAAACAAACTCTCTGCTTAGCTTTCCAGTAAATAGCTGTCATTTCTTGTTGTCACTTGTCTATTGTCACAGCTAAGTGAGTAGTTTTTGGGATGACATCATACCTAACTGTGCTCCCGTTTTAAATTACTCTTTGTTGCAAAGCCTCATAAATACTGAGCTGCAATATTACATAAACCGAAGGCTGATGGGTCACCCCATTTGTCTTGTGGAAAATGAGTGTGTTCTGTGACTGTGGGAACAGCCCGTTCTTGGGAGAGGCATCTTTCACTTCCAGTGAGGATTGGTCTCTGTTTTGGTTATAAAGGGAAGGGTCTCTCCCTCCGCCCTGTTTGGCAGAAAGCTTTTTTCTGTCACATTTGTTGCTGCTGTGGGTTCTGTGGTTTTTAAGAGAGCAGAAATGTTTAGCCATTCTGGTTTCCTCTTTCTCTGAAAACCCAGTATTAACTTCTCATGGACTGGCACTTTGTAAAATTTGCCTTTGAAAAGCATCCTGTGTTGTGAAATATTCATATACATATACACGTCTGGAAATATCCTTCTGCAACGGGGACTGTCAGGCAGCAGAAGAGGCTGCTGTTTGTTCTGTGGACAGCTTTGTTTCTTTGTTGCCTCCTTCTCCCCAGTGGGCGTGCAGGCGGGCAAGCAGCACATCTGGGGGCCTGAGGGAGCTTCTCCCTGAGGCCTGGGCTTTGAAGGCCCAGTGGGCAGGTGTGGGGTCTGGACAGCTCCAACTAGCTGGCAGCCTGGACAAATGGTCTCATTTTTCAGGCCCTTAACTTCATCCATGACAAGAATTTTGGGCTAGGTGATCTCCAAGGTGCCTTTCAGCTCTCAATTTTTAATTTCATTTCCTTCTTGCCACCATTGCTTTTATTTATGGAGGGGTAGAGTGAGCTCCAGAGGAAGTATGCTCTAAGTTTCTCGTGTCATTTCCAAAGCATGACATCGACGCTTTAGGAAGTGGAGTTTAAGTCAGAGCAGTGTGTTCTATCTAAAACCTTCTCTCTGGAGCCCACATTGAGAAGACTCCTGAAAATTCCATACAATCATTCTTTTTTTTTTTTTGAGACAGGGTCACCCAGGCTGTTGTGCAGTAGCGTGATCACAGCTCACTGCAGCCTCGACCTCCTGGGCTCAGACGATCCTCCCACCTCAGCCTCCCAAGTAGCTGGGACTACAAGGGTGTGCACCACCACACCCAGCTAATTTTTGTATTTTTTTTTTACAGCTGGGGTTTGCCATGTTTCCCAGGCTGGTCTCGAATGAGACTGCCTGCCTTGGCTTCCCAAAGTGTTGGGATTATAGGCATGAGCCACCATGCCCAGCCCAAAATATCATTCTTCCTTGTGGCAGAGTAACATCTGAGATGTGAATTACTGTTTTTCCTCCCCCGTATTTCCTTAGTCCTTCTGCCTGTTCAAGACAGGAGCCACCAGTGTGGAGTGTCCAGGCCTTCCAGCAGGTTCGGAGGGGTTTTCCTAAGGCAGGTTTCCAAATACCCAATTGGTTATAGAAATTGGATGTAGGCATTGAAGGACATGAGGTGACACCGTGTGCTTCTGGGGAAAAATGGAGAGAGAACTAGCCAGACCAAAGTCAATCCCAATAGACTGGGAAGGAGGGAATGAGTTTTCTGGGCTCTGCCAGCTGTGAGGTCTTGGCTGGGCTCCTCATCGGTGACCTCAGTGTGGCTGACTTCAGAGGGCATGTGATTAGGGAACCCCAGGGTTGAGGGTGCCCAGTCAGAGTCTGGCAGGGAAGAGACCACAGGCCTGGGACAAGGATGGGCTGATGACTGCCCACCCACCCTGCCTGGTGCTGCCTTGCCTTCTTTGCTTGGCCTCAGTGCCATTACTTTTAGGAAATAAAAGTGACTTTTCTCACATATCTGAATATGGGGCTTGCAATTTGCTCCCTCCATAGTAATTTCCAGTAGGGTTTTCCAGCCTGGAGGCCTAGTTATTTTAGCAAAGGCTGTGGAAAGTTCTAGGACATCAGTGCAGCGGTAGATGCAGGCACCCTGTGGTGAAGTGCAAGACATGGGGAACAGTGAGAGACACCCACACGGGCAAGGCAGAGGGGAGATGCGGTGAGAGGTGACCATGAGGACAGGCAGTGGCTGCAGATGCCCCTGATGGGACGCACGGAGGTAGTTCCTGCAAGAGCCCTCCCTCCCAGCAGCCTGGAAGAAATCCTCACAGCAGGCTGAGGAGGACAGAGGAGATGGCCATGACTACCAGGGCAGAGGGACAGTGGGGACACTGTCCCTGTTCACTTGCACGAGGAGGGATTGCTGGTCTCAGCTGAAGCCACCACTGTGCAGTTGACTGAAGGCTGGAGCCAGACAGGCTGCTGAGGCAGTGTGAGGGGTGTGGACTGGGGATCTAGACAGTCAGGTTTTAACGGCACCTCCACTTTGCAGACACGAGCCACTTGATGTCCCCTTAACTCAGTCTCCTCACCTCTGAGAAGAAGGTAACAGCTCTGTCTGGGTCCGTGTGGATGGGGTGCAGAGTGAGGGCTACAGTCAGCTCAGTGGACTTTAAAAACCCTCAATAGCAATGTCCTAGGTGGGTGGTTGCCAGATGCTGGGGTGGGGGGATGGGGAGCAACCACTTAATGGGACAGAGTTTCCCTTCAGGGTGATGAAAATGTTTTGGAATTAGACAGAGATGCTGGTGGCACAACATTGCGACTGTGCTAAATGTCACCGAATGGCTCACTCTTCAGTGGCTAACTTTGTCACGTGAAGCTCTCTCTAATTTTAAAAAATGTTACATATTTTGAAAAAAAACAAAGAACACTCAAAGCAGTGGGCTGATTTGAAAAAGCCAAAACCCTAGGTAAGTATGGTTTAGGTCAGGAAAAAAAATGGTGTTCACGCTTGCCATGGGTTGAATCTTGTCCCCTGAAAGATACTGAGGTCCTACCCTCAGAATGTGTGAATATGAACTTACCTGGAATTAGGCTCTTTGCAGACGAACAAGTTAAGATGGTCATTAGGCCACTGGGGTGTGCCCTATCCAATATGACTGGTGGCCTTATAAACAGGGAAAATTTGGGCACGCAGACAGAAATAGACAGAGGGAAGAGGGTGTGAAGACACAGGGAGAAGACAGAAAGGCCCATACAGCCCTCAGCAGGAGCAAGCCCTGTCTGATGTTGGCCTTCTGACCTCCAGAACTTTGAGATGATACATTTCTGTTGTCTGAGCCACGTGGTTTGTGGGACTTTGTCATGGCAGCTCCGGGAAACCAAGACAACACGAGTGGCCTCTCGATGCCTAGGTTGGTCGCCATGCATAGCCTGGCACTCACTGGTAGACTTTACCTCCAGGAGGATGCAGAGAGGTGGTATTCCTGCCCCCACCATTTGAGTGTGAACTGAACCTGGTGACTGCTGCTGGCCAATAGGATATGGTGAAGATGATGGGATTTGGTCACCTCACAGGGTAGCGCCTTGACGTTGATCTGCCGGCAGACTCTTGTCTCTTCGGCCACACCTTGGTAGAACACATTGCTCTGTTGTGGAGGCCCCATATGAGCTGATGGTGGCCTCCAGACAGCAGTCATGGGCATGTTATAAAATATTCCCAGACCATCACTTCAGAGGTAGGCCAGGGAATGCACAAGACACCGGCACCACTGAGTGACGGGCAGAACGCAGATATCACACCAACAACCACACAGGCTGGGAAGCACACTCTTCCCCAGTCCACTGTGAGCTGTGAAACGCTTCGCTGGCACCTTGTTAGAGACCATGAAGCCAAGGACCCGGTATAGCTATTCCAAGATTTCTGATCCGCAGAAACCACGAGATGCGTGGGTGTTGTTTTCAAACACGAAGTTACAGGGTGATTTGTTAGGCAGCAAGAGATAACCAACACGTGCTCCTTAAAGCCTATTGATGTAAAATGTCAGATTTCTGGATTCTTGTCCTGCCAGCTTGTAGTTGCTGGGTAGAATAATAGGAAGCCTTTGTCAGGGCCAGGGCCAGGGCCAGACTCAGAATGTCTGGGGGTGGGGCTTGGGCAGGGAGAGCAAACCAGAGGAAGACTGGTGGGAGAGACCCTGTTTTGGGCCTATAGTCACTTCACATGACAGCAGACTGAGAAATCCTTAACAGTCCATGTCCAAGAATGGGGCTTTACCTTGCATCTCCTATTTCCTAGACAGAATTCCCTTATTCATGGGAATTCAACTCAGAGAATAATGTTCACCCATCCAGAAACACATCACTATGAGAGGGGGCATTTTTTTCCATCCAGGATATCTTCAGCTTCATTTGTTTTATGGCTTTTACTGAAAGTTCCTAAAGTTTGCCACAAAAATCAACCCATTAACACCCTGTGGATTTTGTTTCCTTTTCTACTGAGATCCTAACATGCCAGATGGCCAGGGTTTTGATAAGAAGTAAATGAAAGGACCCAGTGCAGGTGACCTAGCTTCTGCTTCGTCTAGGGTGCTAAGAGGAGAATCTAAATATTGAATAAGAGTATAAAGGGAAGGTGTTAATTACCCCTGGATTTCTGCTATTACAGATATTTTCAGTAAAATCCTGGTTTCATTTGCTTTTAGTTTTTGTCGAGCAAGTTTGTTGTGAATTGCTCTTGTATTGCTGAGAGAGTTTCAGGATGTGCCAACGTTACCAGCCTGCAAAGCCAGTTCACATTACATTATGCTACTGCCAAAATCAAGCGGCCTTCAAGCCCCCACCTGCCTATTCACTCATTTATTTATTCAAAAATATGCGTTGGGTAGAGGAGATAGATACAGTGGCACACACAGTCAGCCAGGTTCGTGGCCTCATGAACTTACATTTTAGTTGGGAAGACTGACATCAATCACATCATAAGACCACAGTACCTTGTGGCCCAAGCACAGCTCCAGGTGCTGCAGGGAAGGCTCCAATAAGGGGACAGATCTGGGAACTCCAAAGGGCGAGAGGAATCAAGCAGGCAGAACTCAAGAGGAAGATCATTTCTGGCAGAGAGGGAGGCAAGAAGGAACGATGAGAGCATATGAGGACAGAAGGAAGCTGCTTGTCTAGAGAGCAAGGGAAGCATGTCTGGACAAAGGCTAGAATGAAGAAGGACACTCAGGAAATTTTGTACAGATTTCTGGTTAGAAGTGGCAGGCTTAACACATCCATTGAGTCACCCTTATTCCTGAAATACCACTAAAACAACAAAAAAGTTTTTTTTTTTTTTTTTAAAGCATAGACCCTCAAGGATATAATGAAAGAAGAGAGAACAGCAATACAATTGTATAGGCAGGTGGACCTATACAAGGAAAGCAGAGATGCAATCTGATACACACCTCAGCCCCTACAAACTCCATGACAAGGTTTTATGCAGGTGGTTCAGACACCCAGAAGCCAGGCTTATTCCCCACTAGACGCTTGATATTTCCTTCAGGAAAGAGACTAGGAGAACCTTGTTCTAGAGAAGAAGATTCTGACTCTGGTCAGTCAGAGATGAACACTTAGCATGTTCACCTTAGGGTAAAAACACTTAGAGAGCATTAAGAATGTGACATGGGGGTTTCCCCAAAGATGTAGCCTGGACCATCACCCTGCAGTGGAGACTGATCCTTACAGTGGCCACACAGCCAGCAGCTCCACCCACACACAGAGCTTAGAGCTTGCAGTCTGCTTTTCAAAGCCTGGCACTTAGATGGAGACTGATTGCCAAGGATTATCAGACAGTCAGGGAAACAGCTGCTTGGCATCTGGGTGCTCTAAACAAAGGCAGCTCCTGGTGCCACCCCAAGCAACTTTGATTTAATTGTCCTGGGGTGGGGCCTGGAGAATGTTTGTTTCTTTCTTTGTGTTATTTGTTTTTGTTGTTGATGAATTGCTTTTAAACTCTCCAAATGATTTAATGTTCAGGTGGGACTGAGAACAGCTGATATAGTCCACTGAAGGAGTATGGAATCAGGGATCAAAACCTCTGCGTTCAAGTCCTCATCCACCAGTTAGCAGCCATTGATAGCTATAGGTATTAATATATAGATGAGAGCATCAGGATCATCCTAGAGCTTGCAAGAAGGCAGAGCTCCACCTCCGGCAGATCGGATACAGCAGTGTCAGTGGGGAAGGCCCAGAACCTGCACCTCTATTAAGTTCCCAAATGCTGCTGATGCTGCTGGTGCAGGAGTCACACTGTGAGAACCCCTGCCTTAGTGCAAAGTCTGCTGGGCATGGATGCAGACTCCTGATTTTTCCATTCACTGGCTGTGCAATGTCAGGAATATTACCTAAATTCCCGCGTCTTCACTTCCTACGTCTATAAAATCTACATCCTCGTGCACTCACTGAAGGTGCACTTGTGGGAGGAGAGGAGAGGACCCAGGAGAGCTGAGGGCTCCATGCTGGAAGTGGAGCAAGGCTTTGTGTCATTACTGGGCATCTCTCTCAACCTTGCCTTCATTAGAGCCCAAATTAAGTAAGATGAATACAGCTCTGAAACTATAAGGTGCAAACAAAACCCAGCTCATACCTGACACTGCTTTGAAAACGGCAAAGTCCCACACTAGTGTGAACTACCCGTGATATTGTTACTATCACCAAGGAGCTGGAGTAATCTCAGCGTTCTGCTTAATTCCCTTTTAAATGCTCTTCCTAGGTGCCATTCAGTATATACTAAAGAGAGGTTTTTGTTACTGCTTTCTTACGGCAGCCTGAAGCAAGCGACACCGCCTACAACAAAGCTGAGCCTCCAGCTCCACGTAGGTGATTTGGGATAAAAACTTACTTCCCAGGGCCATTTTAAAGGTCAAACAAATTCTCTTCAAAATGTTTGCAACTGAAATTTACTGTTTAGAAAGATGAGCAGATATTAATAGTATTGTTATTACGATGAACGTAGAACTCCTGGAATTAAGATTCAACATGAAAGAGGTGACATCTCAGGTTTGACAGGCATGATAGTTTTTCAATGTGACAAGAGCGCCTAGCAGTCTTTCCATTTATGGTGCTCTGGAATGCTTAACTTATAAAATTCTGGGTTCAAATTTGCAGTATTCTGGGAGGAAAATTGTCCAACAAATGTTATAAAGCTATCAGAGCTTTATATTTAGCTATTTAGCTTTGTATATTTTTAAATTTAGACCCAGATATCTGTGTTCTTCAACAGATACACATGGGCTCCAACTCTGGGCCAGGCCCTATGGCAGGAGAGGAGGCTGCACAATGCAGAAGACCGGCCCCACCCTCAAGGGTCTCCTGGGTGCTGCGGGCAAAGGGAGGGGCCAGCCCCGTGCAGTGTGGCTCGCCACGATGGGATAAGCAGGCTGCTGTGGAGCTGCAGAGGACAGCCCAACGCCAGGTGTGGGCTGGGTGCCAGGGAAATACCTCCAAAGGAGGTGCCAGGCAGCCTCAAAGGAGCGGATGCACAGGGGCTTCTGGGCCCCAGGAAGCCTCTGCGATGAAAGAAGGGGTGCTGTTTTGGGGGAAATGCAAAGAGACTCTAACACTGTTTAACCTTTCCTCCCCAGCTGCTGTCACTTCGTATTGCATGGGTACAATTTATCGCCACGTCAACCATTTTCCTTTCCATGCATCCTTCCCGTCCTCATCTTTCTGCGGGCATGTTTTACATGGTTGCATGCAGGTTATGTTCTTTTCACTTAACTTTGTATCTTTAATTTGCTCAAAGTTGGCTTAATTATAAATTAAGTGACAGTATGAAAGTTCTACAGTTAATGCAACTTACCTATTTCAGCATTTCTACATTGTTGGCAGTTTCTATTGTTTTAACCACTATAAATCTTGCTGCCTTTCCACCTTCAGCTTCATCAATCACGGTTGTGTAAGAAAATGAACAGGAGAAAACAGACCCTGACCTTGAATCCCAGGTTTGCCACTTCCTGGCTGTGACAGTGGATGAGTTATTTCACCCCCCTGGGATTCATTTCCCCTTCTGTAAAATGGGAACAAGGATACTATCTACCTTAGAGAGTTGTTGCGAGGGTGGAAGGAATGAACGCATCGGTGCTTAGAACATTCCCCAGCACATGGGAGAATATATTAAGATTCTCAACCTAAATAACACACAGAGAGAGGCTCTCTAAAAGAAGAGATGTTTTATTTGAGAATAGAGCATCACTACATGCAATGCCATAGCAAACTAAGCGTGTGTTCAGGAAGGTAAAGAGATGAAGATTTTCAAAGGAAAAAAATGCGGAGGATTACGTAATTATTTTGAAATAATTATCATTGGCTACAGAGATCCATATCAAGGGTGATGCCATTCCAAGGTTGAACAGGCAGTTGCTGGGCAGATATCCTTGCAGAAGTATTTTTTTCGTGAGAGGTTGTGATGGGCTTTGAGCAAGGCTGTGGTTTTGTAGTCTTTTCATGTTATCAGACATACAACTATGAGAAGCCTCTCTTCATGGCCTTCCCTGGCTCTATTTGTCAGGGTTTTCTTAACATTAGTGACTCTACTTTGATTCTGAGAATCTTCACACTATTAAAGAAAATATTCTTGTTTATCTTTGCATCTGTTAGTTAATAACAAATTAGTGTTCTATGGGTTGAAATAGTTTTTTCCACAAATCTGTTGAGTTTAATTTTTTCTAATCAATTTCTGTAAGTTCTTTATGGACTCATATTTTCTGGTAGTATTTATCTTAGCCTGTCCTCATTTATATATTTTAAACATTTTAAATTATTTTGAATATCTTTTTGGTGATTTTCTTTATTACATCAAAGCTTGTAAATTAATCTTGTATTTAAATTCTAATAGTCGATTCCATTTTTTTCAGGCATAACTTGATTTATTATTAAAATTTTAATATAGAGTGTTTTATTTTCCCAACAATTTACTGTTAAATTATTTCATTTGTTTGGCAAGTGCTAGTTCAGGGAGCACTTGAAAATGTTGGAGAAGACAAAATTTCTCTACTTTAAATATAAACAACTAATATTAGAATGTATCATATTGAGGTCATAAATATGGACTGAAATATTTCTACTTTAAAATGCATTGAATATTTTTTGTGACCTTGGAAAAAAAATCACTTCCCATAAATATTATTTTGCATCTTGCAAAACAGCTAACACTGTCCTGCTGCCTCATAGTTTACAAAGCCCTTTTGTATCCCTCATGATCCCCAGACAGCAATTTGAGTGGTTGCTATTGTCTGAATTTAGACGGCAGTGAGTCACAATCTCATGTAATGATTATATTTCTGTCTATTTCTCTCATATGTCTAATAAATTCTTCTTTACATATTTTGTTGCTGTGTTGCTCAGCGCATGGAAAAAGAAAATTGTTGAGCAGCTGTTTATATCCATTATTGTGTGAGTGACTTCACATCCAATCCATTTAATTCCATGACCTTGTGGGGTCACTAGTGGTATTTCTGCTGTTAGGGAAGAAGAAAATGATGCAGAGAGGTGCTGGTGTCCACAGACTCCTCTGGCTGATAACAGGTCACTGTGGTTTTTCTTTTTTGTCACCCAGGCAATGGCATGATCTCAGCTCGCTGCAATCTCTGCTTCCTGAGTTCAAGTAATTCTCCTGCCTCAGCCTCCGGAATAGCTGGGACTACAGGTGCACACCACCACACAGGGCTAACTTTTGTATTTTTAGTAGAGATGGGATTTCACCATGTTGATCAGGCTGGTGTCCTGACCTTAGGTGATCTGCCTGTCTCAGCCTCCCAAACTACTGGGATTACAGGCAAGCAGGTCCCTGTTAAGAGTTCAAATTCACACGTAATTCTCAACTCCAGGCTCTGCCACCATCGTGCCCTAGTACATATCTGAAGATGACATTTCCTGATTAATTCTATACAAAATAACGAGATTTCTCACAATACTGTACAACTTCTTAATAATTTCAATTTCATCTTCTATTAATATTAGATGTCTGCCTCCTTTTTGCTTTCCACTGTTTTTTTTTTTTTTTTTTTTTTTTTTTTTTGTGTGTGTGTGTGCTTTTAATGTAATCTTTTGTTTTTAGTATTGAGCTCCAGACTATTTAGATGAATTTCTATACACATTCTTTGTGATTTAATACATCAATATGTGCATTAGAAAATTTTGTAGATTCTCTGCAAAATCTCATAGCAGAGATTTTGGAAAATACTGTAAATCACAATGATTCTGTAGCCAGAAAGAATCATTCTTAACATTTTTGTTTCACACAAAATTGGTATACTAAACACAGTTGTATGTCCTTTTTTTCACTTCATATTACCTGTTGAGAATTTTTTCATGCCGTTGAAAACATGGATTTTGATGGCTGCATAAAGAGATGTACTGTAATTTTTCAATCATCTTCACCCTTTAAACTGTGTATGTTGTTTCCAATTTCTGCTTTTATAAATAAAGCTAAAATAAACAGTGTTGGAGTTAAAGCTTTGACTGTTTCTCTGGTTGACTCCCATTGGTGGGTTCCTGGAAGCAGAATTAGGTGAAGATTTTGAATAATCTCAAGATCCTTGTGGCATATTATCATCACTTTTCATTAAAAATCCCCTAGTTTATAATCTCATTCTCTGTGCATGAGGAAGCACTCTTTCCCCCATAGTCCCTCACTCCCCACCAACCCAACTCACAAGTCTGGAAAAGTCCAGCTAATCCTCTGCTGCCGTAGATGAAATGGCACAGACTTTCAAGCCAGGGAGACACAGAATCCAGGCTGCACTCTGGCTCTGCGCCTTAAAATTGGCGTCACATAACCTCTCAGCGCCTCAGTGTTTCCCTCGCACGACAGGCACGCTTAACAATCGTGCAACCAATGCTATCCTCCTCCCTGGGGAAGGCCAGATGGTGGGGAGATTTCAGACATGTCTGGTTGCAGTTAGCCCACCCACATCTCATGAACTCCCTGCAGAATAGGTTCACCCAGCCTCCACAGGCACCTAGACAACATGAGCAGGCTTTTGGGGGTCCATGACTCCACTGCCAAATCTTAAAACTAGCCTTTGTAAAACAGAGTTCGTGTTATAGGACAAAAATACTGTTTCTCTCCAAATGGCTGTGAGATGGTGTGAGACACTACCAGCCTGAGTTCCACTGCTGAGGGAACAGGGCATCCTCTCCCTCCTGACTTTGCTGTTGCCACGGCAGCCACCCCACATGGCCTTGTGTGGTGAGAAGCTGGCTGCAGTAACCTGAAAATCACCCTCCTGCTCCGGGTCAGGGCAGCCCCACCACCTGCTCTGGCTGATCTAAGCAGAGTTGACAAAAAAGAATTCAGTGTAGGAAAGGGAGGCCAGGCAGTGCCAGGACCACTGCCACAGTCAGCACATGCAGGAGGTGTGGCCCCCAGCCCGGCTGCCCCCACCCTGTTGGCCCTGCTGGGCTGTGCCTCTGGCTGCAGCCAGGGTCCAGCTTCACAGCCAGCGGCACTGCTTCCTGTCAGGTGCCATGGACCACCTCCAGTGCCACCGACTTCCGGCATGAAGGACTTGGGCGCACATCTGATTGGTGGAGCTTGGTCACATGACCACGCCCTACCTGCAAGGGAAGCTGGGAAGGAGGGGATCTGCCATTTCAGGTTCTGCTTTCCACTGGGTTTCATGAGGTAGGGAATTCGTAAAACACAGAAGTGGGTTCTAGATTCTGGGAAACTAAAAACAAATGACAGCTAAATACTTCCCTAACAAAACTGGGGAATGTTTTATGTCTATCCTTAGAATTTATCGGCGTACTCTGAAATATGTAGGGGGATAGAGTCTCCCTTTACTCTCAATCCAAAATGAGAAGGTGAGAGAATTGTGACAGCAAGTCGGGTGCGTCTCTCTCCTGCTGACATTCAGTGGTGTCACGTTGGTAGTTTTGAAATGGCCAAGACGAGAGCATTTACACCGCAGAAACTGGCAACCCCCATACCCCCCTCTCCCCCACAGCTGGCTTGTTAGACATTTTCCATGACATGGGATGGTCCCTTGTCCAGGCCTGCTGAGATCATCCCCAGTGGTCAAGTGCACTTAGAACTCCCTCAACTAATTTCTTCCCCGTCCCTGGAATCCCTTTGAGTTTAGCTTGGTCCTGCCCTTAAGTTCCATAAATGGCTTGCTTGTCTCCCCCTTAAGAATATAGATCAGTTAGTATTTAATGTACCATCATACTTATCCAGATCAATTTTTAAAACAGACTCTAGTTTTCTAAATAGCTCCCAGTTTGTCCATGTACCACAACCACACATTAGACAGGATGAGCAGCTGTGCAGGGGTTAACAATGATAACAGACATAAAACATTTAGTATTTTAGAAAACGCTTTACAATGGAAAATAACCATATAATAGTTTTTACAGTCCTCACAGCCTAGACAGCAGATCCGTAAGTCACAACATGTAAAAAATAGGGGGAAAATAATACACAGATCTTTGGGATTAAGAAGCATTTTATTGCTCATTAGTGCCAGATTGTGGTTTCTAGTCTGAATTACTTAACATTTAGAGCAGAAAGAAAGGAGGAACAGTTCTAAGTGGGACCATCCAAAAAGAATTTTGGCTGAGGCTCCTGCACCCACCCCAGCCCCCTACAAAATGCTTCCTTTTTTTTTTTTCCTCTGAAGACTTGATTGTCCCATGGGAGCTGATTGCATAACGAAGAATATTTTCCTAAAATTGTCATCAGAACATTTCATAAAATAGCCTCTAGTTAGGTTTTTAATAGACAGTGGCCACTTCTTTGGGGGTATTTGAGTATTCTCACGCCTTTGAGAAAGCCCCTGCCATGTTTATAAATGCTCAAGTACAGCTGAATGATTCAGATGGCGAAGGGAAAACAGAAGTCTTCTACCCTGTGAGCCACAAAGTCCGTGCATTTCACAGTGGTGAAAGCTGATTGGCTACTGAATTTCCCCTTGATTACTATTGAACACATAATTGCTATACAATTAAAATGTAATTATACTGTCAAAGAATAATTCCACACTCTAACATAGTGATTTACAAAACTGAAAACATTTTTAAAAGAATTCTGAAAGTTCCTTTCCACATTGAATTGCCGAATCCTTTACTAATGAGTGCTTTTCTGGGCATCTCTCCAAGAGCTTCTTAGCTGCCACACTTTTAAGGTCACTGTACAAATATTAGCTTATCATCTACTCAGGGCTTCTGAAAACATGATATTAGTTATCAGGAGTGATCTAATTATTGCTTTGTTTGGAGAATAGATAATGAATTCTTTGTGCTTCTGAAACATTGCACATTCCCAGAGCTCAAAACCTTATCATAATTCCTTAGGATAAAGAATTACCAACTCTTCCTGGAGACTCTAAAGAAGGAAAAAAGTAGGACGGAAGGAAAGAAGGGAGAGAAAAAGAGAGAGAAGAAAGGGGACAAAAAAAAAGCACACTTTTCTTTCGAGGTTTCAAAGAGGGTTCCAGGGCTTGGGTGTCCTGGGAGACTCTGTGCCTCCTCCTCTGTTTGTACCTCTACTGATTCCTGGGTTCCCTTTCTGCCATCCTAGTCTTCTGTCTCCTCCTCCCATTCTTTCTTTAAGTTTCTTCCTTCCTCCCACGTTTGCCTCTGATGAACCCTCACAGAGAAAGGTTAATCCTCCCACCAGGCTCAGCTTCAGGTCTCCGCTATAGACCTGAAATCAGATAATTTTAGAAAACGAGTATTGTGTGTTTAGTCGTATGTAATTGAAACTTTGCTTCACTCACAAGATCTGATTTTGTTTGTTTCTTTGTATGTGCCGGGGCAGTGCCATCCGAGAGCCCATTTTTCTTTCATAATTATCACTTACTAAATGTTAGGTATCCGCGCCTCTGTGCCATAGGGGAAAGGGAATGATTCATTTTGAATTCTTGCTGTGAAAAATTCTTTGCAGCAATGGAATCAGCTAAGCCTGGCCTGCTTGTTGTATCCTCCAATGTTCCTCATCATCAAAGGAACATTTAAAAAGTCTTCATAAGCTAGATGCAGTGGCTCACGCCTGTAATTCCAGCACTTTGTCAGGCTGAGGCAGGCGGATCACTTGAGGTCAAGTAGTTTGAGACCAGCCTGGCCAACATGGTGAAACCCCATCTCTGCCAAAAAAAACACAAAAATTTAGCTGGGTATGGTGGTGGGTGCCTGTAATCCCAGCTACTCGGGAGGCTGAGGCAGGAGAAACGCTTGAACCTGGGAGGCGGATGTTGCGGTAGTGGCAATAATGCCACTGCACTCCAGCCTGGGCGACAGAGCGAGACTCTATTCCCTCCCCCACCACACAAATACATAAAAATTAAAAGTCTTCATAGAATATTTTGAGATCTGGGCATGCAAATCATGTGGAACTCATAGTCTTTGTTAAGATTCTTAAATTATGATCAACAGAAATGAGAGTTAGGTTGACTAAGGAAAAAGCGGAAGGTTCTTAAGTTATTAGGATTAGAAGTAAAACAAATAGATTAGAGAGAAGATGGGCTTAGCCCGGGCACAGTGGCTCACGCCTGTAATCCTAGCACTTTGGGAGGCTGAGGTGGGTGGATCACCTGAGGTCAGGAGTTCAAGACCAGCCTGGCCATCATGGTGAAACCCCATCTTTAAAAATAAATAAATTAATTAATTAATTAAATAAAATAAAAAAGTTAACACAAAGATTGGAACCTCTAGATTTGCATGATTTTGTGGGGTTCTCTGGGTCAAGTGAAGAGAA
>NW_016107421.1:2287693-2324730 GCF_001604975.1 Cebus imitator | reverse complement strand
TGGAGTGTCACCAGGAGCTGAGAGTGGAGTGAGTCGGATGTAGGACGCGGAAGGCTTGGGGACTCTCCATGGCTCTTCTCTGAGCCACCAGCCTCATTTGCTTTTCCTTTGCAGACAGCTTTTCTTTGCTTCCTTGGGCGCCTGGATGGGACACAGACACTCGCCCTCAGCTCTGCAAGCCACACTGCAGCCACCTGCTGGCTGACCAGATGGAATTTCACTTCATACTCCTTAGGTGAAAACTGGCCTGGGTTGGGTCCAGTGTCCAATCCCAGAGACACCCAGATACTGGGGGGGTTGAGTCAGGTACAGCAGAGACCACCTTCACCGGCAGTCAGCCACAGCATCACTCTGACAACACCTTGCTGGAGCATGGGAGAGCAGAAACCACCTCACCTCAATCCTCCCTTCCCAGCTTCATGGCTTCACACCTCTCTCTCCTCACCTTAGTTTCATTGAGAACAAACCTGTGCTGTTTCTTTCAGAGACCGTTGGAAATGGCACATGTGAATGTGAACACTCTAAAACAAATAAGAAGTGGCTTTGTTTTACTAATCTGAAAGCACCGATAAACTTCCCGAAGGAATAAAGTGATTGTCACCTGCAGTTCCAGTGGGATCTGCTGGTTGTCCCCAGTGATGACTCAGGGCCTGAAATGCTATGGGGTCTTCTAGCACAACCTACACATAAACATGCTAAAAATAACGTACAGTGCTTTCCATTTCAAACAGGCTGCAACAAGAATGCTCAGCGCTGGGTGGGAACTGACGTAGTCCAACCAGACTTCTCATGACGAGAAAAGGGAGCTCCGTATTAACCAGCATCACTGCGACTCTTTTAATGGCTCTTCAGAGCCTTGTAAAAAATGGAATGATCTGCACCGCATAAAAAAGGAAGAGGTTGTAAATAGAAGCATTGAATATTTTTAAATGTTTATTTATTTATTTATTTGGAGACAAGGTCTTACTCTGTCGCCCAGGTTGGAATGCAGTGGTGCAATCACAGGTCACTGCAGCCTTGACCTCCCTGCCTCCCATGATCCTCCCACCTCAGCCTCCTGAATAGCTGGAACTACAGGCATGCACCCTCACACCTGGCTAATTTCTGTATTTTTTGTGGAGATGGGGTTTCACCATGTTACCCAAGCTGGTCTCAAATCCTGGGCTTCACGAAATCACCTGCCTCAGTCTCCTAAAGGGCTAGGATTATAGGCATGAACCACTGTGCCTGGCCTCATACTTTTTAAGGATGCTAAAATAATATTATCACTTATAATCATCACGATTCTCATTGCTTATTCTATGTGCCAAGCACTATGCTACATGCTGTATGGATGTTATCTTAAATTGAACTCTGTGACTTAGGGTTGCCATCTTTATTTTGCAGTAAGGGATCCTGAAGCTCAAGAAAGCTGCATGACTCTGGAATAGCTCACATGAGTCCTGGGTAGCCAGGACCAGCGGCTGAAACTCCCACTGGAGCACTGTGAGACAGAACGCAGCAGCCGCCTAAAGACCAATGCTTAGCGATTTGTGCTTTTAAGGACATATTCTTAAGATGACCCTACATGTAAGAGGAAATAGAGGGCTGAACATCTTAAAGCAAACAAAATAAACAAACAAACAAAAAAACTTGAACTTTGGAAGGCAGTATTTCAGCTCATATAGTGGGAGCTGAAAATATCCTTGATTTACTGAGTTTGCAAGAAGAAAATGGAAAAGGACAGCAGAGGTCAATGTGGATTTTGGAGGGAGGGATTTGCCAATGCTGAAAACAGTGACCTTCACTGAGATGGGACAGAAGGTTCCTCCCAGCACGCTCTTCCCAAAAGCAGCGAGAAGCAAGGAGGCTTCACTGAGATCTGTCAGCCAGGAGACAGGAAACCCCGGGGATAAGGAGGTCAGAGTCTTTCCAGCTATGGCTGAAGAATTTGTGGGTTGGGGTAGGAGCCCAGGGGGTCGAGGGCACCTCCCACCAGAGCTCCTGAGGACAGAGGCTGCTCAAGGTTAACAGGAGAGGCCTGAGAGCAGCTGGAGGGCACCTGGTTTGGCCAATGAGATTGGCCTGAGATTCATTTTGGGAAGAGCTTTAGCTGGCCAAGGACAAGGTGCCCTCGACATGGCCAGCCTGGGCAATATGGTGAAACCTGTCTCTACAACAAATACAAAAATTAGCTAGGTGTGGTGGCATGTGCCTGTAGTCCCAGCTACTCGGGAGACTGAAGTGGGAGGATCACCTGATCCCTGGGAGGTTGAGGCTGCAGTGAGCTGCAATGGCATCACTGTATTCCTGCGTGGGCCACAGAGTGAGAACCTGTCATTTTGTCTGTTCCTGACAGAGTTCCTAAAACCCTTGTCGATGGGGGCACCAGGAGAATGTTTTGTTCTAATGTTTAGCTTTGACCCTGGTTCCTGTCACAGAGCTCCTAATCCCTTGGAATTTCCTGAGTGATAAGCATCTTCTGTCCTTATGAAGTGTTCTGGATGGGCTCCTGGGTAGTGACAGGATAGGGGGCTGCCTGTGAGGGGCACCACCATGCAATTAGAGAATTGGAGCTTTCAAACTCGCACCTTTACCCCCTGGCATCTGGGGAAGGGCGGGGGACCGAGGTTGAGTTGATCACCAACAGCTGATGATTTAATCCATCGTGCCTATGTAACAAAGTCTCCATATAGCCCCCAAAACTGGGTTCAGAGAGCTTCTGTTTAGCTGAACACTGGAAGGCACCTAGAGGGTGGCACCTTGGAAACTCTCTGCCTGCTCCCTCACATGCTGCCGTGCTCATCTCTTCCATCTGACTGTTCTTCTGTGTTCTTTGTAATATCCTTTATGCTAAATGCATAAACATAAGGACGGCGTTTCCCTGAGATCTGTGGAGCACTCAGCAGATTAACTGAGCCTGAGGAGGGCGTTGTGGAAACCCCCAGTGTATAGCTCCTCGGTCAGAAGCACAGGTGACAACCTACTACCTGTGGTTGGCATCTGAAGTGGGGGCAGTCTTGTGAGACTGAGCCCTCCACCTGTGGGACCTGATGCTGTCTCTAGGTAGGTCATGCCAGGACTGAAATGGATTAAAGGGCATCCAGCTGGTATCTGCTGGAGAATTGGTTGCTGATGGGGACAAATCCCCACAGTGGATTTTGGTGACCATAGGGGAAGTATTCTCTGTTGAACCTAAGAAGAATAGGAAAAAGTTTGTTTTCATCAGACCTGTCTTGAATTCTTTTCTCACCTCTCCCTCTTCTCCCCTGTTTTCACCTGGCTAATCCCTTTTGGTCCTTACAAGCTTGGGTTGTTTTCTCCAGGAAGCATTTACAGCCTCGTGTGCCAGCCTGTGCACACCCACTTGCAGGCTTCCTGCTGTAACTTGTCGCATTACATTGGCATATAATTATGGGCTGTTTTTGACCTTGGAGCATATCCTCCTCAGGAAAATGTGTCTGTTTTTGTTTTTGTTTTTTTGAAACAGAGTCTCCCTCTATTGCCCAGGCTAGAGTGCAGTGGCACAATCTTGGCTCATTGCAACCTCTGCTTTCTGGGTTCAAGTGATTCTCCTGCCTCAGCCTCCTGAGTAGCTGCCACCGCAGGCACGCACCACCATGCCCGCTAGTTTTGTTGTTGTTGTGTTGTTTTGTATTTGTAGTAGAGACAGTTTCACCATATTGGCCAGGCTGGTCTCAAACTCCTGACCTTGTGATCTGCCCGCCTCAGCCTCCCAAAGTTCTGGGATTACAGATGTGAGCCATTGGTCCCAGCCTATGTCTCATTTTTTATTGCATCTCTAGCAAGTAGAAGAGTACCTGGTGCAAACTAGTTGTTCAGTAAGTTTATTGAACTGTACCAAATGGTGCAGGAATAGAATCATTGCTAGGAGTAGCTATAGTGACACACGTTGGGAAGAAGCTTTTGTGAAGAGGATGCACTCCTGAGCTGTGGAATAATTCAAATCCGCCTGATACAAGAGTGACCTGGGCAGAGGAATTCAGGAGTGGCTGCCCATCCGCTCACACAGCACCACCTTGCAGCAATGGCAAGGATGCGATTTCAAAGTCCTGGAGCTCGCCAGGAAATTGGGTGATTCTTGATGTTTGGGCTTTCAGGCATTGTATTATTCTGAATATTTGCATAGAGTTAAGTTGTATTGATTTAAAAATAATATATAGTTTCAAATTTGCATAATTTGAACTCACAAACAGTATTTATCCTTGAATTGCAAGCAACACACAGAGGTGTCTGATCATGCCTGACACTAGAGCTGAAGGGACCTGGCCAGCAGAGGACCAGGAAGGCAGAGCAGGTGGACCACCTGACACGGCCGGGCTGACTCAGCAGGTGGCGTGTCCCAGCGAGGGGTGAGCACTGCACTGACAGTGATGACAGCAACTGATCTCTTTGATTTTTCTAGGCACAGTAAGGCCCTGCATGTGTTTTCCAGTTTAATCCTCACTGTGCCATACAGGGTGGGTTCTGTTAGCGATGAGGAAACAGGGATACAGAGGGAAGCGGAGGCATCTCGCCCAAGGTCTCATCACGAGTATAGTCAGCATCTCAAGCCGGCACTCTGGCCATGGATTTGCATGCTTCACTCCTCTGTCCTAACTCCTGAATTGATGCTGTCATCTCTTACGGAAACCTTACACAGAGTCAGCTGAAGGCCACAAGCACTTCTCCCCAACCCACTGTGTTAGGGAGCAATTCCTCCCTGCACTCCAGGTATTCACTGTACAGAAATTTAAGTTGCTCAAAGTTGACCTTGCTGGACTGTGGCTGCTTTCGAGAGTCTCTAAAGCCCAGAGTGAAACGAACAAAAAATAAGCGAGAGCTTCAGTGGTCTAGAAATTGCTCGCGGTGAACAGCCCAAACCCACCTACAGCTGGAGCCTGGACACGGATGGCCACAGACACGGCACTGGAGCAAATACCCTCCGTGGCCTAGGCCTGCTGCTGTGTTAGACGATTCTGCCACCCTGTAATTATACTCACTTATTGGCAGTGGCTTTCATGACCGGACTAGGCAGTTTGCCCCCAGTCCACAAATGTCTACTGACTGAGGAGATGTGGTGGTTCCGAAAGGGAGATGCTGGTTTTGTGCTGTAGCAGTGAAACAAGACACCGTGGTGTTTTAGCTTTTCCTGGTTCCTCTCTGAAGCAGTTCAGCAGGTTGGCATCAGCTAAAGACTGTTAATAACATGATATGCATATCTGGTCGACCTCATTCTCCATAGGGAAATTTGCTGTGAAGTTTCTGTGATTACGATCAGAGCTCCCCAGCGTTCATGGCAAATACCACATGGAAGGCAGACTTGCCACAGGACTGTCTCGTCTGCATCCACAGAACTCAGTGTTCTCTGGTTTCTCTAATACAAACCAAACCAAAACAAAATAATAGATTTTCCCTTAAGATTGAACATAGATGTTCTTGAAAACTGAAACTCCATGAATTCAAGGAGACTGGACCTTAAACCAAGTTGGTCCTAGATGAGGATAAGGGTTGTTACGGCTTTGGGGAACAGTAGATTTCTCTGGGTTAAATGAAAGTTGGTTGTATACCGTATGGAGCCACAGTAGCAGCAACCACAGGCATCCTGAAAAACGTGTGCAGTAAGCACTTGAGGAACTGAAGACCACAGGCGAATGGAACTCAGAACATAATCCTGGCTTTTATGTCCATTTACATCCACTTAGCTTCTTTGAATTCTGTTCTTATCATGTGTAATGGAGAAGAACAATGCCAACCTACTTTGCAGTGTCTTTATATTGAGATGATTAATAAGAAACTCAGCCAAGGTCATACGTGCACAGGGATGGAATATAAAATGTTTTACACATATCATTAAGATGATAAAAGATTAATATTTCAATACAAGGCTCTTAAAGATAAGAAAGAAAACCCAAGAGAAAAATGGACAATGTGTATGAACAAGCAATTAACAGAAGAAATACAAATGGCTATTAAATTTAGGAAAATGTTTTAACTTATTAATAATGAAAGAAATGTGATTAAAGTGAGGAAATATTTTTTTTTTCTGCCAAATTGGAAACATGAGATTGAGGCTGTCTGGTGCGGTGAGGGTGGGGGAATATAGATACAGTTGCACACTAAATGTGTAGATTCAGTGTTTCAAGGAGCCGTGTAAAATTATATGTCAAAATTTAAGTTTCTCATCCTTTGATAGGAGAATTCTACTTCCAGGAATTTGTGGTTATAAAATGGCAGCTCAAGTGCATGAAAGTGTATATATAAAGATATTTTAAAAGAGGTTTTGCTGGAAAAGCGATGTCAAGAGGAAAAAAAATCCCTTTAATTTCCTCTCCAAATTGAAACGTGTTTAAATTTCTTTCCTACTGTGCTGGACAAAACTTTATGTAGCAAAGCAAAATATTAATTTTGCAGCTTGACTTGACCTCTTTTGAAACTAACCCAACTGCAGCTGAGTTTTTAATCTTTACAGTAAACTCTTTTTGAAAGAAAAAGGGCAAATCTTGCCAAGAGTAGAAACTCATGTCTGGGTACAAATTAGACTGTGCGTATGTTGTTATGGTGACCCCATCATTTAAAATCTATAAAATGACTGGATTACATTCAGGGAAAAGACACTGGCTGAGTTTCTGAGTCATCAGTGAAATCACTGAGCAAATTGATATCTGGGCACCACGCGTGGTTTGTCAAATTTGATGGTTAAGGAGATTACATTAGAGTCAGGGAGGTTGTCCCCTGGCCTGTTCTAGAAATAAGGAAAAGCAAATGCAGCTCTTTAGCCCTTATCTTGACACTCCATAGAGATGCTCTGCTGTATGTTAAGTCATAAACCTTTTGATGCACAAACAACATAGCATCAAAAGATGTATAACTGCAAATTGTTAGAATTGCTAGGAGAAATTATTGAGGCACAGTAACAGTGCCAGAGATTAATGCACCAACTCAGAATTTGCCAGAAATAAGAGATAAAGAAAAAGGATATGAACATTGCAATTAACATGTTTATTTTAATAGATACGATTAATTTTGTACCCTGCTGATAGACACTAAGAGAAGCTCTTCCCCCTCAAATAACCAGAAAATATTTATAAAATGTGGCTATATGTAGGCTAAAGGAAAACTTGATTACTTACCTCAATGTAGAAATTACACATCTCATCATTTAACCATTTGTATTACCCTAAAAATAGGCTGCAAACAAATATTAAAAAATAAATTATAAATATAGTGGGACATTTTAAAAGCACTCTTTCAAACTGTTTTGACTCAAAACAGTTTTGAGTCAAAAAGTAAATCAATTTATGGTTAAAGTAAATTTACAGATGGGTTAGAAATTAATAACAATGAGAAAAATACAAATCAAACATACAAATCAAAACTACCAATAGTGTTGTCAATTCAAATTCAAAGCCTTAAAAGCCTTTACTATTAGAGAAGAAATATTTTCAAGAATTAACGAGAGATATTCAGCTCAAGAAGTTACATAAAAACAAAAATAAGCAAAAGCAGGTATTAACCGTGATAGAAGAACACAGTAAGTTAGAAATAAAATGCATAGAAATAATAAATAAAGCGAAGATCCAGCTCTTTGAAAAGATGAACAAAATGGAGTTGTTTGCGGGAAGTGTGATCAAGGGAAAAAAAAGAAAGAAATTCAAACATATAACATTTGGAATTAGAAAAAGGGTATCACCACAGATAGCAAACTAAAACTTTTAAAATAAAGAATTTTTTTTTTTTTGAGATGAGATCTCACTCCCATCGCTCAGGCTGGAGTGCATTGGCCTGATTATAGCTCACTCCAGCTTCAGCTTCCTAGGCCAAGGGGAGTCTCCCACCTCAGTCTCCTGAGTAACTGGGACCACAGGCAAGAGCCACCATGCCCAGCTAATTTTTGTCTTTTTTGTAGATATGGGGTTTCACCATGTTGCCTGGGGTAGACTCAAAATCCCGGACTCAAATAATAAGTGATCCTACCGCCTTGGCCTCCCAAGGTGCTGGGACTTCAGACGTGAGCCACTACGCCTGGCCAAGAACATGTTTTTTTAGCGGTAGTATTCTTAATAGCAAACACACAAACAAAATAATAGTCATCAATAGATAAATCAAACGTATTACATCCAATCTGTGGAATAAGATGGTGCTGTGAAAAAGTATGAGATAGGCCTTTATGTACAAATAAATTAGAATTGCGTATATAGAATGCTTTAACATGTGGTCAAAAGGATGGGTGTGTTGTTCATCTTTGCTTTATGTACATTTAAAAGCTCTAGAAGAATGCATCAGAAATGTTTGATAACACTGGATACATGCTTGGGTATACTGTATGGCAGGAATTAATTAGATGGAAACAGAGAAAGGGGAGAGATTTTTTTTCTGTATATGTACCTTCATACCTTTGCTCTCAAAACTTGCGAATGTATGACCTATTCAGTAAGTTAAATAAATAAAATAGAAGTATTATGAATAGAATTTAAGCAGATTATGGCCAGGCATGGTGACTCACGCCTGTATCTAGCACTTTGGGAGGACGAGGTGGGTGGATCACCTGAAGTCAGGAGTTCAAGTCCAGCCTGGCCAACATAGTGAGACCCCCCTCCTCTACCACAAATACAAAAATTAGCTGGGAGTGGTAGTGGGCACTTGTAATCTCAGTCGGAGGCTGAGGCAGGGGAATTGCTTGAACCCAGGAGGCGGAGGTTGCAGTGAACTGAGATTGCGCCACTGCACTCCAGCCTGGGCGACAGAGCGAGACTCTATTTCAAAACAAAACAAAACAAAACAAACAAAAAATCAGACAAACAAAAAAAGAATTTTTTTTTCATACAGGCTGCTAAAATCGGTGGAAGCAGCGGTGTCAAAGCTCAGCATGCCAGTCACCTCAGCATCCTGCAGTTACAGCTGTCTAACCCGATGCATCTGCTTGGAGACAGCGCCATGCAAGTTCTCTGTTGGAAGCTTTTCCAAAGCCATCCTTTCTTCTTTAGCTCACCCTGCCCCTGCTCTGGGCTGCGCCGTGACAGCCCTCTGACCTGGCCTCCTGCCGTGGTGGTTTGGCCCAGGTCTGCCTCTCCCGGCACCAGCATCCTGTTAAGACCACCAGCTCTGCATGTGGCGGGGGGTTGCTGCTGCCCCTGCTGCAGGCCAGCCACATGCTTCTGAGTTAGCACTACCTTCCCAGCCATGTACTGTGCCTGGAAAACGGCACTCTTGCTAATGGCGCTTGCCTTACCAGGCTGCCCTGAGGGTTGAATGAAGTAATGAAGGGAACATGCTCAGCAGAAGACATACCGTGCCCTGGGTAAGCTTCACTGGTGTCACTGCTGCATCTCATGATGGCCGGCACAGAAGTGTCGCTCAGTGCTGCCTTCAGCAGGAGGTGGTCGCCTGGAGCCTCCACCTGTTGGCTCCTTCAGAGCCCACCCTTGGCTTTTGAATTCAGGTTACACTCTTCTCAGGGAGGTCCCAGACTGTGTGGGATGGGACTGGGGTGGAGGCCACAGTAAAAGGGCCTAGCCCTCTCTACCAGCGTGGGTTCCATCAATGGGAAGCCCCTGGCAGGGGCAGAGTTCTGTGCTCTCTCTTTTTCCTTCTCTGATGTCATCCCCAGCGTGTTCCTGTGTCTAAGTCTGTTTCCCGAAGAACCCAGCAGGCAAGCTTGTCAGTTGACTTTACCAGGCCCCATCCGCCTGAGGGTAAAAGCTTTGACCTCTGTGTTACTGCCGCTGCCTTAAAGACCATCCTCTCATCTCTTCACCCTGTAGGTTTTGCTCATTCTTCAAGAAGAACCTTTTTTGCTTGCTAGTCTTCCCCAAGACCCTGAACAGTTATGCGCCCCTCCAAGCCCCAGGTCACTCTGCCCATTCCCAGGGTTGCCTGAGCGATAGGCAAAGCTGGCACTGCCATAGGCAATGGGGCACCCAGCCACTCCTCAAATCTGTGATGTCAAATCTACGGCAATATCTTGCCTTAATTTTCCCTATACACTCTACATTCTCACTAGATATTAGGGATTTGTTGAACTGGAATTAGAAGTTTCATGAGAAAGATTTTTCTCCCTTTCTTTTAACAGAATTATCCATTTGAGAGAATCATAAATTTAGCAGAGTCAATACATTCCCCCCATGTGATTCTAATAAATGGAACCACCCAGGCCCTTTAAATGTTCAATTATGTTGGGGGTTGAAGGGGCATGTGTTTTCTTTTTACACAGTATTTTGACTTTAAAAAATATCTGAAATGAATCAGAATTCCATCCTACAAATACTGGTAAATGTATTCGCAGATTCATCCTTCAAAGCTCCAGGGGGAAGTTTGGGAATCATAACTTTCATCAACGTCTAGGCTGTCAGTTCCAGGCTAATTAACAGCCAGATGCCAAGAGGACACTCGGATGACTGCTGTGTAAACACAGGGCAAAGGCCATCCCGTGGGAGAAGCCGATCAATGGGGTCTGAATTCAGGGACAAATATGGACTTTGGGGCGTGGCCTCAGTTTGAAGAGGTATGTACCTCCGATTGAATCTCTTTGCACATACTCTGAACTCAGGAGGATCAGAAAAGTGTGAGTCAGTGGGACCGACACTCAGCTCCTCCCCGGCCTGGCTCTGAGACCCCCTGTGAACCCGTGTCCTTGTCCGGGACAAATAGATTCGCTGATCTCCACTTTATTGGGCCCTTCAGAAACGTAAAGGAGACAATGTCAAGGAGTATTTGGTGCAGGCTGAATTCGAAGTACAGAACTGGGGGAGTGGGTGAATTTTAAATGAGATCTAGTCAGATCTCCTGAGACTGTAAGTGAGGGAGCTGGACCACAGAGAGGAGAAGAGGTTTCCTGGCTGGTTCCTGGAAGAGTGAGGATCAGGACCCAAGTCTCCAAGCAATCCATCCTGAGCGTCCCATCAGCTCTGCCTCTCTGATGAACTGCTAGCGATGCTATCCATCCCCAACACATGTTGACTGTACCCCTGCCAAGTCCTTTTCATGCATTATCTTAATTCCACCAACAACCCTATGACGCTGGTGCTGTTACTTCCCTTGTATAGAGGAGGAAACATAGGCTCAGAGCTGGGAAAGTTGCTCAAGATTACGCAGCTAACTACTGGCGGTACAGTAATGGAACAGCATTGGCATCCACAATGCCACTGGCATCTGTTACCAATCAGGCCTCCCCCGGAAGAACCTGCACTGCCTCCCAATCCTAAGTAGTAATGGCAGTTTTATTTCATTCTCCAAACAGATATCACTTGTTGTAATAGAGTTTATGCATGTAGAGGAAAACGAATGCATTATGTGTTTAAATTAAGCATTTAAAAATGAATGTTATTAAATGTTTCTTTTTTAAAAGCATTTTTATTTTATATTGATAGTTTCCTTAGCTTTCTGGGCCATGACAGAAAAAAGTAGTGAAGAAGATCGTGCATGTGCACACACATACACACACACACATTTTTCCGTGTTATTCCTTCCTCTTTAAAAATGCAACTTGTTCCTTCCTCAAAATATTTATACTTTAATTAAAGTGGCCTAAGGCAAAACTAATTTTCATGAGAGATTACTCAGTTATAGGCAGTTGCTATAGTTACACCTGAATTAAGCAAGATACATGATATAATAACTTCGCTATATAGAACTTCTCCCAGAAATGTGTTACACACTTCCACCATCTATCGGGTAAGTTGAAAGGCTTTTCAGGGCTCCGTCTTCCAAATGAGCTCCAAGAAAGGTTTAATGGAAGGGATGGGAAAGGTCAAAGGGAAGAGCAGAAGGTTTTTACAGCGGTGGTGTTCTTCTGTGCTGTCACTGTGTGTTTCGTGAAGACGTTGACTAAAGCAATGACTCTTTAACAAAATCTATGAACTAGGGCCCTTAGTTAGTACCAACAGGAAGTTCTGCCAGGGCTGAAGTTGTGGGGGATGATTCCTACCAGGTACGACTTGAAAGCTCTGTGAGAGACATGTGCATAGTATATATTTCTTTAATTGTTTCAAGTGAGGACAAGACCACAAATAATTTCCAGTTTCGTAAAGAAAACTCTCAGAAGAACGACAACAAAATTACATGTGGCAATGACTGGTATGTTTTTTTTTTTTTTTTTTTTTTTTTTAAATAATTCCCCAATGACCTTATGTAGTATGGAGAATGTTGAAAACCAAACATCAACTACTGGAAGATAAACATCAGAAAGGCTTTCTTGGGTATTGAAAAATGTTGACTACAAGTTACAATCAAAGATATGGCTATTTTTCTTCTTCTTTTTTACTTAGGTCATAACTGTATTATTAAATAAGTAGCCAATAATAGACACATTTGGAGCATATATGTTTTTAACTCCAATTCTATGTGTGCCTTGGGAAATTCTTAGGGGGTTTTTCCTAAAATCATACAGACTATGAGTCTGGATCTTGCACTACTCCCTCCCCCATAGCTTTTCCTTCACACACAGAAAATGGGGCAGAGGGAAGAAGGACCTAACGTGAGATGAGACCTGCTGTGGCCCAGCTTCCTGTTAGGTCATCTCCAGGAGAACCTGCAAGACAGGCTTCATGGGCCTTTCTTAGGGATCAGGAAGTTAGGCCTCACACAGGCCAGCAATTTGCCTGAAACCTCAGTGTCAGGATTCAACCCTGGACAATGCCAAGCCTCTCTACTGAGCCTCTGACTCCCAGCCTCTCCACTGAGCCTCTGATGCCCAGCATCTCCACTAGGCCTCCGACGCCCAGCCTCTCCACTGAGCCTCTGACTCCCAGCCTCTGCACTGAGCCTCCGACGCCCAGCCTCTCCACTGAGCCTCCGATGCCCAGCCTCTGCACTGAGCCTCCGACGCCCAGCCTCTCCACTGAGCCTCCGACGCCCAGCCTCTGCACTGAGTCTCCGACACCCAGCCTCTCCACTGAGCTTCCGATTCCCAGCATCTCCACTGAGTCTGTGACTCCCCAGTGCATGGCTTTCCGCTTACTGAGCAGAGAGTGAAGATGACTTTGAGTTCACCTCAAGGTGCCACATTCTTATCCTATTGTCACAGTGATGCAAACAACACAAACATCTCAGGAGGAGAAAGAACAGCCCAGGGACCCAGCCACAGGGTTTGGCTGATCAACCAGACTTTTAAATTTTGGTTTCCTTTATTTTTGCAGCACTTTTCCTACGTGTGGAACCAATTTCTTCATTCTTACCTGATACTCAGATTTTATCTTTCCTTTGCAGGATTAAAATATTATTATCATTATTATTACTAGCTAAAGATCATTTTGAGATGCATTCAAACTCTTCTGTCCCTTCCTTGCTAAAGTGTTATTTTAGAGAAAGCCCTGGTTACACCTGCCCCGCACCCCACAGTGAGAGTTCTGTCAATACTAATTGGTAATCAATGAAGAGGAGTCTGGACTCCTTCCTTCAACTCTGGAGCAATATTTTTGATCTTCATGACCTGTTGCCCAGGTGAACAATGACTAATCTTCTTAAGAGAACGTAAATCTCATTTTCTGATTTGCTGCATCTCTCTCAACCATTTAGGGAACAAAGATGCATCTGTGTCCTTGAACTATCAACCTGATTATAGGATTATACTTCCCAGAGTCTCTAATGCCTTTACCCAATCAGCTGCCTTGCAGGTGGGCTCATCAGGGTGAAACCCTCCCCTGGCCCTTGACCTCCCTGCTACCCCAGGGTGAACTTGGCTGGGCTGAGAAAGAACATTATCCTCATGCTCCATGGGTCCTACCTCATGTCTGGGGTGCTTGTCTCTAAGCACCAATTTAGAGACAAGTTTCGTCTGACAATTTTTACAGCAGTTGACTTGGGGTGGCTTTCATTTCTTCTACTTTTCCTTTGCTTGCCAACGGCATTTCTAGTAAAAGTATGTCACCTTGGTCTGCTCATCTGCCTGTCTCTCTTCCTGACTCTTTGTCCACTCAAGGTCCCTGAAACCGAGCCCCCTTAGCCTGTCTTCTCACACCTTGAATAACCTGTTCCTCTTCTGCCCACTTACCTTGCAAGCACAGACCCAATGAAAACTCCCTTACTTTGGATTTATGCAGGAAGTAATGAATGCACCTCGCAATAGCAGCCAAGGAAACAGCAGGGCTCCTCACAGCCTCCGTAAGGGATGTGCAACCTCACCTGAATAGCCTCTCCTCTGATAGCTCCATGACGAAAATATTGAGTAAGAAACATAGCCTTGGGCCAGACACAGTGGCTCACACCTATAATCCCAGTTTGGGAGGCTGAGCTGGGTGGATCATGAGGTCAGGAGATTGAGACCATTCTGGACAACATGTTGAAAACTCATCTTTACTAAAAATACAAAAATTAGCTGAGCGTGGTGGTGGTGTGCGCCTATAGTCCAAGCTAATTGGGAGTCTGAGGCAGGGGAATTGCTTGAACCAGGGAGGCAGAGGTTGCAGTGAGCCAAGATCGCGCCACTAAGCTCCAGCCTGGTGACAGAGCAAGACTCCGTCTCAAAAAAAAAAAAAAAAAAAAAGCCTATCCTGTGTGCCAATCGAAGATTCAGGGACTTCAGCTCTACTGTGTAACAGACTTCTGACAGCTCCTGCTACACTTGAGAGTGTAAAAGGCTTATAAGTAGGACGGTCCTGAGCAAGCCTGAACATGTGCTCACTTTACCTATAGTGATGATTCCTGTTTAAGTCTTGAGAAAACAGCAGAGGGAAGCTACACGCATTTTCCAAGGTCACCCACCTGAGTGGTTTGGCATCAGCATGGGTGCTCTATGCTGTAGCACAAGGGTCCTCAACGCCCAGGCCACAGACTGGTACCACACAGCAGGAGGTGAGCTGTGGGCAAGCGAGCAAAGCTTCAACTGTATTTACAGCCGCTCCTCATGCCTTGAATTACTGCTTGAGCCTGACCTCCTATCAGATCAGTGGTAGGTGGCATTAGATTCCCATAGAAGTGCGAACACTATAGTGAACTGCAAATGTGAGGGATCTAGGCTGCGTGCTCCTTGTAAGAATCTGATGCCTGATGATCTATCACAGTCTCCCATCACCCCCACATGGGACAGTCTAGTTGCAGGAAAACAAGCTCAGGGCTCCCACTGATTCTACATTATGGTGAGTTGTATGATTATTTCATTATATATTGCAATGTAATAATAATAACAATAAAGTGCACAATAAATGTCATGGGCTTGAATCGTCCCCAAGCCACAAAACTATCCACTCTCCAACCTCTTTGGTCTGTGGAAAAATTGTCTTCCATGAAGTCAGTCCCTGGTGTCAAAAAGGTTGGGGACTGTTGCTATTAGCCCTTCTATTGCCTACTCAGATTTCCTGTTTCAGTGCTAGAAAAACAGGGTCAGAAGCCTGGTTCCCTGCTTTTGAAAGGGCTGTGTTAAAATCAGAGCTGGTGGGTGGGAAGGTGGGGTAGACTGGGCAAGTGAGCAGGAATTAGAGGGACCCCCTCCTGGAGCTCCTCAGAGCCAGCTCAATGCAGACCAGAGACTTGGCCATGTGTCTTGAGAGTCATCCTTGCCTCCTTGCCCCAACCTTCCAGGACCAGCTCTTGACAACCAGAGTCTTCTGCTTAAGAGCACCTGCCTCAGAAGGCAAAGGCCCTCACCAGACAACTGAATGCTCCTTGCAAGGAGGGTCTGCCATTTAACAGAGGCCAGGGAAGGAGTGGCCCATTGCAAGGAAGTAATGCATGTTGAAATGTCAGGGGACTTCGGAAAAGCAATTGTATGTAAGGCTTTGTCTCAGATCATGAGGTCACTTATGGCCTCAGAGATGAGACAGGAAGGGAAAGGGCTTCGGCAGGTGGCCTCAAGCTTGTGTTCCAAGCAGCAGATGGCCCCGGAGGTGCCATAGTGGGGCCTACCCATGCCAAAGGGCATGATAAAGGAAAGGTTGGTGCTGAATTTTGGTCAGATCATAGTGGAAGGGGCAGCTATCACCTGAACCAAGGCAGGGAACTCTTCAACATGAGAATTTTGGATACTAACCAGCAGGGGGACTGCAGGGGCACAAGAGAGCCAATGTCACCATGCAGACCTCCTAAAGCGGTTGTTCAGGGTGGACACACAGCTGTCTCTGCCCACATTTCATGGCCACAGCAAGTCACATGGTCAAGCCCAGTTGAGTGGGGAGGAAAACATACCTTGCCCAAAGGAGGCCATACAGGGTGTGAGGGACAGAAGAGTTGTGAACCGACACTACAGTCAACCCCTCTCCAACCTTTGAGTGACATCTGCCTGCTACCCTCAAGCTCAATTTGTGGATCCAGCCCAGCCTAAAACCTCCAGGAGGAGCAAATCAAGAAGGAATGGTTTGTAACAATGGAATTGTCTGTCCCATGTCTTCTGGGAAGGCACAGAACAGCCTTGGGGGGCACAGGTTCTTTAAACCTCCAAGTCAGGTGAGGTGGACGTTGAAATAGGCCCTGGGTTTGCAAGGCTGGTGAAGTGGGATCAGGGACATGTGCAAAGTCCCATGACATAAGCGAGGGGGTTCAGATTCTCCTGCTATAGGCCACAGAGACAATAAACTTCAGAGCACCTGCATGTAAGAAAATTAAATGATTTTTGAGATTGTTTTTAGAATGAGGAAGAGCTATGAGTACTACAGGTTAAATGAAAGAGCAAAATAATGAGGAAACCAGGAATTGTTAATAAGCACCCAACAGTATTTCATTTAAGATTCAGAACAATGTGTAAGGTAGGTACTACTCTTCCTGTTGTTCAGAAGAGGGAGCTGGAACTTGGAGAAGTCGCATGACTTGCTCAGAAAAGCTTGTTCTTTGTCCCATTAGATGTACTCAAATTAGGCAGAGGTGGAGAAAATGATGGAGAGGAAGACTCACTTTTGTAAATAAAAGTACTGCCATGGGTAAATAGTTCCTCTATTCTGCAGATACGATGGCATTGTACCTGCTAGATGACAGTTAGAAGCACATATGGGAAGCAGAGTCACCAGAAATGCACTCCCAGAAAGAATCCCAAGGACATGTCTCAGACCAAATGAAGGTTGGGGCAGAGCCTACAATGAGTCTTGAGCTCTCAACCCCTAGTCTGAGAATCAGACTTCACTGATGCCTTCACTGTAGTTGGTTTCTGCTGTTTTAATTCTTTTTTTTTTTTTTTTTTTTTTTTTTTGAGATGGAGTTTCGCTCTTGTTACCCAGGCTGGAGTGCAACGGCGCGATCTCGGCTCACCGCAACCTATGCCTCCTGGGTTCAGGCAATTCTCCTGCCTCAGCCTCCTGAGTCGCTGGGATTACAGGCAGGCGCCACCATGCCCAGCTAATTTTTTGTATTTTTAGTAGAGACGGGGTTTCACCATGTTGACCAGGACGGTCTCGATCTCTTGACCTCGTGATCCACCCGCCTCGGCCTCCCAAAGTGCTGGGATTACAGGCTTGAGCCACCACGCTGTTTTAATTCTTAACTGGGGCTGTATCTCATGCTTCTGAAAAGCTGAAAGTCCCAGCTAGCGCTCTCCTCCATGGCAAGGCTGTTTTGATAGCAGTAATGTCTTCAAAGGACCTTGGTGGGTTGTGGGTGTTAGGAGATAATACCTTTCTACTTGCATGGACAGTGTCAGTCCTTAATCTGGGTATTTTCAGATGTATAGTCACTTTTCTCTGCAGACAGGCTTCTGTGATAACCAGGGGAAAATACAAATCCATTACCATTAATTTGCATAATCTGCCCTTTGATCTGCGGAATTGTTTTTGCCTTAGAAAAACGCTACTATGCCTAAATTTGTTATTCTTAACCTTTTGCACAGTGAAAATGCTTTCTAGCCTTCAGAAATTTCTTAAGTGGATGTAAATTTAAAAAGAGATCCTTTAACATCGCCGGCTTAAGTGCTGGACAGGCCATGTTGCTGGGCTTCTGCTGGGGCTTCCTGGCAGCTGTAACAGAAAAGGCTTGATAGACCACTTAGTAAATGAAGTTGGTAAATCCAATATTCATTCTAAGAACTGTCCCTAAGTACTTAGCACCAATTTTACTATTCTTCTACAATGTACTCAGCACACAGAGAGATGGGGCAGCTGATTAGCTGGAAGTGGGGATTGTCCCGCCATTTCATTTCTAGTCCTAGTCCAGGACAGCACAGAGCCCACAATATTCGAATAGGCAAGTGATAATACATTTTAAAAGTGGACCTTTTCAAACCAACTTTACAAAAGTCACTTTTGAAGCCATTAGTGACATCTGAAATGGGTCCTGGATGATTTCAAAGAATTGTTAATTATGTCAGCTGTTAATGGCATTGTAATTATATAAGAAAATGCTCATTTTTTTTAGAACAGCAAAGCATGCTGAAGAAGGTAAGGATGAAATGATCTGGCATCCATAATTTGCTTTACAATATTTCAGAAAGATGGAAGGACAGGAGGAAGGAAAGAAGCAAGGAAAGAGAGGAGAAAGAGGGAGGGAAGGAAGGAAGGAAGACAAGAAAACAAATAAATGAATGAAGGTAATTTCTTGACATTTGGGATCTGGGTGATGGGTATATGGGGCCATTGTAGAGATGCCTTTGTGGTGTTTGGTAATTTTCATAATAAAACAAGTAGGCTTTTGATATGCCTAAGTTACAACAATAAAAGAAAACATCTATGTTTCAAGAATGAGGTAAGCAGAGAACAACAAGGAACAAGGACTGAGAAGTATTTGGAACATAAAAGGATCATTGTTACAAAAACTAAGAGGAAAATCTTCACCTGAAATGAATATATTTCATGGAACAAAGGAAAATCTTATAAAGGGATGGTTTTCTATTCTTAAAGAGATAAAAATATGTCATTTTTAAAACAGCAATATGATGGTAGAAGGGGAGAATAAAATGTTTAATAAACCGAATAGCATCATTGTTGGAAGAAATTAAAATAAAATAATGGCTCTTTGGCAAGTGAAGCAAATGACACAGAAAATAAAAATAGAGAAAAATACTCAGAAAGTTGAAATTTATTAAGAAATAAGAAGAATGTGAATAAAGATAACATTTTTGCTCATCAGAACTGATACAAGCCAATCTTGGCCACCAGAGTACAAGAAATAAACTCTCTAGTTTGGGGACTATAAATTGGTATAGTATTTCTGAGGAGCCATTCAGCATTATCTGCTAACATTTTAAAGATAATGTTTGGCCTTGTAATTCTACCTCTAGAAAAATATCCCATAGAAATGCTTGAATACATGCTGAATGATACATTCACAGAAATATGCACTGCAACTCTGTAAGTGTGAAAAACTAGTGATCATTTAAATGTCCATCCATTGGGAGGTGGTTGAATAAACTATAATATGTGCATTTGACAATGACTACTGCACAGTCAAGGAAAATAATCACAAATATGTCAGTACTGACAGGAGAAGAAAGAATTTCACTTTTACAATTTTATGGTTTTTGAATTTTAAGGAAAAGCATGCATAAATCTGTTATTTGTGTAATCGTATTAAAGGTAACATAAAAACATTTTTAAAAAATCAACAGAAATGGAAAATAGAGTCTGGAAATACTGTCCTTTGTAATGGGATCAGAATTGGTAATCAAAGGTATAATGCAATTGACTAAGACTAAATATGAAAACAGCTCACGATATTCAAGGCAAAACAAACAAAATTTCTCAAAACATTCCGGTAGAATGTTTGAAATTTAGGATGAAAATGAAAACCCATTATTAAAAAAAAAATGGGTTACTTTAATTCAAGAAGGATTTTAAGCCATCTCCTTTATTATATAGCTTTTTCTAAACACTGGAGATGAACAAGATGAAAACTGTTGGTAGGAAAAAGATGATAAACAAGGAAACAAACTAAAAAGTCACGGGTATAATGCAAAAAACTAAAATATGGCAGTGTGACAGAAAAAAATGGCCTTTACTATAATTATTACTAAAAATGTCTTTAAATCTACAAATGTTGAAAATAAATATTTGAGAGTGAGAAAGCTGTCATGGAAAAGAATTATGGATAAACATCTAAAACCAATAAAAATACATCCTTAGAACTATAAATACACATATTGATGACCCACAGAAGAAGCTGTGAAATATCCCAAATGAAAAAATTAAAGTTTTGGGGAAAAAAAAGTATTTAAAAAAAGATAATAGAAACAACAGAATTTTTAAAAAGTTTCCCATGTTAGATGAGTAGAAAATGAGAAATTGGTCTGCAAAAGACAGATAACCCAACCGGAAAATGATCAAAAGACTTGAACAGACACTTCACAAAAGAGGAAATCCAAATGTCCAATAAACATGCAAAAGGTACTTTACTTCCTTAGTCATCAAAGTGAAAACTAAAGCTGCAATGAGGTTTAACTATACACTCTTCCTTTCCTCTCTAATTTCTGTTTCCCAGTCTGAGGGGGTAAAAGAAGGTAGGCTAGGGAGATGGAATCATGTTTCCTTACTCCCAGATTTAGTCTCTCTTTTTAAATTTTGCTTTTGTTCCTAACTGATCTTAGAGTCAAATCATCTCTTACATGGCATCTTCTGGATTTTTAATAGACATAGCCTTTTAAAAACACTTCTCAATTTTTGTTTCCTTACTGGTAAGCTGGTTTGTCTCTCTTTGTACCCAGCCCACTATTATAGCCAGTGGTGTGGTGTGCTGGTGAAGGATTAGCAACCAGATGTCTAAAATATGTGCATGTGGACATAAGTTCATTGTACATTTACTGCTATAAGGAATATGCAGGAAATACCTAAAAATAATGCTAAATCATATAATACTCATTATTATAAATTTCTTATAGCCAATTTATTCTCATGAAATGACTTTATTGATTTTTTTCCTGCCAAACTTTTGTGCAATATCTGTAGTCAACCTATGGTTCCAATTCTTGAATGAGAATAGTTCTGATATAAATGTGGGTTGATATTTTCATTCATGTTAACAAGTAAAAAAGAAACAACAATGAAGCTTCACTAGTTTGTTCATGATGTGAGTGACTTCTTTGCTGAATTGATGAGTTTTCTGACAATGGAAGAGTATATTTGCAAGCCTTTGTGCTATTCACAATATGATGGCTATAGACATGACATACTTTCATGTTTAATCTGCACTGAGTATTAACATTTCCTCTAGCATGCTTAAGACTAAGCAATCAACAATAAGTTAAGCCCTGGTTCATAGCATTTGCCAATACCCATGGTGTAAGTACTCCCACCATGGCCAATTACAAGCTCCTGATGTGACCTGACTGGTCACAGCCCTGAGAAAAGATTCCCAGTGGCCACCATCAAATGGTGTGTCCACCATCAAGACACAACAAATGTAAACCACAAGAGCACTGATAATAGTAAAATGTAGCAAAATAATTAGGAAGTGATAAGGTTTAAGTGTTTATTGCTGTTGCTTTTAATAAAATGAATCTAACTGTGAATTTTTATGATTTGCTTTTTCATAATGCCTTAACAACCATCTTGCAAAATCCCTGAAAAATCTCACAAGCGGCTCTTGGATCTTTCCTTGTGCTCTTGATAGTCCCACAGAATGGCAGAAGAGGGAGACAAAAATTAGTCAGATATGTGTCATGATTGAGGCTGGAGTCCAAGAGGCATGGAGGACGTACATTAAGAGAAAGATTGAGGGTAAAACAAAAAAGCAGAGGGGCTTCTGTGTCATTCCCCACTGAGGACTCAGGGAGGAGAATGCATGATTCTGCAGAAGATCCCAGACCAACACTCCTGGGATGCCCTGGGCTCCCTCTGGGTGTGGAAGGCAGTGAAAAATTCCTGCTCACTCCTGTGGGGTCGCTCAGGGGTCATGGAAGTTTGGCCAGGGAGTTTCCCAGAGGAGTGGTGGTGGTTAGAAGGAAGGACCCCATAGGCAGATAAAGGCCAAACACCTAAGTTAAGTCAATGGCCAGCATTGTCAGACTCGGGAGAAACGCACCAGGGAGGTTAATATGGCACCGGTTGGTTGGCAGAGGTAGCTACTGAGCCGTGACCAAGCTGAGAACAGTGAGTCATGGCAGCCAGAGACATGGGCAGCAGTGACAGAGACAGAGCCAGACCGGGGCCACCAGACCACACACACTAGGGTCAACTCTAGGCCTGGGGCTGCCCTTTCCCCTGGAGCTGCAGTACTGTTTTCATCCTTGACTTTCAGAAGCCACCCAGGGGGGATCAGGGAGAGAGGAGACATCAAAGACCAGGTGATGGGAAAGAGTCCGGGCTACCCCTGAGGCAGCCTAGAGGATGGGTTGGGGCATTTCCTAGGTGACACAAAAATGTGATTTCTTCCCTGCTACTCAAGTCCCATTGACTGCAAAATCTGCAAAGGAAATCTGGTTTCCTTATTTTCTTACTATAGGAAATGTCAGTTTGTAATACAACAGAATCTTCACTAGGGACTTGGAAATTCTATCTAAAAACCAAGTACTTATTCACAGTTGTATCTGGATTTAAAAAGCACCTCATTCTAGAAGGATTTCTGGTGAGGGTTTGAGTCAGTGTTCTTGGTGGGAGCCATGAGGGCAGGGCTGGGTATGAGGAAGGGTGAGCTGTGCCAGGCACTGACAGCTCAAAGTTCCCCTTCCTCTTAGTGCTGGGGGCTCTTGCTCCTGGAGATGCAGGTCCTTAGTGCTCTTAGTGCTGGGGGGCTTGTAGTGCTGGGGATACAGGTTTCCACTACAGGGAATTGCATGTGGGATGCAGGGAAGGAGGGGCTGTCAGCTGGATATGACTTGAGCGAGTCAAAGCTCTGTTGGACGCAATACTAACAAGCAACCATGGGTGCACGTCTGCAGACTGGCCGAGGATGGCTGCAGCACCCACTGAGGCTTCAGGTTTATCTGCTCCTCCCCACTGTGTTTCTCAGTTGTGCCATTAAGTACTCTGGGGACTTCCTTCTCTCTCCTTTCATCTCCACAGTGGCCCCGGGGCCCAGAAATCCAGGCCAAAATAGCTTCAGTTTTCCACTTTCTTAGAGTTACCAGGGGCTCCAAACCCCGCAACTCATCAGCTCAACTCTTTGTTTCCACCCTGAGAAAACTCGCATTCCCCCAGGGCTGCATGCACAGGCAGTGGGGAGTGCCCATTTTCCATCCAGAAATTATTGACTTGCTTTGAGAATTCTTCAAAGGAAATTTTCTCACACTTGGCAATTTAATGAGTTTGTTTATTTACTCCAGGGCTTTATAGGAGGTGCAAACCCTTCTCATCAAAATTACATGTGGACTTAGAGTATTGCTGTATTAGGATTTTCATCAGTTTTTATTTTTTAATACTAAGCATGGTTTTGCAGACAGCTGTATAGGTGGTACCCACGTCATCACCCACGTTTTTCACTGTGCCCTTGATTGGGCTGGGATGGCGTGCCTCCTGTCTTGCGAGGAATGCCATGCACCCAAGACTCGGGCAGCGCATGATGGAGCTTCCTGGGAGAAAAACAAGAGACTCGGAAATTCCCAAGGTCAAGACATCACATCTGCTCAGCATTCCCCTTCAAGTGGAATTCTCAGGAACGGCTGTGGGCTTTGTTCGAATAGCCATGGCGAAGGGTGCTTTGCTGACCTCGTGAGCTGAGGCTGATTTTCTGAAACTGTGCTGGGGCAGAGGCTCCAGGGCGTGTTTAACTGCGGTCTCTGGCGACACCCCCGTGAGTGCTCTCCTCCTCCAGCCACGCCCACTGAGGGACAGTGTGGTCATCCACTTCTCCTTACACAATGCCGTGTGTGGCTGTCTTGTCACCTTCCTAACCAAAGTTCTGGTCGGGTGGACCCTCATGGAAAGGGCACTGGTGGTCTCAGACTGGAATTGCTCCCTGTCCCACTTCAATGTTGCAAATGTCCCCTGCCCAAGTGCCCACTGTGCAGTAGGAGAGCCTGTGTGACACCCCACTCATGTTAACAAGAAAGAAACGATTTCCTCCTATTGTCACTTTCCTGTAGGGTCAGAATTTGTCCCATTTTGACTTTGCTGTATGAGTGACTTAAGGTCCTATGTGTGAGTTGGGCCCCTCAAAGAAGATCTCACTGTGAGGAAAAGTTTTTTTTTTTCTTCTTACCCTTATTCCAGATTGATTCATAGGCTCTCATGATAGAATTAGAGTCATTTCAGCGGAAGCATCTTTGAAGACACCTGACTTTATGGCAGATTGACTGGAGTTGTGGAAGTCTCCGAGCAAAAGTGTATTTCCTCCTAGGGTCCTGTTTAAGAAGTTATATGTGTTCGGGGACTATGGGCATTCACTAAGGAGGGAGGAGCAATGTCTGTGCTGATCCACCCAGCTACAAACCAATCTGTAGGGTGTTGAGTTACAGTTAGGACTAGAATGCCAAACCATAGCGGATGCACAGACAGACCTACGATGGTTCCTTCCCAGGGAGTGAGGAGCTAGCTTTGCTGATGTATTAGTAGCTAAAACAGGAAAATAAAGGATGATGGGGTAATAGCAGAGCCTGGAGCAAGAGAAGGCTTTTCAACATACACACCCCATATAGAACTCATATGTAGCAAATGTAAAGAACTCTCACACCCCAATAAGAAAAAGAGAAAACCCAGCAGAAAGTGGGTAAAAGATGTGGCTGAGTGTTTCATGGAGGAGATATTCAAATGGCCCATGCATGAGAAGATGCCCACCTTGATGGGTTGTCAAGGAGATGCCACAGGAAACCACAGGAGATGCTGCAATGCACCCTTCAGAATGGCTCAAACAAGAATGACAGGCAAGCCCAGCGTTGGTGAGGATTTGGAGCTGTTAAACCTCTCACACACTGCCACTGGGGGTGTGAATGGCACCATTATTTTGGAAACTGAGTGTCCACAGTTGTCACACCCCTTTGTATCTTATCCTTCCCCCTGCAATTCCACTCTCAGGCAGGTATCCAGCAGAAATGCATGTGAATGTTCACCCAAAGACATACGCACAGAAATGTTCATAGTGGCAGTACTTATATCAGTAAAAACATGGAACCAATCCAAAAGTCCATGAAGAAAAGAAAAGGTAAATACAGTAAAATATCATACAGTCATAGAGGTGGACAGATCAAAACAATTCACCACCACAACACAAATGAAGCTTGCAGATATGACATTAGACATCAGAAGCTAGACACTGAAGATATATACTGTATGATTCTATTTATGTTAAGCTCAAAAACAGGCAAAACTGATCTGTGGTGTCCAGAGTCTGGATAATGGGAGAAGGGCTTAGTTAACCAAAGTGGACATGAGAAGGGTAACTCTGGGTTGCTGGCAATGACCTGTTTCTTCTTTCAATTGATATAAAATGTTTTAAAATATTTATGGTGTACATGTGAGTACTTGTTCTATGCATAGAATGTGTAATGATCAAGTCGGAGTATTTGGGATATCCATCACTGTATTAATCGTTTCTATGTGTCGGTAACATTTCAAGTTCTCTCTTCTAACTACTTTGAAATATACTGTACAGTTGCTGACTGTTGTCACCCCTATTCTGCTATCAAGTATTGGGATTTCTTTCTATCTAACTATATGTTTGTTCCCACAAATCAACCTCTCTTTATCTCTTCCTCTCACCCTCTTCCCAGCCTCTCATATTTGTCATCCTATTTCCACAGCCCTTTCTTTTTTTCTGTAATGAGCCAGATAATATAGGATTCTATTCTCTGTCTCCATGAAATCACCTTTTTTTTCAGCTTCTGCATTATGAGTGAGAACATGAAGCATCTGTCTTTCTGTGTGAGGCTTATTTCACTTAACATAATAACCTCCAGTTCCACCCATGTTGCTGCAAACAACATGATTTCATTCTTTTTTATGGCTGCAAAGTATTCCATTGTGTATGTACACTGCATTTCCTTTATCCCTTTGTCCATCAATGGGCACTTAGGTTGATCGCATGTCTTTGCTGTTGTAAATAGTGCTGCAATACATGGACACAGGGAGGGGAGCACTACACACTGGGGTCAGTTGGGGGGAAATAGGGGAGGGATGGTGGGGGATGGGGAGCTGGGGAGAGGAAGAGATGGCAAGGGGAGACATGCCAGATGTAGGTGGTGGGGAGGAAGGCAGCAAATCACACTGCCACGTGTGTACCTATGCAACAATCTTGCATGTTCTTCACATGTACCCCAAAACCTAAAATGCAACAAAATAAATGGGAAAAAAAATAGTGCTGCAATAAACATGGGATGCAGCGATATCTTTGACACACAGATTTCTTTTGCTCTGGATAAATACCCAGCTGCTTCCTCATCTAAGTGATGTTCTGTTGATGGTCTATGGGTTTGTTGCATGAGTGTGTTTACTTTATGAAATCCATTTATCTGTTTGCTTATTATTTGTGCATCTTTCTGCATGTGTGTTATACTTTAATGAAACTGTCTTATATGAAATTTTATTTAAAAATGGAAAAAAGAAAGAATGAAGAGGGGCTTGTGGGTTCTTAGGGGTCTAATTATTCATAAGCCTTAAATGTCTTATGAATTAAGACCTACTAAGGAATAAGACATTTCTGCCATAAAAGTGACATGCCCTGATAGCTGTTGTCCTGAGAAGAATGAGGCTCATGCCCATAGCCTAGAGCCATGCTCAGCCAATCCCAGCTGAGCCCAGCAGAGCCACAACCTGCACATGACTCTGGGAATGAGAAATAAAGCCTGAGGTTCTTGGGTCTGTTTGTTACACAGCATTTTTGCAGCAATAGCTGCCTGATGCAAAGAAAAACAGCCAAACACAGGTGTTTCCTCTATCAAAGAGTGACATCTGAAATACACCTATTATCTTGCAAAACTTAGGAAGTTATAATGACACCCTAGTTATCAGGTCTTAGATTTGGGTTCCTTTTTGCACATTTTGAATATATAAAGACTTGTAATGTTCAATTCTCTTTGAGCCTCATGCCTTGGCACCTGGGTGCTAGTTGAGGGTGGGCTGGTTGGCAATGCCACCTGGAGTCATGCTGTAGCTACCACTACCACTTGCCCCCTGCCAATGAAATAGAACAGCTGGGAGTTATTTTATTTTCCTTCTCAGCATCTGTTTTGACAGGAAACTCTCCCTCAGCAGATTTCTGAACAGCAGCTGGTGTTGATGATTGCAAGGTGCCCAACAGACTGGTGGGACCAAGGCTCCTGCCATCTGCTCTCCCCCAAACTTGCCTGTGGTCAGCATGGACCCTGCAGACCTGGAGGCCCAGAGCAGGGGTGGGCTGGGCCTGGAGTTGACTCCTCTGGTTCCAGGGTCATCCTGAAACTTCTCTAGCCACTGCCCCAGGTCTCATGGTGCCCGTGTCACCCCTAACCCACATGTACATCTCAGGAAAGGATAATTTTGGTCTTTAGATTTTCCTGAATGTCATTCAACTTTATTCCTCCATTTCCCTCTCCAAAATGCCTCTTCACACAGCTCCATTTGTTTGTTAATAAAATCTATGTCCCATGGGGAAAGCTGCGCTCCCATTTCCAAAATCCAGATCATAATGATACATTTCTGGATTTCAGAGAAAATGGGGGAAGCCACATAATGACTGGATAAGTCCCTCTTCACTTTAGATGAAGGTCAGTCAAGATGAAGAGGAAAATACCAAAATATCTCCTAGTATAGATACTGACCTGGCTACAGAACCAGGGAAAGCTAACAAAATCACCTGCTTGCCCGCCTTCTCTGCCTGGCTGGGCCACAGAGACCCTCTTTCTGGTTTTCTAGTCCCTGCTGTGGCCCAGGTGGACCTGGAGAAGTCAAACCAAGGTGAGACCTGGGCAAGAGCCTCACTTGAGTCCTCTCCTGTCACTAATGAGCCCCAGCAGCATCCCTCTGACACCACCAAAGTCAAGGGACTGTGCTTCCTAAAGCAGTAAGGCTGAAAGCCACTGCCCTGCCCCAGCCCCAGGCTTTTCTCTCTACATGTTAACTGTGACTCCCAAATGTCAATCCTTTCCAGCCACCTCTCCAGTTCAGTTCACTGTCAAATTCTAAACCAGTTGGCAGGCAGACCCAGGATTCAGACATACAGACACAGTAAATCAGTCTTTCTACCGCAAAAACTGGCTGGGAGACCTGAACTGGCATTTGGGGCCATAGACTGGCTTCCAAACCCCTTGGCCTTTGTCAGAAGCTCAGGACAGTGGTACCAGGTAGGGTTGGGGTTGGCTGAGGAAACTCACTTACCCAGGGCTTCCAGAAGGCAAGGCAGGGCCCAAGCCCACCATGCTGAGCCCATGGAAGCAGGGATACAGAAGACCCCCTTCCTTCTTTACAGGCATGAGAGGGAAAGAAAAGCACCCCAGGAGCTGAGTGGCCCACGCAGGCTCCCTCCTCCTCTCGCTCTCACCCTGCAGAGGGGTGCGTGGCTGCTGTGTAGAGAGAAGGGCGCAGGCCTCTCACCTCTGTGGGAACTTGAGGACTAGGAATTGACCCATGGAAGGTGGGTTTACACACATTTCATACAGTATTTCCATACACTACGTATGGGGTGTGAAAAGGGCCTTCCCCCTTAAATTCTTGTCTTTCCTGGAACCTCAGAATGCGCCTTTCTTTGAAAATAGCATCATGGCTTATTGTAATTGGTTCAGATTAGACAATTCTGCAGTAGGGTGAGCTCTGATCCAATGTGACTGGTGCCCTTACAAGAGGTGGAGAGATGGTAGAGGAGCATGGGGTGGACACCACGCCTGGTGGAGGCAGAGGGGGGAGTGACAGATGCATCTCCTAGTCAAGGAATGCCGAGGACTGTCGGCAGCTCCAGGAGCCAGGAGAGTGGAGCACGTTCTTCCCTGGAACCCCCAGAGGGAGCGTGGCCCTGCCAGCCTCTCTATTTCAGGCTCCTGGCAGCTCTATCTGTGGGACAATCAATATGTTGTTTTAAACCATCCGGTTTCTGGTGCTTTGTTACAGCAGTCCGGGGAAATGAAGACACCTCAACAGCTCAGTTCTTTCGGCCCTGCTAGCTGGAGTTGAGTGCATGCCCACTCAGGAAGACATTGCGAAAGTAAGAGGAGATGCAGGAGGGAGAGGAGAAGGAGGGGGAGGGAAGATGTGACTTGTCTAACCAGTTACTCCTAAGTGCCCTTCTGGTCTCTAAAAGCAAAACATGCTGCTCTGGGAGACAGAATAGAAAGGCAGCAGACACTTGTGTATGTAGAGATGTGAACGGTGTTAAGCATAAATTTTTTTTGGTGCCACAAAGAAAAATTAGTACTGGGGAAAATGATCTCTCAGCAAAGCAATTCTTTTTGCTTCCTGCAGAAAGGGTACCCTCGTTAGCAATCTTGCCGTGAGAGTACAACAAACAATGGAAAGCTGACATATTTATCCCTTATACATTTGGGGTCTTCCTTACTGCTGTGTCTGATCTCCATTGGTTGGAGCCAGACCTCACAATCTAAACTAAAACCCAATTGGATAACAACTTAAAACTTTTTTAAATAGGTAAAAGCAATGGAGAACAAAAAGGAAGTCCAAATAAAGAAGAGGCATGGGCTGCGAGCTGGGGCATGCCTGTGAGCACATCCAGCACAGATATCTTGGTTAAAATACAAGGACATAGAATGTACTACGTGCCTGTAAGCACATCTGACAGCTACGTAGGATAGGGCTTAACAAAGAGCTACTAGCAAAAAGCAAGAAGGCTTTGAAGACAGTGTTTAAAACAAACTATTATTTCTAACACTTACGAATTTTTCTTAAACAAGAAAGGAAACTTTGAAGAGGAACTTTTCTACTTCCCACAAACTGTGTGACAGAAGATTCATAGTTGTCCTTGGCTGGACAATGGGGTACTGCTGTCACTTGCTGTCTTGAAGAGGTTTGCCGATCAGCTGTCCCCCGTGAATCCCAGACTCCCCGTCTACAGGATGAAGGCAGTAAGAGCTCACAGTGTAAGCTGATTGCAGGAGTTAGCTGAGATGCTCAGGTCATGCACTCCGCAGTGTTCTGCACACACGAGCATGCGGTTCACGGAAGATGATTGCAGAGCTACCATCGGGTATGAAGTGAGATGCTGGGGAAACAGCAGGCACGACACACAACTTGTGTCAGAGAAACTTATACATAAGGACATGCTATTCCATAAAAATGGCATTTTGAATCAATAAAGAAGGAAGGAATTGTTTAGCTTCTGGAGGGGGGTTGGCTGGTGATTTGGAATTTTAAAACTATGCCAAACTTTAAACTTGATGTTAAAATAAATTCTAGAACTATTCAAAAATTAAGTATAAAAATTCAAAACCTAAATATAAAAATCTGAACCAAATAAGCTTATTTGTTGATATTGCAATGTAAAGAAAGAAAGAAAAATAGACAAGTTTGACTGCATTAAATCTGTGTAAAAACAGAAGAAAAAAATTATACTTTGAGGAAAATATCTTAGAAAATATTTACATGCAAACAACTAGTAATTACATAAAAGTCTCAGATAAATCAATTAAATAAACTAAAATACCTGTAGGTGTGTTGGCACCATACTAACCAGGAAGACTTTTGTGGTGACTGTGGAAATGGGCCTCTCAGATCTTCAGCCACGGGGACAATCCTTGACCAAGTGCTCTCAGTCACCAAATTAGTTGGTCACCAAATCTGTCACCAAGTCTATCACTGGTTTGCAGTGAGGCCGCACTTGCTGCAGGCTGTTCCCTGGCAGAGACAGAGGGTGGCAGGGTTACTAAGTGTCTCCTAAAACAAAAATCAAGTCTGTAAGACTTAAAGCTGGTTTTACTAAGAAGTCTTCCTGAGGACTGCGGCTGAAGGAAGTCCACTTTCCCAGGCGGTGTCTTTCAGAATGGTTCTCTAAGCCGCCGCAAAAGCATCGTTTTGGCTCACAGTTGATGTTCAGGTGGTAAAGGTTCAGTCTGTACAAAATCACATCAAGGTTTGGGTGCAAAAGGACACTTAGTCATGCCGTCAGACGTTATCTTATGTGCAGGAAAAGGCAGGACTGCGGTCATTCAGCTTTTAAGGAAGAGGGTGACCCGGGTGAGAGACCTTGTGGGGAGCTGTGTGCCCTATCTTGTTTTGTCTTCAAAGCATCTTTTCAGAAAAACCTCACGTTGTCTCAGACTCAGGGGCTTTGTGAAGTGATGCTGGCAAGCAGAAATGAGCAAAGGTGGCTTCTTATGTTTGCTGCTTTGTCTCACTGGAGGCGGGCCATTCCTGGGGGGTGTGGGACTCCTCTGATTGACAACATTAGCCTCAGGACTTCCCCACAGCCTCACTGGACCCCACCAGACTGCACTGCAGCCAAGGGAGGTGTTTTTCCAGCCTTCCTCCTTCCCTCCCTCCCTGCCTCCTTCACACGGGTCACACCTTCATTACCTTCCTTCAGCTCCCCAGTCTTCCCAGCACCCTCCTACATCCTCATGGGAGAGCCTTGGTGAATCTCTTGCAGGGCTGAACCCAGCTTGGCATCTGTCTCTCAGCAGACGCAGACTCACAGATTTTTAACAAACCACTAGTGGTTTAACAACATTAAGGAAAAAAATATTCAACCCCTGTAGTATTTAAAGATCCCATTACAGTTGCAATCAATATCATGATGAAAGGTTAGCTGGCTTGTTTTTCTTTAAACTAGACTACCCCTGGCTGGACTTTTTCAAAGAGTTAAACATGCTCCTATGCTGCTGGGTGAAACACAAAATTGCTCAGATGTTGTAAGGAAAAGTTAGCACTGGGTACCAAGAACCTTCAAAATCATCCTAGTTTTAACCCTGGCATTTCATATTGAGAAAACGCTTCTAAGCCGTATGAATAAATACTTACAAATCGGCATTAAAATAGTCTTTCATTGGTTATGGAGAAAATAAGCAGTCATTTAACTTAATATTGGTAACAGAGTGAAAAGGGTTCTGATATGACGGGATGGTGGCAGCTCTGGAGGCTTCTTCATGAACCGCCTTTCAAGGAAGGCCCTGCAGGGAACACGGAACTTACTCCTCTATCCGAATGCAGGTTCGTGCCCATTAACCACTCTCTCCTCGCCCGCCCTTCACCCCACCCCCGCCCCCCGTCTCTGGGAACCATCACTCTACTCTCTACCTCCATGAGATGCATTGTTTTAGCTTCCACATATGAAAAGAATACATTATATACATGTAACAAATTAACATACATATCCCATAAATATGTACAAACATTATGTATCCATTTTTTAAAAGGTGCAGTGAGCATTCTTTTTTTTTTTTTTTTTTTTTTTTTTAAAGAGCTGCTCAAGGGGCAGTGAGCTGGCAGCTTCCAGCCTTTAGCAACTTCTGGTCAACCCCAGCTTTTGGGCTGAGGCCAGGCTCACCCGGCCACTGGGGCCTGGGCCTGCCCACCCAATGTGAAGCCCTCCTTACCAGCAGTCTTTGCTCAGGAGCACCCTGCGTCTTCATCAGATCTGCAGTGTTTGTGCGGTCATGTGGTCAGGGGTCTGCCCCTGCCCAGTGCTGCCTCCTCACCCCTTTCTTTCTCAGACATCAGATCTCCACGACAGCTGAAAGGCTCTTCCTATTCAACCTTGTTTCCTCCCTCTTTATCTCCCACAGGACAGTTCTAGTGGGTAACCAGTTGGGGAACTTCCCCTTGGCTTGGCCAGACCTCTCTCGGGACTGGGCTGCGGTCTGCAACAATTTCCACCTGCTCCTCTTTCCTTCTCTCTTCTTCACTGCGCTGGTCTAAGGTGCTCCCTCTACTTCTGGTTCCCATCTTTTTATCCCCCAATCTCAGCCAAAAGTCTCAGGCTGCCTGAGCGTCAGCCTCCAGCGGACCCAGGCTAACACGCCAAACTTCCAAAGACTCGACCCCGAATGGGGAAACTTCAAGAATTCCCGCAGAGCACTGTGGACCCCTTCCACCCAAATATCAGTGGGTAAAAGAGGACTTGCTGTCTTGGTAGAGATCATTGGCTCTGGTCTTCAGAAGGGTCAAGACTGCTTTCAACACAGTAGGGCCAGGAGGGACCCACAAGGAACTCCGGTGATGCATGTGTGAACTTCTTAGCGTTCCCTTGACCCATTGTGATGACGAGTGGAGGCTCTCAGCAGCCCCCACCTGAGAAGGGATGCGATCCCGAACTCTTCCTCCTGGGATGGGGTCTGGGTCACATCACCAGGTAAGCCCCCCGGATCTACCAAGTGGATGGTGCAGGGTGAGGGAAATTTACAACAGATAGTGGAGGAGGGTGAAAAGGAGTACCACTAGCACCCTCCTTAGAAGCCCACTGGTGCCCTGCTGGTACAGCTCCAGTGCATGTGTGGAGAAGGACAGGCCCAGGGAGCAAGGGATGGGCTGCAGCATCCACAAGAAAGCACAGCAAACATCTCCTTGCAAGAGAGAACTAGCCGGTCAGCTGCAGGGGTGCAGTGGGCTCCAGCCAGTGTACCTCCAGCCTCCCCCCAACTCCTTCCAGGCTGTCCCCGACACTGACTGAGCATAGCCAGACACTGGAGCCTGGCAGTTTCTACCCAGTGTGGGAACTGCTCCCTGTGTGGTTGACTGAGACCTTGAGAGAGATGCATTGCATCTGAAGGTGCTCCCTGTCCAATCCACCTCCCTCTCATCTTTCACAGAAGCCAATTCCCAGCAATTCTCTGGTGGTCCTAACTCCATCTCAGCGTCTGCCTCTTGGAGGACCTAGCTGGGGCATTAAGCACAATCAATGAAAGTGTGGAGAAAGACAGTTTCGGAAAACACCAAGTGTAAGGATGGCCCATCTAGAAACATCAACTCCAAGAAATGGAATCAAAGTTTCAAAGTAAGAAAGTGAAGCTTTCACTTATACAGGCAGTTAGAGGAGCTTTTTTTGAGCAGGGTTACATTTTTCATACAAAGTTGGTGTATACTAATAGTTACCACAATTTGACTGGTTATAGGCAGTGGTTCTTTTCGGGAAGGGCACCTTTAACATTTTTTACAGAGGAAATATTACTCATGGGCTTTGGTCTGGTCTAAGCAAAGCAGGGAAACAAAGGGGGCAGTTAATCTATCATGAGGCTCACTAATTAAGGAGGCAGGAGTTTTTCATCTGTGAAGTCATTCAGCTCTCTCTAGTCATTGTACACAATGAGGAAAACAAAAATGCAAGGGAATCTGTAATCTGAAAAACAGACATTATAGCCACCTGTGACTCAGATCATAGTCACATCTCTCTCAAAGCTTGAAGTGTGTGAGGGGTTTCAACAGCTTTTAAATTGTATTTATTTTGAAACATATGAAGCAGGTATTATTCTTCCCATTTTACAGACTGGAAAGCTAAGCCTCAGGAAGGTCAAATAGCTCATCCAGCGTCACAGAGCCGGAAAGTAGTAGAGATTTGGATCAGGGGTACCTGACTTCTGACCTAACTTTCTTGTCACCGTGTTTCCCAAATGTCCACCCACACACCACCTCCACCATGTGGCCACACCTGCCCACGTCTGCCTACTGTGAATCTTTAGTTCAGAGTCAGACACCTCTTTCTATAAAGAGCTGTGTTGTAAGCATTTGACACCGTGGACTACATTGATCTCCGTAATCTATTTATCTCTTTTCTAATCTTTTAAAAAGAAAAAAAATTCTCAGTTTATGAGCTATACAAAGACAGGCTGTGGTCAGCTTTGGCCTGAGCCACAGCTCGCCGAGCCCTGATTTGGCTTATTTTTTCTATATATAGACTTTGTAAATGAATTTTACCTATTTCTTTTCTTTCTTACTTAGCTTTATTCTAAGCAGTAGCATCTGTGAAGCCCCAGGATGGGTATGTATGCCAGTTATACCTGTTTTTAATACACACTTCAATAAATACATGCCAATTCTTATGGAAATATTGGTTCTATATCCCCATGCTTTGGACAGCAGTACGTTCGACTGCCCTGTCATCTACCTGATTTGAGTGGGCATCCACATGGTAGGTAGAGGCTGAGGAAAAAGGCTTTTTAAAAAATTTCTTTTTATCAGGAAGAGTCTTGTGGTTGATATGTAGCTTGGTTGGAAATGTAAACCTTTCAGAGAGGCTGACAGCGGTCTGCCTGACTGGTGTGTGGCAGAGTCAAACTTCTGAATGATTACTGGTGGATTGACCATGAAAGGTCCTGGCACTAACTGGTCACCATTGTCCTAGAGCCAAGACAATCAAAACACAGAATTGGTTCCTTCCTTCAGTCACCAAGCATCTACCAGAGCTTACCACGTCCTAGTCACTTGCTAAATGCTGGGGATACGATGGTAACAGGTGCAATCGTGGCCTCTTCCTGGAGAAGCCCGTGGTCCTTTGGGAGACAAACAGTAATTGCTAACCTGTAAGTAATGCACAATGGCAACAGTTCACTACTCAGTGGGACAGGCACGGATTCACATGCAAGCACGAGGTGGGGTTTGATTTAGGGGGGTAGGGGAATTTTCTTTGAGAGGTGATAGCTGTCCTGAGATTTGGCAAGTGAGCAAGACTCACCTGTGGAAAGAGGGAGAAAAGGGGACCTGGGTAGGAGGAGCAGACTATGCCAAGGCCCGGTGGTGAGAGAGCAGTGGGAGGGGCAGAGAGAGTGCAACTGAGCAGTGGGATGGAGCCAGGGAGGCCAATGGGTCAACCTGTGCCAGGCCAGAGGCCATGTCTAAGGCACATGTCTTTAGCCTGCAGGTGGGATGCTGCACAGTGCTTCAGGCAGACAGCTCCCAGGAAGACAGCTGCATTTCCCAAACATCCCTCCCATGGCAGGGGGAGACTCCTTTGAGTTAAGCAGGAGGGAGTGCAGGTGGAGGAGATGGTGAAACACTGCAACTGTCCAGGCAAGACTTGATGGAAGGCTGCAAAGGGCTGCGGAAGTGGTGGTGGATGGAGGTGAACTTGATAGACGCTGGCAAGGTGGAAAATTCGTAGCACTAGATGAGAGGCAGGCAGATGGTTCCAGGGAGAAAGAAAAGGGTCACTGATGACCTCCAGGTGTCTACTGGGGCATTCACTGACAGGGAGAACAATTGGAAAAAAAATTTAAATTCAACTTTAAGCTTTTCTGACAGAGAGCTAAGCATCAAACATCTCAGCTTTGCTTCTCTGCTTTCCCTGTCTTGCTCTAGCCATGGCTCTAACTTTGACCTCAGATGAGAACTTCATCAGGGCTCAGGTCCCAGCTCTGCACCTGAAAGCCCTGCTCTTCCAGACCATGCGTGTGCTGCCCAGACGAGGTTTTCATAACCTGCCTGATCTCTGCTGAGGTCCAGGGTGCAGTCTGGTCTCTGGTGCTCAACTCTGCACCCAAATACACAGCCATGGAGATTTTAGATACCACTTCAGAGACCTGGATTCACATTTACCAAGCTCCTCAACTAGAATTTCAATATAAAGAAGGGTAAATTTGGCATATTGTGGATGTCTTTATGAAAGAAGTCATGCTAAATGTTGTGGATACAAACAGGTATTAATTAGATGAGTTCCACCTTCAATAACTGATTTACCCCTTGGCAGAGGCCCTCAATAATCAAACAGCAGCAGAGGAATGGCAGGAGCAGGCATATAAGTGTTACAATCAGTAGCAACACAGTACACACACCCACACATGTACACACACACACATGCACACACACGCATGCTGTTCTGTACAGTAGCCTATGTCATAATCAGACAGAGCATATCCTATTGCCAAGGACGGTTGCCTGAGCCCAGACAACAATGCTTTTGTTCCTGATGACTGGTGTCTGTGCATGTGGTTCTGTTCCCATGATGAAACAATGGTCCAGAATGATAATGACACAAGGCCAGAGTGTTTCTAATATTATCAAATGATCTAGAGTGTCTTTGCTTTGTACACATGAGATGAAACATAGGAACATAGCAATAGAACTTTAACTTCTATGTCGAAGGGCTCAACATTGGGTGCCTGTGTGTTACTGGCACCCGGTGTGTCTTACTGGCGCCCTATGAAGGTAGGTGCGTTGTCTTGTGTGGTTCTCACCCCTCGCTGGGCCACTAGAAAAGCATTTTGGGTTTTCTTGGATCCAAGATGGCCGTTTAGGAACAGCTCAGGATTGCAGCTCCCAGTGAAAGCGCAGAGGGTGAGTGGACGCCGCGTTATTATTGCCCACAGACTAGGAAACTCCCGGGCAGAGGAGCTCCACGGTCGCCAGCGCGGCTGTGCCGGCCAGCGCCGCTGCTTTGCCCCGCGCGGCTGCTTTGTCGGCGCCCCGGAGCCGCGGTTCTCCGTACAAAATACA
>NW_016107421.1:2256389-2281108 GCF_001604975.1 Cebus imitator | reverse complement strand
AAAAAAAAGAGTGGAAAGTTATCTAGGAATGGCTACTTGTCCCTGGAATGAGTGTTTTAGAGTAAGTACAAATATCTTGGTATAAAGTGGTTCTGCCGGTTTTAGTAACATTTTAAAGGGGTGGGGGGAGGATGAGCTGAGTTGTAGATGATTCTCCCCTGCTCTCTTTAGAAGGTGCTGTTTCCCTAAAGGACTGGACTTGCCCAGCCTGTGAGCAGCCATCAATTGTCCTGTCCTTGGAGCACATTTCTCCTTCCCTCCTATATTCTGCACATTTCCACTAACTCCCTTGAGAACTTTGGAAAGGCACAAACGGTGCAAGTCAGAAGAAGTCAACAGTCCCGCATGCCTGGAAACCATGTTATATAATCCATGCTCCTCTTTCATCATGGCTTGAAATATAGAAGATGGCCAAGTGGCATCCTGAAAGTGAACACATCTAGAACAAATTGCAATGGAGGAGCAAATCATTAATTACAAAGAACAACTTCCACCTTAACAGACTGGACTTTTGTCGATCAAATTGCATGGAGCAGCTGTGAAATGAAAGAACCAGCAGAATGAACACAGCTGTGTCTAATCCACTGGATTAAGGCTGAAAAGAGATCATGTTTATACAATAGTCTAACCTGCATGGGCTGCTTGCGTCTCAGCATGCAGGGTCTGTCGGTTGGTGCCTGCTGCCAGGTTCCACCCATGACCCAGGTCCCAAGGATGCAGGGCAGGGCAGCGGCAATCTCTGCCTGGACGGAGTTGTAAAACACCCCAGCCAGAGCACTGGAGCTGGGTGGGGTGGAGATGCACCACCCAGAGAGCAGAGGGGTGCCAGGAGCCTGCCTATTCTCTATTTTCCATAAGGACTAACCAAGAACACAGACATTCTCATGGAGCTGACACGAGCCTCAGGGGAATAAGAATTCTTGCTTCGTTTTTCAGACAGCTTTATTGAGATATAATCCGTGTGCCTACAATTCACCTGTTTAAAGCATACCACTCAATGCTTTTGATTGTTGCAGTATTAATTTTGGAAAATTGTGGTGATATATACACAGAGACACACGTGTATATAGGAGGCTGTTTTACAGAGGGTGGTCGGGAAGGGGGGACACTTGAGCACAAGAGCGGGAAGGAGGGAATGGGCTTCGCAGTGCTCCCTGAGGGGGAGGGCACAGGAGACTGGTGTGGGAGCCAGCTTGGGACAGAGAGTGGCCCAAGCGGCCAAAGCAAGGAAGCAGTGGGGCGTGAGGTGAGGAGGGGGCAGAGGCTGGGTCGGGAGGGGTCCCCAGGGCTGAGAGGCGGGGTTTGGTTCTACTCTACGTGTGATGGGAAATAGCGATTGTTGGATTTGTGCAGCAAAGTGGTGCCCATGGAGAACCCCCTCTAGGGCTGAGTGGAGAAGTGGCTGCAGCCAGCAGTGGAGGCTCCTGCATTAGGTGGGCTCAATGGGGAGACTGGGAGAGGCGCAGCTGGGAGGGAGGTCAAACTCTCCAGGAGAGGAGAGAACGAGAGGAAAATGACAAAAGGAAAAATGAGTAGAAGCTGGGGAGAGAAGAGATGTCAAATTCTCCAGGAAAATGAGACAAAAACGAGAAAAAGGCAAAAGGAAAACTGAGCAGAAACTGGGAGCCACACCTCCCCAACAAACAAGCGTGGAGTTTTCTTACGATGACCTCTGACTTTATCCTTATAGGATGAGACGCTTCTAATTGAAAAAAAAAAAAAAAAAAAAAAAAAAAAGAAAGGTTGAGCATGCTCGATCTGAAAATCCAAAGTCCAAAATCCAAAACTGTGAGCACCAGCATAATCCACAGAAGAAAATTTCACATGTGACCTCGTGACAGGTCACAGTCAAAATGAAGTCAAATGCACAAAATGATTAAAATGTGCTATAAAATTACCTCTAGGCTGTGTTTAAGGTGTACATGGAACATAAGTGGATTTCATGTTTAGACTTGAGTCCCATCCCCAAGATATCACATTACGTATATGCAAATATTCCAAAATTCGAAAAAATTTGAAATCAGAAACACACTGGTCTCAAGTATTTCAGATAAGAGATGCTCAGCCTATACAGCATCGAGCTACACTCTATTCAGAGTTAAGACGTTTGGCCTGATTCTCTTCTGCTGTCCTTTATATCTCACTGTAGATCACTCAGTCTACGGAGTGGAGTCTAGGAGAGAATTGTCCCAGACCCCAAACGCACACCTTACCCCCAGGCTTCCCAGGCAGAACTCAAGGCGGGGTTTATACTCCAGTTCCCAGCTCACAGGTATGAAGGATTCAGCATTAGCCTGCATTTTCCTGCAGTATGCTCAGAGCTCTCCAGAGACTTGGAGATAAAAAAATATCCCAGAAAAGAAGAGTTCTTCATGGGGTATCACATTATAACTAAAGCCACAACCAACTCTGTGTGTGCAGGTGACCCTGCCACCACCTCTGGTGAGTCCGTGGCAGACCCTAGAAGCAAAGCCTGTGACACTCAGGCAGCAATGTGGCTCCCACTGTCTCCTGTGCTTCTCTTCTTAAGAAAACACTGGTGGTCTAACTTCAGATCTGTGTTAGTCAGTTCTTACACCGCTGTAAATACCTGAGACTGGGTAATTCATAAAGAAAAGAGGTTATATTGGCTCAGAGTTCTGCAGGCTGTACAGAAAGCATAGCAGCTTCTGCTTCTGGGGAGGCCTCAGGAAACTAGCAATCATGGTGGAAGGCGAAGGGTAAACAGGCACATCTTAAAAGGCCAGAGTGGAAGGAGGTAGGGGGGCAAGGGAATTGCCACACCTTTTTAAAAGACCAGATCTCATGTGAACCCACTCACTATAACGAGAACAGCACCAAGGGAGAAATCTGCCTCCATGATCCAATCCCCTCCCACCAGGTCCCACCTCCAATATTGGGGATCACAATTTGACATGAGATTTAGGCAGGGACACAGATTCAAACCATATCAAGACATTTCCCCTGTTGACCCCACGAGCTGTGTCATTCTCACGTCATGCTCCCTATGGCTGCTTGTTCAGGTTATTACCTGGAGAACCTTGGACACCTGGGCACCTCATATCAAGCCCTGGACTCTGTTTCACTTTGTGAAACAAAGTGTCACTTTTCACGTGTCAATGGACACCTGGCTCTGCATGGCAAGTTTAGCCCAGATGCTCCCCAGTATGGAAATACCGGATTCTGGGGGACACCTCTGCACAGAGACCTGAGTCACTGGGACCCACTGTGTAGATTGTGAAACTTAGGGCAAAATGGAAATGCTTTTTAGGACCTGTTTCTGAATGTATTAAGAATTTCAAGGTGGTGATGCATTGCTTTGAACCAAGTGTGAGGCCTTCTATGTGCAGAGTCTTGTATGTCTGCACGGGTCGCATTTCCATGGTGCTGGCCCTGAGAGCCATACAGCATAGTTGGAAAGCAACTCTACTCCCCTAAGGCAGACCAGGAACAAGGCAGATCGGGTTCCCATCAAGGAGCGAAAAAGACTGGGTCAGCCCCAACTGTGGATACCCAGCCTTGGGAGAAGCACTTGAGTTAAATGGAGATCCTAATCTCTCATTATGATATTTGCTTATGGTGTTAATATTTAACTATACAGCTTCTCTGTCTCCTGTGCTTCTCAAGAAAACATCGGTGGTCTAATCTCAGATCTGCGTTATTTGGTTCTTGCACTGCTGTAAATACCTGACACTATGTAATTCATAAAGAAAAGAGGTTATATTGGCTCACAGTTCTGCAGGCTGTACAGAAAGCATAGCAGCTTCTGCTTCTGGGAAGGCCTCAGGAAACTAACCGTCATGGTGGAAAGCGAAGGGTAAACAGGCACATCTCACAAGGACATGCCTTGTGAGGATGTGTACACATCCTTTTTCGAAAGAGAGAGAAAGAAGGAAGAGCTCATTGCTTGGGATGTTGACACCTTATTTTGGTCTTCATTGCCGGTCTGATTATCTACCGTGACTTAGATGGCCAATTAGTTGATTAAACGAATTTCCATCCAGAGCTCGGCGCTCCATCCCTGCAGTCTCAGGTGCCAGGAATGGTAAGAAGAGAAATTTGTTGTAAAATATTCATGCTAATCCAGAACTGGGGATTTTTAAGGCTACATTAGGATGTTTCACTCTGAAAATGTTCAACCACACCTTGCTGCTCCTTGGTGACAATTTTGACCATAGCTGCCTCCCCAAGGCAAAGTCGTTCTCCCAAGGGGGAGTTGAGCTTTTGGACAGAGGAGTTGGGGACTGAAAGCCATCCAAGTCTCCAAGCCTGCTTCCCCCAAGTGACCAGCGCCCGGTGCTGTGGCCCCTGCACCCTGGCAGCTACCAGTTGGGCACCCTCTCACCTTCCTGGTGACAGGGGCCTGCTGACAGGCCAGCACTTCCACAGCACCATTCTCTCAGATGTATCCGCCTGGACAGCTGTAAGGTCAAAATGGGCCTGGCAGAGGTAGCAGGTGTGCCTCAGAGCAGGAAGCTTGCACCCAAAGGTACAGCATGCATCCGGCTTTATCCCTGCTGGCTGTGAAATCCTGGCTGGAGGCAGCTTGCTCTAATCAAGCACCACACAATCCTTTGAGCATTGTGAGTGCTCAGTAGGGATGTGAGTGGGCCAAGATGAATAGCTCAGTTAAATTAAAATATTGGACCACGTCAAGGCCCACATGTGATGCTCTGACCCCACAGAAAGCAGTACTCTGGGAACACTCAGACAGGGCTGTCAGGACTTACTTACATACATCATTCTTCAGAATAAAACACCATTGTCTTCTGATGGGTAAGCTCCTTAAGTATGGATTAATTTTTAGTTATGAATTAATTTTGGCTTTTAAAGGGTTTTTTTTAAAGGGTTACTTGAAATATCAATGAAATATTTTTCAAAACCCTTTGTGAGCCTGCTTAGCAATGCCTATTACAGCAGTGATGATAAAAAGCCTCTTCTTATTAAAGATGCACATAAAAGAATGACATATTTTAATGATCCATGGGAACATTTGCCATGCAGCTGCATCGCCGTCTGTCCTCTGTGCTTTGATTCACAGGTTTAGGCAAGAACATCATGAAAACCATGTCCTCTATCCCAATTCATGCACAGCGATGATCTCATGTTTCACCTCAGGCCAGGGTGAGGACAGCGAGGATGCTGCTCAGCCATAATGCCAGTCCCTGGATACCAGCAGCCTTCAGGGAGGTGTCTGTGTTCCTGAGATGCTTGGCTCCAAAGGGCTAGAGGGAAGAACCAGGATGGCGGTAGCACAGGGGTAAGAGGGAGAGAAAGAGGAAGAAGAGGAGGAAGAGAAAGAAGGAGGAGGAAGAAGAGGAGGTGGAGAAGAAGAGGAGGTGAAGTTGGAGATTCACTTCATTTTTTGGCTCCCCCTCCCCTAAACATGAGTCAGACCTAGAGGCAAGGGGTAGGGAATCCACTGACATCTGAGTTGATTCACCCAGATGATGGTAAGAGTGTTGCTGCCACTCTGGGAGCCTTTCACAGATGTGTATGAAATCCACATTGATGTATAGCAGGAGGGAATGAACCTGGCTCTGTGCCCAGGAGAACCAGAGCATATGCCTGAGGCAGAGTATTTTCAAGGTCCCGTACAGGGCAGGGATGAACTGTCCTTCTGACCCCCTTCCTTTCTCTTGTATTTTCTTAAAATAAACACATGGAAGAGCAGATCAGGGAGCTCCGAAGGGGACAGAGAAGAATGGGTGGAAAGTAGCACCTGGCTTTCTGCATATGACTAGACAGTTTTCCCAATATCATTTATTAAATAGAAAATCCTGTCCCCATTACTTGTTTTTGTCAGGTTTGTCAAAGATCAGGTGGCTGTAGATGTGTGGCATTATTTCTGAGACCTCTGTTCTGTTCCATTGGTCTATATATCTGTTTTGGTACCAATACCATGCTGTTTTGGCTACTGTAGCTTTGTAGTATAGTGTGAACTCAGGTAGCATGATGTCTCCAGCTTTGTTCTTTTTGCTTAGGATTTTCTTGGCTATATGGGCTTTTTTTTGGTTCCATATGAAATTTAAAGTAGTTTTTTTCTAATTCTATCAATGGTAGCTTGATGGGGATACCACTGAATCTATAAATTACTTTGGGCAATATGGCCATTTTCATGATATTGATTCTTCCTATCCATGTTTTTCCATTAGTTTGTGTTCTCTCTTATTTCCTTGAGCAGTGGTTTGTAGTTCTCCTTGAAGAGGTCCTTCACATCCCTTGGAAGTTGTGTTCCTGGGTATTTTATTTCCTCTGTAGCCATTGTCAATGGGAGTTCACTCACAATTTGGGTCTTTACTATTTGTGTATAGGAATGCTTGTAATTTTTGCACATCGATTTTGTATCTTGAGACTTTGCTGAAGTTGCTTATCAGCTTAAGGAGATTTTGGGCTGAGACGATGGGGTTTTCTAAATACACAATCATGTCATCCGCAAACAGAGACAATTTGACTTCCTCTCTTCCTATTTAAATACCTTCATATTGCCCTGGCCAGAACTTCCAAAACTACGTTGAATAGTAGTGGTGAGAGGGGGCATCATTATCTTGTGCTGGTTTTCAAAGGGAATGCTTCCAGCTTTTGCCCATTCAGTATGATATTGTCTGTGGGTTTGTCATAAACAGCTCTTATTATTTTGAGATACGTTCCATCAATACCTATTTTATGGAGAGGTTTTAGCATGAAGTGGTGTTGAATTTTATCACAGGTCTTTTTTTCTGCATCTATTGAGATAATCATGTGGTTTTTGTCATTGGTTCTGTTTATGTGATAGATTGCGTTTATTGATTTGCGTATGTTGAACTAGTCTTGCATCCAAGGGATACAGGCAACTTGATCATGGTGGATAAGATTTTTGATGTGCTGCTGGATTCGGTTTGCCAGTATTTTATTGAGGATTTTCACACCGATGTTCAACAGGGATATTGGCATGAAATTTTCTTTTTTTGTTGTGTCTCTGCCAACAAGATCGAAAACCTAACCTTAGTCGTACGCACCTGTAACAGTAACTGAGTCTTGGCCAATCCCAGCGGCCACACTTCAACCACTCATAGACTGCTGAGGGTTCCAACTGTGTCCAAATAAGGCAATGCTGAGCTATAATCAACCCCACTGTTTCTGTATCTCATTTCCAGTATCTGTATATAACATCCCTTTTTTTGTTTAGAAATTTGTTCTGACCGTGAGGCACTTCTGGAGTTGCTCCGAATCTGCTGTGTTTCTAGAGGCTGCCCAATTCACAAATCATTCATTTCTTTTTTTCTCAATTAAACTCCATTAAATTAAAGAAGGAAAGAAAGAGAAAGAAAGAAAAGAAAGAAAGAAAAGAAAGAGAAAGAAAGAAAGGAAGGAAGGAAGGAAGGAAGGAAGAAAGGAAGGAAGGAAGGAAGGAAGGAAGGAAGGAAGGAAGGAAGGAAGGAAGGAAGGAAGAAAGAAAAGAAAAGAAAGAAGCACCTGTGAGACTTTCTGTTCTGACCCCCATTAGCCGTGTGATTTCAGCACATTCTTCAACTTCTTTGGGTCGGAGTCTCTAATTTGTCATTTTTGAGGCAAGACTAGCTGACCCTTAAGGTCCCTTTTAACATTTCTATGAGCGGATCCCCTGATCCTGTGAACTGACATTTTAACAAATGAGATCCAAAGAAACTCATGACAGAGAAGAATTTTAAGAGTGACTAGTTACCAAGGGAGGTTGAGGAACTTTATTTCCTGAAGCCTTCTTAAGAGTGAACAGACCAGCTCTCCTCCTAGTCTCATTTAAGTGCAGTTTTGCCAGAGGGGAGAGGGCTGACCCTGTGGCTTCTAGATTCCGTGAACAGCTTCATCATTCTGTAATCCTGCAACCCCATCTTTTGTGGAGGGTTGATGACCACAGCCTGGAATTTCAGCTGTGCCTCTTCCTTTGCAAAGTTGAATTAGGCTACAGGTGCTGGCAATATACACATCAAGAGGACTGGCCCCAGTGTTCCAAAGACACAAATTTCACTCCAAGGACATTATTCAGGCCACGGAGATTCTCCTCCCTAGTGTGCTATTTCCAGATGAGTGATTGGCCCTTGACAATGAAACTGATTCTACCACTTACGTTGCATGTATTCTACCACAATGAAACTGATTCTAGCACTTATGTTAATGTTAAGATGCACATTTGGATAGTGTTTCTGTGCTGCTTGGCAGTTACTATGTAAATTATTTAACACTTCCTTAAAAACCGAGTATGGATCAAATACTAACAAATGAAGTCACTTTAATTATAATGGGTGATATGGTTTGAATATTTGTCCCCTCCAAACCTCATGTTGAAATGTGATCCCCAGGGTTGGAGGTGGGGCCTGATGGGAGGGGTTGTGTTCATGATGGCGAATCCCTCACGAATGGCTCAGCGTCCTTCCCACAGGAAAGAGTGAACTCTTGCTCTATTCGTTTTTGCAAAGGCTGGTTGTTGGATAAAACCTGGCGCTTCCTTCTCCTCTCCCTTCTTCTCTCCCCTGTGACACCTGCTCCTCCTTCACCCTTCACCATGAGTGGAAGTTTTCTGAAGCCCTCACCAGTAGCAGATGCTGACGCCATGCTTCTCTTAGACATGATGAACTGTGAGCCAAATAAACCTCTTTTCTGGCCAGGCATGGTGGCTCATGCCTGTAATCCCAGCACTTTTGGAGGCCATGTCAGGTGGATCACGAGGTCAGGAGTTCAAGACCAGTCTGGCCAATATGGTGAAACCCCGTCTCTACTAAAAATACAAAAATTAGCAAGATGTGCTGGCACATGCCTGTAGCCCCAGCTACTTGGGAGGCTGAGGCAGGAGAATTGCTTGAATTCTGGGAGGTGGAGGTTGCAATCAGCCAAGATTGTGCCACTGCACTCCAGCCTGGACAACAGAGAGAGACTCTATCTCAAAAATAAAAAAATAAATATAAATAAATAAACCTCTTTTCTTTATAAATCACTTGCCCTGTGTATTCCTTTATAGCAATACCAACAGACTAAGGCAACAGCTACGTTTACTATTTTGAAAACTGCTAGTATAAAAATAATCTTAGTGCAAACGTCTTAACCTTTAGGTTTTACGAGAATGGATGTTGGCAAAAACATTTTCTGTTAACCAACCCAAATACATATTTGAGCATTCAATGTTTTACATGGTGAACTTTTTTTTCCCTCTTAACACAGAAAACGTTTGCCAATTAGAAAGGTGAACCAGCATACTTCAGAAGCTCAGGGGGCAGATGCAGAAAATACACATCTGAATTCCTTGCCCTCGTGTTGAGGCTGCATCTCAGACCCGCTCTGTGGAGTGGCAGGGAGGAAGGTGTGGTCCTGGGGCTCCAGTGACAACATTTGGGAGGCAAGGGGGTAGTAAGTGCTACCAGCAAAGCCACTCAGGTCCACAATTTCACTGTGAGGATGGAAAAGTCTATAGCTGGATTGCTTTATGAATAATAGTAAATCTGTCATGTTCTCGAGGAATCTCGGCCCTCATTCTCTCTGAGCCCCCTGACCACCTTGTCTGGGAGCATTATCTTTGTAATTGAAAAGCCAGACCTTGCCAAGAGCCCAGTGTTCCTCCCTGCAAAGTCCACTAAAGCACCTCACAGCACTTTTCAAAACTCCACTGTGGAGAACTCATCTGAGGGAACACCAGTTCGACATGCACAGTGGAGGATACCCATGCATAGGAGCACATGCTCATCATGCTAATATCATCCTTGGCCACCAGACTTTGGGTGGCTGGGGACAGCTGGAAATGAGTTACTGTAATCATGCTGGGTCACAGCGTGACTTTAGAAACTAATATTACTTTATTTTATTTGAAGTAAAGTAGTTTCTAAAGTAATTAGGTTCTAATTACTTTAGAAACTAATATTGTTTTATTTCTACTAGTAATGAAGCAGGTGCCAAAGTCTCCAAGTCTCTAAAGAATCAACCTGTGTTTAAAACCAGAAGAACCAGAAGGACCAGAACATGACTCAAAATGGAGCAGTAGTTTCCCAGAGGACAACATATATCCCCATCAGTGCAGAATTACTCAAAGCACAGGATAATGTCCTGCTCAGCTCACTCTAAGACAAATGAAAATGTTTTTGATATAAACATTTGATATCAGCAGAGCGCAGTGGCTCATGGTTGTAATCCCAGCACTTTGGGAGGCTGAGGTTGGTGGATCACCAGAGTTCAAGAGTTCAAGACTGGCCTGGCTAACATGGTGAAACCTGTCTCTATTAAAAATACAAAAATTAGTTGGGCAGATGCGCCTGTAATTCCAGCTACTTGGGAGGCTGAAGCAGGAGAATAGCTTGAATCTGGGAAGCGGAGGATGCAGTGAGCCTAGACGGTGCCATTGCACTCCAGCCTGGGCAATAGAGTGAGATTCCATCTCAAAAAACAAAACAAAACATTTGACATGATGAGGATGTGGAATGGCAAACACTTGTTAACTGCTGGTGGAATGCAAAATGGAACAGGCACCTTGGAAGACACTTGGCTCTTGCTTACAAAAGTAAACATAGTTTTGCTTTGATCCAGCAGTCATACTCCTTGGCATTTACCCACATGAGCTGAAAACGTGTGTTCACATAAACATCTGCGCACTGATGTTTATAGCAACTTTATTCATAATTGATGAAACTTGGAAGCAGCCGAGATGTCCTTCAGTGGGTGATTAGATGAACAAACTGGCATGTCTAGGCAATGGACTATTATCCAAAGATAAAGAGAAATGAGCTATCAATCCATGAAAAGCCGTGGCGGAAGCTTAAATGCTTGTAACTAAGTGAAGGAAGTCAGCCTGAAAAGGCCACAGACTGCATGGTTCCAACCCTATGCCATCCTGGCAAACGTACAACTAAGGAGATAGCAAAAGGATCAGTGGTTACCAGGGGTTTGGCTGGGAGGAGAAAACAAGAGATGAACAGGCGGAGCACAGAGGACTTTTAGGGCAGCTAGACCACTCTGTATGGTGCTATGATGGTAGATACCTGTCTTTATGCATGTATCAAAACCCACACAATATGTCCAGGCACAGTGTGAAGCCGAATGTAATCTGTGGACTTTAGTTAATAATAATGTGTCACCACTGTCTCATCAGTAGCAACAAATGTAGCACAAAAGCAAGATGTTAGCAATAGAGGGAATGGTGGGGAATGGTGCTGAGGGATATACGGCAACTCTGTACTTTTTGCCAAATGTTTCTGTAAACCTAAAACTGCTTCAACGAGAGTCTATTAATTCAAAGGTATTTTAAAAGCTTATCTAAGAAGTCATTGTGGGAAGAAAGAAGATCACTGGTGAATTTCCTTATATTTGTTCTTTTTTTTTTTTTCCTATTTTATGATTTAATTGCTCCTGGAGGGTGGGTAGGGGCGTCATGCTTGTATTTCCATGCCAAGTGCCTCCAAAGGTTGACAAACACATCAGTCTCCAGCACAGGAGAAACCAAGTGGGCTTTCTTCACACGTAATAACATTGCAGTGTATCCCAAGTCCTCTAGCAAGGGCTTTTCACGAGTCTGACAGGTTATTGCCAGAATATAATAACGGCAGGATTCATTTCTCCCTCTGAGTAATGAAAGCCCCGCATCTCCAGCAACCCCAAAGAGCTCGGGTGGAGAAGGTTAGGGTAAAGGTCATCTGGGAATTTGTCCTGATCCATGAGGGCACCGTTCCTAACCCCAGGCTGCAGGCTCCCAGCAGGGGTTAAAGGAAGGATCAGTGTAGAACTGGCTTTGTTATGTCTTTGGGCTGAGGGTGCCAGGGCCTGCTTAGTCATTCCATGTGTCCTGCCTCTCTTGGGAGAACATATTTTTTTCCATATGAAAAATAGGTTAACGTGAATCTCGACAGCCGTCCCCAGAGTGCAGTCCCCTGACTTCAGGAGGTTGAGAAACCCACAGTGGAGGAGGAGCTTCTCCCCAGAGAAGGGAGGGGAAGCCTTGTCACTTGGGAGCAAAGACACCGTTCTCCTGCATCTCCAACTTTCTGAGCTTCTAGCATCTGCCTTGTCCCTTGATTCTTTTTTATTGTGGCAAGATACACCTAACATAAAATCCACCATTTAACCCCTTTACGTGTACAGTTCAGTGGTGTTAAATACTCTCTTCTTGTGCAGACATCCCCATCATCCATCCACAGAATTCTTTTGATTTTGTAAAATGGAAACTTTGTACCTGTTGAACACTACCTCCCCATTCCCCTCTCCCTCCATTCCCTGGCCACCACCATTCTGTTTTCTGTCTCTGGGAACGTGATTACTCCAGGGACTGGTAGAAGTGGAGTCATACGGTTTTGTACTTTTGTGACTGGCTCACTTTACTTAGCGTAATGTCCACAAGGTTCATCCAAGCTGTAGCATATGACAAGACGTCCTTCCTTTTTAAAGGCTGAATAATATTCCTTTAGTTTATAGACCACATTTTGTTTATTCACCTGTTGAGGAATACCTGGGTTGCTTCCGCCTTTTGGCTATTGTAGAGAATGCTGCCATGAACACAGGTATACAAATACCTCTTCGAGACCCTGCTTTCAATGCTTTTGAATATGTACTCAGGAATAGAATTGCTAAATCGTAGGGAAATTCTATTTTTATTTTTTGAGGAGCTGCCACACTGATTCCCGTAGTGGCTGTACCATTTGACAGTCACACCAACAAGACACAAAGGTTTGAACATCCTCACCACGCTGGCTGTTTTCAGTTTTTTTGATAGTAACCTTCCTAATGGGTGTGAGGTGGCATCTCAGTGCAGCTTTACTTTGCATTTCCCTAATGATGGATGATGTTCAGCATCTTGGCAGATGTTTGTTGGCCATTTGTATGTCTTCTTTGGACCTTTTTTTTTGCTTTTAGAATGAAGAGCTGCCATTGTCCTAAGCAAATGAGTGCAGGGACAGACAACCAAATACCGCATGTTCTCAATTATATGTAGAAGCTAAACATAGAGTATACATGGACACAAAGAAGGGAACAGCAGACGTCGGGGCCTGCTTGTGGGTGGAGGGTGGGAGGAGGGAGAGGATTGCAAAACTACCTGTTGGGTCCTATGCTTATTACCTGGGTGAAAAAATACTTTGTACATCAGCCCCCTCTCCCCTACCCCACCAACACTCAGTTTACTTATATAGAAAACCTGCACAAGTACCCCTGAACCTAAAATACAAGTTAAAAAATAAAACAAAATAAAAGGAAGAGCTGGACAGGATCCTGGGGGACCCGCGGCCAGCTCCCGGTCCAGCTCCAAGGCTGTGGTGTGTTGGGCTCAGTCTGGTCTGCTACGGGCCCTCGGGGTCTTCCTCACTGGAGCATGGTCCTTCAGTTTCACAGCCTCCACTGACCTGTCTTACCCCTGCCTCCAGGGACCACATGAGGACCGGTGCTGGGTTCTGCCCACTGCCCCTTCTCAGCACCTCAAACCACTGCTGACCCACAATACACAGCCGACAAGTGAATCTGCTTGGATTTGACCCACGTCTTCAGCACCGGGAGTCACAGTGCCATGCTGAAAGTCAATTCTCTATTTGAGAAAAGCGTGGCTACCAATAAACCCAGACACTCCATTTTCTCTTCTTTATTCCTGTGATTATATTTTACCGTACTTTCCAGCTTTGCTGTCTCTCTCCTCCTCTCTCTGTATCTTCTTTTCAGCCCAGGATATTCTAAGGAATGTGATGCGAGAAGGGACACCTGTTTAGGTCCTCTGAAGAGCCTGGGACCATCTTGTACTTTTTGTCTACACCCATCTTGTCTCACGCCCCTCCACCCTCCACTGCAAGCCTCTCTTCCCATTCTCCCAGGCCAGTGATTGACAAAAACCGTGAGAGAACCTAGCCAATATCCTCTCATTAATGACAGTTAGTCAGGTGGTAGCTAGCAGCCCAGGTAACCTGAGAAAGGTGCCCTTTCTCTCTTTTTCACAGTACACTCTTATCTTTCTATATTTTCTTGGAAAATGAATGAACGCCGACCCACCACTCCCTGACCGCCAAAAAGATCTAGGTGCATTTGTGTTTAATACTCAACTCCAGGCTTAGTGACACAGTCTAGTTAAACCCAAACCCTGCATGATTGTTCTTCTTATGTCTTCAGAGATTACATTTAGAGACACTTTGTATGCACAGGAAATATCACCCACACTTTGAAGTGCATTTTTTTTATGGACAAGCTATAAGTTATCCTCACTTTAAAAAAATCAGTGAGACTGAGACTTGCCTTGCAGGGTCATTGTAAGAATTAAATTAAATCACAAATTTAAAGTCCCCAGCTTGTTGATAGGACCACAGTAAATACTTATATGCAAATGGAATTTTATTTGACTCTGAAAATAACAATACCTAAAATTGTATAGCCCATCACAGTTTAATGGGGTCTTTCTGAAGCTCTACCTTACTTAATCTCCTTAGCAATCCTGTGAGGCAGTTACTGTGCCACTACAAAGAACGCTAATTGCAAATCATCTTGAGGTTAGAAATATTTCCATGTCAGACAGTGTCTGCCAGTAGCATTTTAAACTTTTCAAGCTGGTGTGCTCTTTTTAACCAGAGCAGAGATCTTGAATGATGTGGCCTGAATGAGCCTTTCCAATGTACTTCTTGCCAAAGGCATCCACCCCCCTGTATCCTTGTCTCCTCATTATCCATCCATATGCTAGCAAAGCTGGGTTTGGTTTGAGGGTTTGTTTGTTTACCCCCTTCCTCCTTCCTCTTCTTCCTCCCTCCTCCTAAGCAGCAGCAATTTCTCCTTGGCACTTTCTCTCTACTTACATCGCTTCCTGGAGCTATGGAAAAGCACTTAGTTAACTAACCTACCGTACAAATTTAGGTAGCTTATCTTTTCTTGAGAGAGAATGGAAAAATGTATTTGATCACATGACACTGATTCGCAGGAAGAAATCTGTAGGTACCTGGGAACCCTGCAGACGTCTTCCAACAGTTTCCTTCTTTCCAGGACCTTCACATTGAAATGTGGATGTATAGACCTTGCTTTGCCAGAACAGACAAGAAAATAGTGCAAGGCTGGTCAGTGATGACTTCACTGCTTTGTGGACAAAGGAAATCATGCAACATGGATTCAACTCAAAAAGCCTTGGAGAATTCTGGAATCCTTTGACAGAATGGAAACCTCAATGAGCAAGGTGAGCTAATAGAAGCACTGAGTCTATTACTAATGAATAATTTTAAACCCATGATTTTCAGCTCGTTGGCCTCAAAATCAAATACGGAGACCAAATGTCAGAGGCCATTTCACAATTCTGACTTCTTATTCAAGATCAATAGCAGCAGTCTTCTCATTGCAAGCAGGACAGGCACCTAGTACTGGCTCCTTAGAGATGGAGGTGGAGAGGGGCAGAGGTTTTTGTTTGGCTTTGCTTCATTGTTGTTGTTGTTGTGTGTGTGTGTTTAAAAGAAGCTTATTCCTGTCCAAGCAAGCATGCAAGTGGACTCTAGAAAGACCACAACATAGCCTATATCTTTATGCCCTACTTACTTTTACTCAACTCACACACCACCCACAGTTGGGTGGGGTTTTCCTGACACATCTTGCCCCTATTATCCAATGGGCAATAGGTCTTTAATGGGCAGTAGATCTGAGTCTTTGATGCAGGCTCTGTAGAGAGCCATCTTGGACTAAGGGAGTAAAAATAGTCTTTCCATTGGACCATCTCTTCTCCTGTCACATACTCCACACAGAGCTCCATATCATCTTAGCACCCCCCACACCAAAGGTTGTTCTGTCCCTTCCTTTTCCTTGAGAGAACAACAAATCACAACCTGCTAAACTTATTAAAACTATAGGATCTCCTTTGAGAGCTGATGAGAGTTTGTCCTGCTAAGCATCAGTCAAATGTTTAAGCTACATCTCTGTAAAGCAGCTTGCAATTCTTTTGGGAGCATCTTGGATACAGAGTGTGGGACAACTTAGCCCTGATATTTTTTTGGGAAGTGGGTAGCTTGCAGAATAAGGTGCCTAAAATTGGATTCTTTCTCCCATTTGCATCAATCCATATGAATTTCTTAGAAAGTCAGGACTTAAAGGTGATTCATCATTCTAATTACCATGTGGCCCCACTGGGTTATGAACCACTAAACTAAAATCTTAATAAAGCATACATTCTCTCTGTCTTTCTGTTCGGGGACAATGCTTCTTGTGATTCACTTTGACAAAGTAGAGTGGACATGTCAAAGACTCCAGAACACTTAGTTGATTTTTGAGTGTTAAATCAACCTTGCCTTCCTGAGATACATCACACTTGGTCATGGTGCGTCATCCTTTTTATATGTTGCTGGATTTGGTTTGCTAACATTTCTTGAAGGATTTTACATTTATATTCGTAAGAAACATTGGTCTGTAGTTTTCTCTTCTTGTGATATCTTTGTCTGGTTTGGGTATCATATCGAGGTGGGATCTTTTTCCAGTCTTGCTCCCCACAGCTGATTTTAAATTCAGTATCTAGAATACATTCTAAATGTAAATCAAGTCAACCATGTTCTGACCCCACCTCCAGTGGCTTCCCATTGTATGCACCATGCAAACCAAGTCTCCAGTGCCCTCTTGACCTTCACGTCTTGATCTCTCTCTCTTGCTCCTTTGACTGTAGTGCACTGGTCTTTTTGAGTTTCTGCAATCTGTCATGCTACTTTCCTCCTTAGGGCTTCTATCCTTCCTGTTTCCCTTGTCTGGAATGTCATGAATGACCCCTTCTGATCATGCAGGTCGGTACACAAACATCAGTTCCTTAAAGGCCTTCTCTGAAGACCACACCTAAAATAACTTCTATTCCATGGTCACTCTTTGCCCATTACTGTGCTTAGTTTGTTTGAGCACTTAAGCTCTGATATCACACTATTTGTTCATTTGTTTATGGCTTACCTCCCCTACTATAATGTAAATTTTATGAAGGTGTAGATTTTGTCCTATTCCCTAGTGGACCGTCAGTACCTGAGACTGTGAGAGATGCTTCGTAAATGCTAATAAATGTTTCTTGAATGAGTGAAGTGCACAAAGATTTCTTTACAAGGACATTAATCAAATCATTATTTATAAGAGTAAACATAAATGTCCAACAGTAGAGAAATTGCCAAATAAGTTAAAATAGCCACAGAATGGAACAACATGTAGTCACTTAAAATAATGTTTTACATTTTCTAATGACATGAAAAATTTGCATAATATAATATTGTGTGAAAAATGTTACATCTTTATATAATTTGAGCCTAATTATATTTTATGTTGTAATTACATATATAAAATTAAAGACAAGGATCAAAATCTTAACAGTGATGGTCTCGGATAGAGAGTTATGGGTGATTTCAAAATTTTTTTTTGTATGTTCTAAATTTTCCGATACGCACACCTTATTTTAATGGTAAAATTTGTTTAAAATTATTATTGCTCTATAACTTAAATATAGCATTTTGGAGCATATACATTTTCAAATGAGAAGATAAACTCACTCCTAAGCTGAAGTGTTACTTCTAGTAATCTTTCAAGTAGAACTTTCTACAGTGGTTCTGATTATATAGCGGATTGACGGCTTCCTTGTGCTTCTTTTTGCCTGAAGAAGCCGGGAGGAGGTTTGGTTTGCTCTCTTTGTTATGCTAACTGATTCCTGATGCCCACAACCCACTTCGAGCCACAGACTGTCACTTCCTGGTGGGAGACCACATTCCCTGTGTCTTTCTCCATCCTGTGGAGTCTACCGCGGACCTCACCCCAGCTCCATGTTGATGGCGCTGATCACACAAAGCACAGCCCTACCCTCACTGGCCTGTGTCCCGTGGCCTCCACCCACTCAGAGCAGGACTGGCAGGTGGCCTTCCCCTCCGATCTCAGGGCTTCAGGGGCTCCCAACAGGGAAGGTTTTCTGGAGGATGCTAGGAACCATGCTAATGACCTTACGTGGGCTTAGAGAAAGGAGGGAGCTCCCTTAAGGCAGGGCTGGTGAGAAAAGAACGTTCCGGAAAGCCCTGCCTCCTGTGTACACAGTCTTTCCTCTTCCCTTCCCTTCCCTGGCGTGAATGATGGATCTTTCCAATGCCACGCTAGCTCTTCCTTCCCTTGTGCCTCGTGCCATTGGCTGCAGTGGAGACAGCTCCTCAGAGGTTGGCAGGGCTGACTGGGCATCGCTCCATGAAGGGCCTCATCTTTGGACAAAGAACTATGCTCTCTTCAACGAAAAGGTGCCAACCTGCTCTATGGGACAGCATCCCAAGGCAACCCCCATGCAGTGGGGAGAATCAACCTGTCTGCACTATTCTGGAAGCACAGAAACATTCCTAGACTTCTGCTTAAGGCTTAGGCTGAACCCGAGCTTCCCAATCCGGGCTGTGGATGTAAATAGAAGCTGAAGTGTCCAAGAAAATCTCACAGGCAAGGCTCCATGGCTCAGTCACTGGCCCAGAATGTGTCCTGTCATACCCATCGCCAGGCCCCTGGAATTCCTGAAGAGTTTAAAGAATTCCAGGAGGCAGCCAAATAACAGAAATGCGAAACAAACTCTAGATCAGCCACCTCTGAAAAAGTGAGGGGGCTGCTTCCAGAGCCCTCGACCCCAGCTCCCAGAGGGAAAGGGGGTTTTCATGTATTCTTCTCAGACTCCTTCCTTAAATTGTCTGTAAAACTAAACCAGCCAAGACATTTTCTCTTAAATGAGTTTAAATGGGCTAGCATTAATAACAATCTCTAATATTAATTAAGCACCTTTTTCCATGAGGCATTGTGCTAAGCACTGTCTACATCCCCATCTGGCTCAGTTAGAGCCTAAGTTTTCCATTACACCGAAGTGCCCATGAGGTGGTTTCTACCCCTCTGCCTCCTGACCTCCTCCCCAGTCCCTGGCACGTTCTGTTCCCAGACACGCTGATCAGCTCCTCCTTCAAGGCCTTGGCACTTGGGCTGGCCTCTGCCTGAATGGTTCCTCCCAAATTCTCAATCCATACAGCTCCCTCTCACCACCTCCAGGGCACCCCATGGACACCTGCTCCTTAAGAGGAGCGTTTCTCAGCCTTGGGCATAAAATCATCTCTGCCAACCCTGTTATTCTGTGAGGTATTGATCGCCTTCTGACACTCAGATTGGCTTTAGTCTTGTTTTGTTTTTGCCTTATAGGATGTGTGCCCTGGAAAGGTGAGGGTTCATCTTTTTTATGCCATGTTTCTATACTTAAAACTGTGGCAGTCCAAAGAGGCATACAGAAGGCCAAGAAGCACAAGAAAAGATGCTCAGTGTCACTTATCATCAGAGAAATGCAAATCAAAACCACAGTGAGCTACTACCCCACCCATTAGCATGGCTATTATCAAAACAAACAAACAACCTGAAAATAACAAGTGTGGGTGAGGATGTGGAGAAATTCGAAACTTTGTGCACTCTTGGTGGGACTGTAACATGTGACACTACCATGGAAAATAGTATGAATGCTCCTAAAAAATTCAGCATGGATCCACCAAATGCAGCAGTCCTACTTCTGGGTATATGGCTGAAAGCATTGGAAACAGGGTCTTAAAGAGATATCTGTACACCCACGTTGGCATCAGCATTATTTATAATTTATATTTATACAGTTATTTATATATATTTATAATCAGGATTTAGCAGCATCCCAAGCGCCCATCGACAGGTGAATAGCTGAACAAGTTGTGGTAAGTACACACAACGGAGTCCTGTGCAGCCTCAGCAGGAGGGAAATCCCGTCACAGGCTGAAACACGGATGGACCTTGAGGACATTAAACTGAGTGAAATGAGCCAGTCACAAAAAGACACATACTGTATGATTCCACTTCCATGTGCTATCTAAAGTAGTCAAGGCAGGGTGCACGGCCCCTGCCTTCTTTTCCTAGCACTTTGGGAGGCTGAGACAGGAGGATTGCTTGAGTCCAGGAGTTTGAGACCAGCCTGAGGAGCAAAGTAAGACCCTGCATCTACAAAAAATGGGAAAAAAAATATTAGCCAGGCATGGTGGTGTGTGCTTGTAATCCCAGCTACTCAGGAAGGTGAGCTAGGAGGATCGCTTGAGCCTGGGCCGTGGAGGCTGCAGACAGCTGTGATCACATCACTGTACTCCAGTCGAGGCAACAGAGACTGTCTCAGAAAACCCCCACAACAATAAATAAATAAATAAATAAATAAATAAATAAGGTAGTCAAGCATATAGACGCAGAGAGTAGAATGGTGGTTGCCAGGGGCTGGGGGGAAAGGAGAAAAGGAAATTGTCATTCAGTGGACATAGAGTTTCATTTTTGCAGGATGAAAATTTTCTAGAGGTGTGCTGAGGGGTATTTGATACCTGGATCCTGGATCAGGGTGGATAAGAGGCCTCCTCCGAGTCACCTTCCTACTGTGATGTGCTGCTTCTGGCCTGGAAGAGCGATGACCTTGAGTCCCCTCCTACTGCAGTGTGGTGCTTCTGATCCGGAAGAGCGATGACCCTGAGTTCCCCGCCATGTCCATGCCTAGGCCCCCTCCAGGGATGGAGAGGGACAACAGAACAAAACTGAGGCTCCTGTTCCAGGTAAGGGAGTATGGGGCTTCAGGGCAGGGGTGCGAATGGACAGGGCCGAGGACACCAAGGGGCAGTGAGCTGGGAGCCAGGAACCCATATCTGGTGGGCAGGGAAATGGTGACACTATAGGTGAGCAGTCCCAGGACCCTGAACTGCACTCCATTGTCCCATCAGACTTCACTCCCAAAACACAAATTCAGAAAGAAAATGATCTAGAAGTTTAGGACAGTGATCTCAGAGTGTAAACAGCAAGCAGGGGCTCTTCTGAGTGGGGACCCTGAGCAGTGACACCGGTCACATATCTATGAAGCCAGCCCTGTGTGGCGGATCCTAAGAATCTCTGAAAGGTACTTGTTGGACATTAAGACTTTTTTTTTTTTTTTTTTTTCTGAAACAGGGTCTTGCTCTGTTGCCCAGGCTGGAGTGCAGAGGCGCAATCCGGCTCACTGCAACCTCTGCCTTCCGGGTTTAAGCGATTCTCCTGTCTCAGCCTCCTGAGTAGCTAGGAATACAGGCACATGCCAGGACATCCCGCTAATTTTTGTATTTTTAGCAGAGACGGGGTTTCACCATATTGGTCAGGACGGTCTCCATCTCTTGACCTCATGATCCCCCCACCTCGGCCTCCCAAAGTGCTGGGATTACAGGCATGAGCCACCGCACTTGGCCCATTAAGACTTTTCTGACCACCCTAGGCCTAGCCAGAATCCCAGCCAGGGCAAGAAGCTGGTCATCTGTGTCTTAGAGCCCCCAGTAATTCTCATGAGTGGACATATTTGGGAAGCACAGCCCACATGCCTGCTTCCTTGCTGAGGGAGTGGCAGGAAATACTGCCTGTGCCTAGGTGATCATTCCATTATGTTTGTGACCCTGACCCTTACAGTCTGATTAGACCAGGGATAGGTATGTGGCCCAAGAACAGATAACATATAGGCTGGCCAACACCCTGTAATGCAGCTTCACACAAAAAGCTCTGCCAAACAGAAGCAGTGCTGATTATTCACCCCAATTAGAGTGGCTTTTATCAGGATTGCAAACTGAAACTATGAGCAGATGGGAAAGACGCTCATGCACACACACACACACACACACACACACACACAGGAATTAGCTAAGTCACGTTAATGATGGAACAACAGGGTCAGGATGATATAGGAAATAAGAATAAATAAAAGGTTCCTCTTCAAAGCTTTCCTCTTAGTTCATTATGAATAAATAATAGTTTATTCAAAGGTTAATTTACTCTAAAGCTTTTGCTAATAATCTTAAAGTAGCTGTTAGTCATAATAAAGAAATAAGTGCACCCGTGTTCTGAGTTCTTACACTTTAACCTAGATATTCGCCCTGACATGCCTGGACAAGCCCAGGCAAGTCTTAGGTCATAGCTTATTCCCCTTCCTTATGTGGAAATGTTATAGCTTCTCTAAGCTTTCCTCAAGTTACTTCCTCTTTTCCTTTGTTCTCCTCTGCCTTTACCTCTTTAGAAAATTTCCAAGTTTTTAGCCAATCGGATCAAGCATAGAATGTGAGGTCCCGTTCCGGCCAATGGAAACTGGACACAGCAGTAAGGTCACTGTGTCAGGTTGTGAAAGTTATAAATGTCCCTGTCTCCTTGTTCAGGCGTGCCCTCCTGGCAAGACTGCTGGTGAGTTGCACCCTTCCTGCAGGAAGTAAACCAGCCTTGCTGAGTGATCCATTGTTTCAGTGTGGATTTTTTCCCAACGTTCTAAACCCCTTTCCAACAATGAGTAGGCAGCCCCTCAAGAGAAGACATTCTCCAGACCTCCTGGTTGGTAGTTCAGCTGTTGGGTTCTTAGGACCATTGCTTAGAGCCTAATGCGATTTGTTCTCTTGGCAAAATGGCCCAATGTCAAGGACACGCCACCCTTATTTCCAAGGGTTTTCTTGCCTCTTGCGACATAACCTTAGTGAGTTTATTCTTGCAACAGAAGAGAATCCTGCCCGTTTGTCAGAAGAGAAAACTGAGGTTCAGGTTGCTTAGGTAACAGGCATGATGTCATGAAGATACACTGATGCTGAAGGTCTGCGTGGGCCATCTCCTGGAAGACGGCAACACCTAGAATGTTGATCGTTGGTGGAAGGCGCAAAGTGAGAGGGAGGGCAGTCCCTGAGCGTCACTGGTAAATTCTGCTCCTACCTGAGGCCAGAAGCAGATCTGTATCCTGGCTCCACCTGCATCCGGGTCAGATTGGCACAGGCTATAGGGCTCTGTCTTCTCTGACACTGTTCACTGGCTGCAAGCCTCATCTCAGCCTCCTGGGATGCTGCAGGGACGTTAGAATAGCCTGAGGCAAGGACAGCTGCAGTCCTGGTGAAATAGCTGAGAAGGAATTTGCTTGTTCCTTCCTGGTGATCAAAAGAGAGAGAAGGCAGTCCCCCAGGCTGAGACAGCAGGTGGGGACCCTTGTGATGGCACCTCCCAGACAAGCCGAAGGGGAGAGAGCCAGCATTTTCTACGGGGCAAAGTCTTGTACGCCCTTTCTTTGCTGCTCCAGCTTTAATAGCCTTTGTGGTTAATGCACACAGATGCCCGGGATCTTTGCAGAATTATTCATTCTCTGCAACTTTCCTCCTGGGGGTTGGCAGGAATTGCTTGGTTTGATTTTAATAACATTCTTAACTGTAAAGGCTGTGGCCCAGGCTTCAGCGATGGGGTGGGGAGCTTGGGAAGTGATCGGTGGGATTTCTGACACAGAGCCCAGCGGGTTTGTCTTAAGATAGGATTCCTATCAATTTCTTTGAATACGCAGCTGCATTCAGGAGGAACACTCCTCCTGTTCCCATCTGTCATCTTTGCAAGACGTTTGTTTGTGCTAACTAATGGCTCACCTCAGGCCATCAGACATTTGTTTTTAATTCTCCTCCTTGGATTGAACCTGTTTTAGAAAACAGATTGTATGGAATATTACAGAAGTTCACTTTTGTTCCAGTAAACCCAAGATATTCAGGCTATAAGGGATAACCTTTAAAAGAGTCAATGCCCTTGGGAAAAGAAGGTTGCTGAGTCAGAACTTGAGGTCTTTAGAATGTGTCTTAGGTGGCCTTTGCAGCCGGAGTGACAGCATTTTTCTGTCACAAGTCTCATATTTCTAGGACAGAGGTAAAGGGATATGACTAAGACCGAAGACTGCTCATCACTTTTTAATTCACAAGAATGAGCACAGAGTTTCCATTTCCACTGGCTAAACTAAGTATGTCACTGGGGAGCATATCATGGCTTGGTTTCGCAGGCCTGCAAGTAATAGCTTAATTCAGCCTCACCCACCAAAGCAGAAGGCCTGTCCTGCTCACTACCTCAATTCCACTGAGTAGAGGACCTCCTTCAGCTGTACAAGGGCCTAGCAGGTTGGAGGTGACCCAGAAGTCCCCACTGTTCCTCCATGTGTGAGGCAAAAGTTCCAAGTGAAAGACAGGGAGAGGGTCTGTGAGCAGTGGGCCCTTATGTTCTGATGGGCATGACTATCTGCGAAATAGAGCTTCCCTGTTCACACTTGCCAGACAGTCTTCTCTTGGCTGTTGTATAATGACAGCGAATGATAGTTGTTCAGCCAAAAGTTCTAATAGCCTGGAAGGTAGGGTACCCTGACTTCCCACATCCCCGGCCAAGTCCCTTTCTCAGTAATTTAAACCCAGACTTAAAACCAGGCTGGTGACATGTAAAATGTAATTGAGGGCTGTTCATGCATCACTGTCCTGGTGTAAATGTTAATAGCACTCACAAACTGTCCCACTTTGGATGACAAATTAAGTGACGCCTCCAAGAGATGAAGCAGGATAGAAACCATACAGTTTCTAAACCACCTTGCAGGAAGAAAAAGACACTCCTTTGCATCATCACCTCACCATTGTCCCATCACCATCACCATGATCACTATCACTATGACCACCACCACCACCATGACCACCATCATCACCATTCATTATCACCATCACCGTCACCACCATCACCATCATCATCATCATCACCATAAGCACCATTCATCACCACTATCACCATTATCATCACCATCCACATCATCACCATTATCATCGCCATCAGCACCATCACCATCATGATCATCATCGTCATCACCATCAACACCGTTCATCATCACTATCACCATCATCACCACCACCACCATCATCGTCACTATCACCATCATGACCATCACTATCACCACCACCACCACCACGCATCATCACCATCATCATCACCATCACCACCAT
>NW_016107421.1:2255374-2255934 GCF_001604975.1 Cebus imitator | reverse complement strand
TATCACCATCATCACCAACACCATCATCACCATCACCATCATCACCGCCACCACCATCATCGTCACTATCACCATCATGACCATCACTATCACCATCACCACCACCACCACCATGCATCATCACCATCATCATCATCATCACCACAAACACCATTCATCACCACTATCACCATCATCATCCAATCATCACCGTTACCATTGCTATCAGCACCATCATCATCACTATCACCTTTATCACCACCACCACCACCATAATCATCACCATCATCATCCACATCATCACCATCACCACCACCATCGCCATCATCATCACTATCACCTTTATCACCACCACCACCACCATAATCATCACCATCATCATCCACATCATCACCACTACCACCACCATCACCATCATCACAGTCAACATCACCATCCCACCACCATCACCATCACCATCATCACCATCCCACCACCATCACCATCATCACCATCACCATCCCACCACCATCACCATCACCATCATCACCATCACCACCACCACCACCATCACCATCATCACCATCACCACCACCATCACC
>NW_016107421.1:2226844-2255063 GCF_001604975.1 Cebus imitator | reverse complement strand
CATCATCACTATCACCATTGTGACCATCACTATCACCATCCACCATCACAACCACCACCATCACCATCACCATCATCACCATCACCACCACCATCACCATCATCATCATCACCATCACCACCACCATCACCATCACCATCATCACCATCACCACCACCATCACCATCATCATCATCACCATCACCACCACCACCACCATCACCATCATCACCATCACCACCACCATCACCATCATCACTATCACCATTGTGACCATCACTATCACCATCCACCATCACAACCACCACCATCACCATCATCATTGTCATCACCATAACATCATCATCACTATCACCATTATCATCACCATCCCCATCCATATCAACACCGTTATCATCACCATCACTATCCACATCATCATCGCTATCACGATCACCACCATCACCATCATCACCAGCATCACCACCAACTCACCATCATCTTCACCACCATCACGATCAACATCCTCACTGACCCTCTTTATATTCAATGCAGTTTAGAAGGTATTATCCAATATTCTAATCTGATTTTATCCCTACAACACAGTGTAGGCAAGATAGCGGGACAATTATGCTATTTGATGGGAGGGAAGGCTAAAACTCAGAGACGAAACTACTTCTCTGTCAATCTGGACTTCAAAGTGGTTTTCCCAGGGTGAGACTCTTGCCCTCACAATAGAAAGTGTTTGTCGGGCTGAAAGTGAGAAGAGAGAGAGAGTATGCATGCATGTGGGCTGTGCACTCATGCAGGTGTGCGAGGAGGAAAAACACATTCCAAGCAAAGGGAAGAGGTTGGCAGCATGAGCTGATATTATGCACTTCCAGATAACTGCCGTTTCTGCTGGGCTGTTCCTTCTGAAGTCCTCTTGGGTCACGTGGCATCTTCTTCAAGCCCTGTCATATTCTATTTCCAGAGAAGGCAGAGTCTACTCTGCTTAGCCTGGCCCCTGTGGCCCTTCCCCATCTGGCCCTGCTGCCTTCCTGGCCTCATCCAGTCTTCCCCAGATCCCTTCTTTAAAGACTCTGGAATGCCTCTCATTGCTCCTTGAGCTGTTTTAAGCCCTGCAAGGGCTGTTCTCCTGCACATTACACCTCAGCTCCTGCCTTCCCCTAAATGACTTGCAAATCCCTTCTCGCTTGGCTGCTGCCTCCTCCACAAGGCTTTGCTGCACCCTGGCATGCTTCCATTCTGACTGTGCTTATCCTCTGTGTGCTGCTGCCTGGCTATCGCTTGAACTGGACCCTCAGCTGCCTGTTTCCCAGGGCCTGGCACGAGGGAGCAGACTTGGGAAGGGGTGGGGCTGTCTCTGCAGGGGTCGGGGGAGCGGGGAGGCAGCTAAGGGCCACCCTGGGATAAGGTCGTGCATTTCCTCTGCTGGGGATGAGCCTAACCTCTGCTGACAGGGCAAATGTGTGGGCTTCCTATAGCTACCTGTGGGTGGAGGGGAGGCCAAAGAGCCTATAGGAAGAGAATTTCCTTTAAGGGGAAAGGAGCCAGGCAGGATGAGCTGGACCCACTGACAGCATTTTGGCTGTTAATAGGAGGGAGAAGTTCTTCGAACAGCATCCTGGAAGTTAATTGAGCCCAAGAGGGCTCCTCCTGAACCAGCGTCCTGAGGGAAGAGGACCACAGGTGAAACGATATGAGCAGAGGTGTCGTTGCATGAGTGTGCTGGGGATGCCGCAGAGTACTGCAAACTGGGCGACTTAGCAGCAGACACTCATCCTCTCACAGCTCTGGAGACTCAAGTCTGACGTCAAGGCGTCTCCAGGGCTGGCTCCCTCTGAGGCTGTGGAGGAGGGTCTGTTCCAGGGCTTTCCTTGGCATGTGCTGCCGACCTCATCTTTCTTCCATCCCCGTCTGTCTCTGTGTCCAAGTTTCTGGATCGGATCCCAGTCATATTGGATCAAGGCCCACCCTCCTCTGGGATGACTTCTTCCTAACTGAGATGATTGCAACTGCAATGACCTTCTAACCAAATAAAGTCACATTCTGAGGTCCTGGGGGCCAGGACTGCCACATATGAATTTTAGGGGAACAAAATTCAGCCCATAACCATCACTGAACCCAGCACCACTTCTCCCATGCGGTGAGCATGATGGGGTGGATACACATCATTCCACTCCAGGCCTGTGGGCAGCCTGGGCTCAATCAGCCTCCAGGAGAAAGCTGCTTAATCACGGGGGCTGGCATGGCCCCTGCTGTGCCCTGCAAAATGGCTCTTACTGGCTTTAAGCTGTAGCAGGGACTTTGGTGTCAGGAACACAAGCCCAGCAGAGTGACAGCAGGAGCACACCCGCCCCATCCCTTAGCCTGGAAGTGGATGTGTCGGAACCTCATATGGACTCCCAGAGATGCCTGGCAAGGAAGAGATCTTTGCACAAGCAGAAAGGAGCCAGCATCAGGGCTATTTACAACATGCTTCCCTCTCCTACGGATTTGCAAGATGATAAAGCGGTGGTGTCTATCTTAATTCATCTTTGTAACCCTAGAAACCAGCACAGCATCAATGCTTAATATATTTGTGGAGAATAAATGGGTAGATGAGATAGACAAGGCATTTTAGATCTCTGAAGGAAAATCAATCCATCAGTTAATCATTCCATTGGGCAGTGCAGGACCCAGTGGATGAGCATTCAGAAACAGGCAGCACATGGCCCATTAACTCGTCATTTACTCAGTGAACAAGCTACTGAGTGCCTTCTCTGTGTTGGGTTCCCTTACCTGCCGGGGGTTACAAAGACAGCCTGGTCCAGACAGGTAGATTAGCAATCCTGAAGAACAGATAAAACTGGAACAGAGGCCGGGAGTGGTGTCTCATGCCTGTAATCCCAGCACTTTGGGAGACTGAGTTAGGCGGATCACTTGAGGTCAGGAGTTCAAGACCAGCCTGGCCAACATGGTGAAACTCCATCTCTACTAAAAATAGAAAAATTAGCTGGGCATGGAGGCGCATGCCTGTAATCCCAGCTTCTCAGGAGGGTGAGGCAGGAGAATTGCTTGAATTCGGGAGACAGAGGTTCCAGTGAGTCGAGATCGCACCACTGCACTCCAGCCTGGGTGACACAGTGAGACTCTGTCTCAAACAAACAAACAAACACAAACAAACAAACAAATGAGTCCAGTGGCAGGCTGAGCTGTGTGGTCCTGATGGCCAGGCTGTAAGCAGAATTTAGAAAAGAAATTGAGGCAGGTGAGAGCAACTGGTATGGGCTTCGTCTCCCTTTGCTAAGGGTTCAGGATCTGAAGGTTTGTTCATAGTGTTCCCCTGCCCATGGAAAATCCACTTCCAGGTGAATGCAGGGTATCCTATGCTCCCTTTTTTCCAGGGTTTGTGCAGACATGATTGAATTTACTAACAAAGAACCTCTTAATTAGGATAATGAGCATCCAGAGGGGAAAAACCTCATTCTGGAGTGGTGTCTTTGGGTTTGGGGCTCAGATGCAACACAGGATTGTTTCTGATGCAGTGCAAAGTGCTTTTGGTATCTCTGTTTCTCTCTCTCTCTCTCTCTCCACACACACACACACACACACACACACACACACACACACACACACACACCCCTCCCTCATTCTCTCTCCCTTTTTCTCTCCTGCTGTTTCATTCAGTCTCAGGATGCCCTGGCTTCAGTTCCTGTTCAGTTCCTGTGGGCATCTTCTCTTTGGGCACCAACATAAACATCTCTCAGCAGTCACATGCAGTCCACAGAAAAGGAAGTTCTTTCACATGCTCCCTGTTGCCAAGGCAACCGCTTCCCCGAGATCCAAAACATTAATATCTCTCCCCTTACATTTGTTTTCTGGTCAGATTTTTTCCTGCAGTGACATCTAGTGACCAACCACAGGGAAAAAAAAAAACCCAAAGACTTATTCCTGGTCTTGATGGTAACATCAGAGCAAGAAAGTAGACATGCTTAGCCTGGCACGGTGGCTCACACCTGTTATCCCAGCCCTTTGGGAGCCTGAGGGGGGCAGATCACCTGAGGTCAGGAGTTTGAGACCAGCCTTGCCAATGTGGTGAAACCCATATCTACCAAAAATACAAAAATTTTGTATATTTTTTATTTTGTAAATGTAACTGGGCATGGTGGTGAGCACTTGTAGTCCCAGCTACTTGGGAGGCTGGGGCAGGAGAATCGCTTGAACTTGGGGGGTGGAGGTTGCAGTGAGTCAGGATTGTGCCAGTACACTCCAACCTGGGCAGCAGAGTAAGACTCCATCTCGAAGAAAGAAAGAAAGAAAGAAAAGAGAAAAGAAAAAGAAAAAGAAAGCAGACATGTCCTCCAGCAGAGGGCATTGGGCCCCACCAGACATGAGCACCCCCTGTACTTCCTCAGCCCCAGACCTGCCTGGGGACCTGACTCTGTGAATGTGAAGGAGACATGCGGTACCTTTCAACAGCCACTGTTTCGGGCTGTGGCTTCTTAGCACAGTCATTCTTGAAGGCTCCCCTACACTTGTTAACTCCTGATGGTAACCTTTGCATTGTCCAGCATGTATCTTTATTATTTTTTTCTTAAAAAAAGAAAAAGAAGAAAGAAAGAAAGTAAAAAAAAAAAAAAAAAAAGAATGAAGGAGGAGAAGAAAGAGAAAGAGGAAGAGGGAGAGAGAACGGGGGTGTTGCTTTATTGCCCGGGCTAGAATGCAGTCTAAAAATGGGTATGCCTATAATTGTGCTTAATAATAGAGACATGAAAAAAAAATGAGGGAAGAAAATAACAAACAAGCAGCCAACCAATATTTCATTGAAACCTGTAAATAGATGTGATGTGGTACTGATAAGACTGTATATTTTGAATATTTAAAGTGGAGAGTTCTATAAATGTTAATTAAGTCTACTTGTTCCGGATCTGAGTTGAAATCCTGGATATCGTTGTTAATTTTCTGTCTCATTGATCTGTCTAATATTGATGTTGAAGTCTCCCACTATTATTGTGTGGGAGTCTAAGTCTCTTCATAAGTCTTATATATCTGGGTGTTCCTGTATTGGGTGCGTATATATTTAGGATCTTTAGCTCTTCTTGTTGCATTGATCCTTTTATTATTATGTAATATCCTTCTTTGCTTCTTTTGATCTTTGCTGCTTTAAAGCAGCTCCTGTTTTTTATTTATTTATTTATTTATTTGTTTGTTTTTGCTCTCCATTTGGTTGGTAAATCTTTCTCCATCCCTTTGTTTTGAGTCTTTGTGTATCCTTGCATGTGAGATGGGTCTGGATGCAGCATACCGATGGGTTTTGGCTTTTTTTTGCCTGTCTGTGTCTTTGGATTAGGGGATTTAGTCTATTTAAATCTAGAATTAATAATAATATATGTGAGTTTAATACTGCCATTTAATGTTAGCTGGCTGTTTTGCCTATTAGTAGATGTAAATTCTTGATTATGTTGATGCTCTTTACTTTTTGGTATTTTTTAGAAAGGCTGATACTGGTTGTTCCTTTCTATGTGTAGTGGTTCTTTCATAAACTCTTGTAAAGCAGGCCTGCTGGTGATGAAATATCTGAGTGCTTGCTTGTTCACAAATGATTTTATTTTTCCTTCACTTATGAAGCTTAGTTTGGCTGGATGTAAAATTCTGGGTTGAAAGTTCTTTTCTTTAAGGATGTTGAATATTGGCCCCCACTCTCTTCTAGCTTGTAAGGTTTCTGCTGAGAGATCTGCTGTGAGTCTGATAGGCTTCCCTTTATGGGTAACCTGACCTTTCTCCCTGGCTGCCCTCAGTATTTTCTCCTTCATTTCAACCCTGGTGAATCTGGCGATTATGTGCCTTGAGGTTGGTCTTCTTGAGGAATATTGTTGTGGTGTTCTCTGTATTTCCTGGAGTTGAATATTGTCCTGCCTTGCTAGGTTGGGAAAGTTTTCCTGAATGATATCCTGAAGCGTATTTTCCAGCTTGGATTGATTCTCTTCGTCACATTCAGGTACACCTATCAAGCGTAGATTAGGTCTTTTCACATAGTCCCATATTTCTTGGAGACTTCGCTCGTTCCTTTTTATCCTTTTTTCTCTAATCTTGTCATCTCGTTTTATTTCATTAAGTTGGTCTTCGACTTCTGATATCTTTTCTTCTGCTTGATCAATTCGGCTGTTAAAACTTGTGCATAGTTCGCGAAGTTCTCGTATTGTTTTTCAGCTCCATTAATTCACTTATATTCCTCTCTAAATTGTGTGTTATTGTTAACATTTCATCAAACCTTTTTTCAAAGTTCTTAGTTTCTTTGCATTGGGTTGGAACAAGTTCTTTTAATTCACAGAAGTTTCTCATCATCCACCTTTTAAAGCCTGCTTCTGTTAATGGAACACAGTCTTTCTCCATCAGGCCTTGTTCTGTTGCTGATGAGGAACTGTGATCCCCTGTAGAGGGAGAGGCGTTCTGATTTTGGGTATTCTCAGCCTTTTCAGGCTGTTTTCTTCCCTTCTTTATAGATTTATCCATCTGTGGTCTTTATAATTACCGTCTTTATAGTTGGGTTTCTGAGTGGATGTCCAACTTGTTGATTCCCAGCACTAAAATCTGAGCAACCCACTGCACCAGCTAAAACAGCAGCTTTAAGATTGATGGTGCTTTTCTGACTCTGCACCAAGAACTGCCACACCAAGGCAGTGGCATAACCACCTTGCCGGCTGGCGACCCATGGGGCTCCTCCGCTGGGAATCTCCTGGTGCGTGAGCAACAAAAATTGATCTGAAAGTGTGGCGTCCTCTCGTTCTCTGCACTTTCACTGGGAGCTACAGTCCCGAGCTGCTTGTGATCAGCCATCTTGGATCTCTCTCGCATGTATCTTTATTTTGTGACTCATTCCGAGTCTTTTTTCTGATGTTAGTGGGAATCTGTACTGCTTCTCCCTGCTGTCCATCCCTGCTGCTAGAGGGGAGGCAAGGATATCAACATCAAGCTAAACATGCTGGGACAAGCAGTCACGATTTCATGACCGCAGGACGGCGACATCACTCCTCTTGAAAACACTCCTCCAGGCCAGGTGCTGGTTCACACCTGCAACCCCAGAACCTTAGGAGGCCAAGATGGGCGGATCACCTGCGGTCAGGAGTTTGAGAACAGCCTGGCCAACATGGTGAAACCCTGTGTCTACTAAAAATACAAAAATTAGCCAGGGGCGGTGGTGGGCGCCTGCAATCCCAGCTACTTGGGAGGCTGAGGCAGCAGAATCACTTGAACCCAGGAGGCAGAGGTTGCAGTGAGTTGAGATTGCACCATTGCACTCCAGCCTGAGCAACAAGAGTGAAACTCCGTCTCAAAACGTGGGATGTGACACAGATAGACTCTTCTCCGGTGGGCCAGGCTCCCCCAATTCCAGAAGGAGCAGCCCCATCATTTTGAGACAGAGGAATAGGGTCTGAAAGCAGGGAACCTAAGGCCTATTCCTGCTGAGTGATATCAGAGGCTACTCACTTCCAACTCCTCCTTTTTCTCCAGCCCACTCCCACCCTGTGGAGTGTACTTTCATTTAAAATAAATCTCTGCTTTTGCTGCTTTGCTTTATTTGTGTATTCTGTCCAGTTCTTTGTTCAAAATGCCAAGAACCTAGACTACTCTCTACCATCAACAACTTTTCCTGGGAACCCAGGCTGGTTAGGCAGCCAGCTCAGGATGAACTCATGATGTGGTAAGTATCTTGGTTATGAGACTGCTGAGAAGATCATGGGCCCCTTTCCCTGAGCCTGTCTGGTTTCCACCACTGTGCACCACGTGGTAAATCCTCCCCATGGCCACAATCCTTCATGCCTCCTGGCATTCTCTCACCTTTGTAAGGTGTCATCGTAGCTCACCCCATCAAGACGTAGAGTCAGCAGCTTTCTGTTACATTCAGCACTGTGCTAAGCATGGGATACATACATCTTAACCAAGCCAGATAGGAGAAGAGTTGGAGGAAGGAGGATTCCAGACGTAGGAGACATCACTGAGAGTGCAGAAGTGAGAAGGAACTGAGAAAAATGTGCGGTGCGCAAAACAAGAATGCAGTTGAAGATCATTGAAGGGTTGTAAGTGGGGGTGATGTGAGTCAGCCTGGGTTGTGCTTGTCCCTGTGGCTGCTGCACCAAGTGTGCCAGAGAGGAGACTGGAGTGGAAGCAGACATGGAGGAGTCCAGGTGAGTGAGTGGTGCATTGTAATAGACTGGTGTCAGCAGAGATGGGGAGAACAGACTCCACATCTGTTGTGGAGGGAGGACCTTCAGGGACATGGTGATGAAGTGAAGGAAGATCCCACAGGGAAGCAGCACTGGGTGGCTCCGTGGGTGTGGTGGGGAGGCCTCCGAGCCATGGAGGTCACTGGGTTGATGTCCAGGTTCCCAGCTTGAGAAAACTAGTATGGGACGGTGCAATTTGCTGAGGAGCAGGGTGGGATATAGGAAAGAGAACTGTTGGTTTTGCCATCCCAAGCTCGAGGTGACTGTGAAACATCCAAATGGAATACCAAACAGTCAATTAGATACATGATCTTGGAACTCAGAGAGAAGAAATGGAACAGGGGTATAAATTTGGAGGTCATTAACATATAAATCGTATTTAAAACCACGTGCTAGTTCTCAAAATTAACTTATTCACATGGCTTGAATTTCTGTTCTTTCATATGTAGTAACCCAGGCTATTTCAGTCAAGTCCCAGGGGGTGGCAAGCTGCACACTCAAATTAAAATAATAAATGTGGCCAGCTGAATAATGACCTCCAAAGATACCAGGTCTCAATCCCTGGAACATGTAAATGTTCCTGTATATGGCAAAGACTGCCAATGTAATGGAGGATTTTGAGATGTGGAGATTACCCTAGATCATCCTGGTGGGTCCTAAATGCAATCACAAACGTCTTTATAGGAGGAGGGCAGTGGGAGATTTGACCACAGAGAGAAGAGGAGAAGGTGACGTGATCCTGGATGAGACTGGAGTAATGCAGCCATGAGCCAAGGAACGGCATCCAGACTCTGGAGGAGGTGAGGGACGGATTCTTCTCAAGAGCCTCCGGAGGGAGAGCAGCCCTGGAGGGAGAGCAGCCCTACACCTGTCACTTGGGTGTAGCCTAGTGACACTGATTTTGGACTTCTGACCTCCAGAACTACAAAATAACAAATTGTTTTAAAACTACTAAATGTGTAGAAATGTACGCACTGGAGGACATATTTACAAAGGTTTGGACAGAGTGTAGGGAAATGACGAGACTCACAGCGGCACCCTGGGACTGCTCTCAGCATCACCGGTGAATGTGGGATACGGGAAGGGGCAACTACCAGAACCTGAAAGAAGAGGAGGCAGATGAGGAGGGTAAGAAGAGCCCTCCTTCAGCCTTCAGTAAAGGGCCATAGCTTCTATGGGGACCTGCAGGGAGGGTACCAAGGATATAGGGACCCCATCCTCCCCTACCCTACTCTCACACTGGGCAATCCCATTGGCTAAATCTTTAAGTTCAAGGGCCAGGTTGCTGCAGCTGTGCAGGCGGCCTCCTGGGGCTCAGAACAGAGAAAGAATCTGCTGGTCTGCCCGAGCCTCTGAGGTCTCAAAACGAGAATGGTAGCAACCTTGAAGGGTGGTGGTGTTAAATGGATCAATATGTGCAGTGCCCCAGACGGATAGCAGGTGCTCAACAAATGTCAAATAATAAAGAGTCATGACTGTCCACCTTGAATCATAAATCCCACGAAAACATTTGTAGCTCGATGAAGATGGTGAATTGGGGGATACATGACAAAGGGCATGAGAAGCTATGTTTCTAGGAATCTGAAGCGTTTCCATGGGAGGTTTTATTTTAAAGTGATTGGAAAATATCAGTCTGTAAACAAAGTGCCAATCCATGTAATTCTAGTTATTTATATCTGGGCTCTTTAGAAAGGAATTTAGTCACTTGTTTTTATAAAATCTAACGTGCTTACGATGCTACCAAGAGGCCTGTGAGACCCGCGAGTGGAGCTGGTGCAGCTGAGTCTCAGCGACGTCTTTTGTCCTCACAGTTGCCTCCACCCTTGAACTTGGACTCGACGCCAGCCTGCAGGCGTGTACCACTGTTACCTCTATTTCCTGTTACCTCTATTTTCTATGATAACGCAGTCACCTCAGCATGTTGTAAATTTGGTGATACCACCAAAGACCCAGGACTTACAAAGCTGTTCACATAATGCTCCACGGGGCCTTTTTCCATCTGGCTGGCCTAATCCCCCTCGCTGCCCACCTCCGACTCTCCGCCTGGGCCTTTGGTTTCCAAAACCCGGATGACCATGTGGCTGGGCACAGCCCTCCGGAGAGTGTTAATGATGGTGGCGTGCCGTTCACTTGGAAAAGCTGGTTGTGCACTTTTCTTCCCAGCTCTGCCGTTCTGGGAATGCCCACTGGTAGTTTGAAATCAGTCATGGTGGCACTGTTTACGCCAGAGAAATTGGCGGACACTACAAATCAGCGCATTTTTCTCCTCAGGAGAGCCAGTTGCAAATCATTGGTCGGTACACCTTGGGAGTGTGGCACTGCCATCAACACTTCCTGGTCCAGTGTAAGAGCTGACCCTCCCCTGCTCAAGGGTGGTCTGCCTGTCCAAGTGCCTCTGAAATAATCGTCTTGTTTTGTTTTGGAGAACAAAACACTTGCCAGCTCATTACCTGCTCTAGACTAATCCTCCACCAGCGCTTTGCATCCATCCCCTCCTGCCTTCCCAGGGAACTCATCCTGTGCTAAAACCTGGGGGTTCTTAGCAAAATCCCACTGTGGGGAGGGAGGGGAGCCTGCCCTGGCATTGCTTCCCCATGAAACAGCTCCTCTGCTCCTTAGGAGATGGTGCAAACACATCATTGTATATTTACACACATAACCCTTGTGCCAGGGGATGCAATTATTCAACAGGTAAAACGAAATCAAAATCCAAGCACTATCCATTGACTATGCAAGAACCATGATGCTTTCCTCAGACTGATGCACCCCCAGATCCAGATGCCATGCGGGATGCATAACCATCTTCACACTCGACGGGGAGCTCGCTGCAGGATGCCCCCTGCTGGCTAAACCAGCCAGTGCAGGGGACCATACGAACAGGTGGCAAAAAAGCAAGAAATGGGGTAGCCAAAAGGTTTCCTAAAACACAGACTCTGAATTGTGTGGTTGTGTATGTGTGTGTGTGCTGGCGGGGTAACACATTTGTTTCCTCCCTTGTGTGTCCCCTGGTAGACAGCTGCTCCTTGAAGTGCTGTGCTGAAAAGCGTCAGGGAGGAAGGCATGGAACAGGGAGGGATGAGGTTCCGCAGGGGGGCCACAGGTCCTGAAGCAAGGGACAGAGGTGGGACCGTGGGGAAGTCAGTGCTCACCACGTGACCTCTGGCAGGCCCACCCACGGGGCTGGAGGCAGGGGTTGTGTTACATGAACAACTGTTGACTTTCATTTGAGCCACTGTTGAGGAATTTACAAACCGAACCAATTTGGAGACTTAAATTGGTTGGCTGGATTTAACTGAAAAACTAGATTTGGATCTCTAATCAGTGGAAAGAGGTCTTCTAGCTCTTTAGCTGAAACTTTAAAATAGAGTGTTTCTGTAAGACATTAAGACCTTCCACAGATGTATTTGGAACCTTTTCACCAATTACTCTCCTGCTGTGGAAGGTCTATCCTCATCTCAGGTAAGTCCATGCCCAGGAGCCAGGAAAACCAGCCCTAGCTTTCTTTTGTAAAATTGCACACAGCTCTTGACCCAGGCACTCCAGAGATGTAATAACAGACAACATGCAGAGATCCGTGTGTTAGAATCAAGGCCCAATTTCGCTCTGGGCGAAAAACTCAAAACAATGCCCAGAGGCTTTCATTTTAGAGCACTACAGAAGGCTCCAAAACGCAAATTCAGGACACCTCCTGGGAACGGTGCAGAGCTGAGATGGGGTGTTGGATGTCATGGCCAAGGCCTCGCCACTCAGCCCCAAAGGACTGTATAGGAAAGAGGAGCTGTTGAGCAAAAAATGCATGAATCTCAGGCCTTTGCTTTCCTGCAGGAGTCATTCAGTGGTGTACCAGCTTTACTGGCTCACAAGAGCTAATTGCGACTTTCTCAGGAATTTTACAATTGTTAAACACAACCAATGTTAAAAATGAAAGTATGCAAACTTAGAAATAAAATTATATTAAAAACAAAGTAATAAAAACTCAAACCACATCACTTCCTGCTTATTTTACTGTTAACCATTGCCCATGAGACTATCTGTCTGTCTGCGTGGTGGAAATCCTGATCCCCTGGTTACCTGTGCACTTCTTCCCAGCTTTGCATTGAGTTATGCCATGTCCATAGCTTGAAACTGGCCACAGAAATAGGCAAATGCTGATCAGAGCTTTTTTTCTTTCCAAGAATCTGGTTGGTTAACTTGTACTAGCAAACCACTGACTTTGACTGCACATACACACTTTTTATTTTTATTTTTGAGATGGATTTTCACTCTTGTTGTCCAGGCTAAAGTGCAATGGTACCGTATCGGCTCAGTGCAATCTCCACCTCCCTGGTTCAAGCTCTTCTCTTGCCTCAGCCTCCCCAGTGGCTGAGATTACAGGCATGCGCCACGACACCAAGCTAATCTTGCATTTTTGGTAGAGACAGGGTTTCTCCATGTTGGTCAGGCTGGTCTTGAACTCCTGACCTCAGGTGGTCTGCCCACCTTGGCATCCCAAAGTGCTGGGATTACAGGCATGAGCCACTGTGCCTGGCCAGATGGACACTTTTTACAGCACAGAGAAGAAAGAGCAAATGGACAGAATAATGGTTTCTGCAGCCTGGGGGAGTGAGGTGGGAGGAGTGAAGCCAAGAAACAGAAGACAAAAACAGGAGAAATATGTGCATGAGAAAAGACACACACACACACACACACGCACACACACACACACTCACTCTCTCTCTCTCACACACACACATATACCCCATATCCTCCTCTGGCTGGGGAAGCCCTTTGAAATGGCTGGATGGCCCTGGGTGCCCTCTCATTTCTTGTATCACATATGCACATTGAGTTGCCTCTGGGCTACCTCTGTCCTTCCTTGCCGCAGGGGAAGGAGAAGCACAGAGACAGCGGACGGCCTCCCACGGAATAGCCATCACAGAAAGTTCTTTCTCCTCTGAATTTGCAGCCCTTTATAAACAGCCTGGCAGGCACTCTACCAGGCAGTACAGAGCCAGGACAGTGGAAACAGAAGCCAAGGAGGCAATACGTGAGCCACAGGAGGAGCAGGTGCCCCCTGCCCATCTGCACCCAGGGAAGGCATTGCGGGTAGGGCCCCGGGCTCTGGAAACCGGCCGGCATGCTTAGTGAGGACCAGTTTTAGCTGCTAATGAGATACATCAGATGGAGCAGAAAGCAATGGGAGAAGCAATCCTTTGGCATGAAGTGGGACAGGACCTTGAGATCAATAGGAATCTGCTTCAAATCCTGACCTTTAGGGAACAGGGAAGAGCAGAGCCCTGGAACAGAATCCAGGTGGAGGTACCAGTAGGCAGTCTTTTGGAGTGATCCCTGCTAGGGCCGGCAAGGTGACTGTAGAATGCAGTCAGGAAGGGAGAGACCTAAAGTGCTAAGACTTGAAGAAGCAGGAGTTGGGAGTAATTTGGCAATATCTGTCTAATCTAAAAGTCAGATGTATTTTGACTAGGTGGCTTCCCTGGAAGATACTCTCACACAGATATTTGCCTGGTGAGAAATGGTTACCACCGAAATGACCCTCGATTAGAGCCAGGTATATCCATCCATGCAAAGGAAAATGCACTTCTTGATTCAGTGTGACGTTCATCTATTGATTTTGCCTACCTTACCTCCATTCCCATTCCCTTTTGTGCTGACCAGAGCATGTCAATTTTCATTTGGGAAGTCCTGCTCCCTCACTTTCAGTCTCTGTGGCTTAAGCAGGTCAGTTCCAGGATGGGGTTATGTGCCTCAGGCCTGACCAATCAGTGTTTCCATTCCTCTTGCCACAGACAGGCACATGACCCAAGCCTGAGTGATGCCATCCAGCTCCAGAGTATTGCTGGAACTATTGGGAAAAGCAGCCGGGTTTCCGCTGGAATTGCTGGCTGTGATTCTGATGGAAACCTGGGCTCCTCAGGGAGCACAGACTGTGAGATTGATTGTGCCCAAAAGTGAACCCAACGCCATGTGATCTCCTACTTGAAAATGGAGGAAGAGCAGCACTGAGAAATGGGGAGAGAAAGAGACTCAGGCTGACACCCAGGAAGCCCAGGCCTCAGCCGTCCCTCGGGACAGTTCAGGCACCCCAGAGCCACAGTTCTTTTTGTTGGCTTCAGCCAGTTCGGGTTGAGTCTCTGTTATTTATAATTGAAAGAATCCTGACCAGGATACACAGGAAAAACTTTTCAAAGTCTTCCTTTTCCTTGGTTAAATGCATAACAAATAATTTCCTAACAATTCAGATTCATGCCTGGGCTCCACCGCTCCCACCCAGCACAGCAAAGCAGCAGCTGAACAGTGGGAAGCCCAGGTGAATGGGAGTGAGCTCTCACTGCGTACCAGGTCGAATCCCATGAGATTTTATGTTGTGATCATATATGATCCTCCCAATAATTACAAGACTCTGCTTGCTCACATCCGTGTGGCCTCCATTGCTATACATGTTGGGCTTATCAGTAGCTATTCATGAAACGTAATTGCATGTTACATGGCAGTACTTTCTAGAAAACACAGCATAGCTGGAATAACTGCGTTGGTGGGTATGTTGAGAATGGAAACTTATAAACAGGTGTGGATAATAATTTGAAATGATAAGGGGTGGGAGACACCAGGTCCAGCTGGTGGACTGAACTCTTGGTTTACTGGTCTTCCTCTCCAAATCTTATTTATTTATTTTTTCGAGATGGAGTCTCCCTCTTGTCGCCCAGGCTGGAGTGCAGTGGCACGATCTCGGCTCACTGCGGCCTCCACCTCCTGGGTTCAAGTGATTCTCCTGCCTCAGCCTCCCAAGTAGCTGGGATTACAGGCATGTGCCACCATGCCCAGCTAATTTTTTGCATTTTTAGTAGAGACAGGGTTTCACCATGTTAGCCAGGATGGTCTTGATCTCCTGACTTCATGATCTATCCACCTTGGCCTCCCAAAGTGCTGGGATTACAGGCATGAGCCACCGCACCCGGCCTCCAAATCTTATTTAAACGACAGAAGAAATATGTAAAAAGCAAAGGCCTTTAGAATTTAGCAGTGGGTACACAGGAGTTATTATATTATTTTCTCTACTTTTTGTGTGTTTAGAAATTATTGTATGAAAAGGTAAGAAGGAGAAGGAGCTCATCACAATGCCAGAAGATGGGGTAGGCTACAAGTGCTCAAGAAAATTGTTCAAAATCTACTAATGATGGAAAGCAGAAAGGATGGCAGTGATGAAATTTACTCAGAGCTGAAATAAATCACAGCCGTCAGCGGCTGCAGGAACAGTGAGTGGATCTCTTTTTTCTACACAGCCACAAAAAATTCTCAAACTCAGATGCAGGGAGCAGGTTGGGGCTGTGAGTCGGCAGACAGATTCTAGAAGGGTCTAGGACTATGCTGCAGGTCTGAGGACTGCATGAGAGCATCAAGGCCATGCAGGAGGCTGTCCCTGTCCCTGGCCAGCTTCCTGCCACCACCTCAGCATGGAGGGGAAAAAGCAAAAAGCTTTCAGCACAGCAGTGAAGTCCCCTAATCAGTGTTTCTCAGATTGTCACTCTGGGACCAGAAGCATCAGCACCTACTGGAAATGTGTCAGAAAGACACATTCTCAGGACCTACCCCAGAGCCCCTGAATCAGTAACTCAGCAGGTGGTGACCAGCGAGAGCCTGTTAACACACCCTCCAAGAGATCCCCAAACATACTAACCTACTCTGCTCCCAAAATACCATCTACCTTTCTTCCTTTGCCAAAGAGAATCTTCAGACCAGCAGCGGCTTCTCTACCCACACAAACCAAGGAGAAGTCTCTATGGCAAATATTCACCTTCTCCTTGCAGCTGTGGGTAAGCCCGCCCCCAAACACACAGCCAAGCCTTGCCCTCCAGGGATCTACCTAACTAGAGAATCAAAGCAGTGGCTTTCATATTTTCAAAAGATGCTCACAGCAGTTACCAATATTGATTAAACTGAGATCTTCATTGACAGATGAAAGCCCACAACAGGAATCATGAGACATTTGAAGAAAATCCACTGGCTTAAAGGGGCAAGCACAGCAAATGGTTTTCAAGAAAACGTGGTTCACACAAGAAAGAAGGAGACATTTGTATAAGCCTAATTAATATTTGTAGAAAAATTGTAGAATCATTTTTCTAAATGATTTTTAGAATCATTCTTTTCTCATGAATCACTGCATTCATGAGAGAAGAACAGGCTGCTGTGAAAATGATCAATAAGAAGTAGTCAACAGGTTTTGGAAATTAAAAACAATAAAGCAATAATGACAACCTAAACAAGAACTTGGTGGACTAACTGGTAGTTAAATATATATAGATGAAAAACGAACGTTTTAGAACACAGAACATACAGCAAAATTACAAAGGAAACAATGTTTTAATGAATATTCTGAAAGAAATTCCCAGTTACAGAGAAGAGGAGAGCTTTCATATTTAACTTTAGACATTTCTCGTTGGTTGAATTGTCTACATTAAGCATAGGATATTTTTTATTTTATTTATTTTTATTAGTATTATTTTTGAGATGGGGTCTCCCTATGCCACTAGGCTGGAGTGCAGTGGTGCAATCATGGCTCACTGCAGCTTCAGTCTCCTGGGCTCAAGCAATCTTCCCATTTCAGCCTCCCAAGTGCCTGGGACTACAGGCGCCTGCTACCATTCCTGGCTAATTTTTTTTTTTTTTTTTTAGACAGAGTCTTGCTCTGTTGCCTGGGCTGGAGTGTAGTGGCACAATGTTGGCTTACCACAACCTCTATCTCCCGGGTTCAAGCAATTCTCCTGCCTCAGACTCCCGAGTAGCTGGGACTACAGGTGTGCACCACCATGCCCAGCTAATTTTTGTATTTTTAGTAGAGACAGGGTTTCCCAGGCTGGTCTCACACTCCTGACCTTGTGATCCACCCTTCTCGGCCTCCCAAGTGCTGGTATTACAGGCGTGAGCCACTATGCCCAGCCCATTCCTGGCTAATTTAAAAAAATTATTTGTAGGGACGAGGTCCTGACTAACTTTTAAAGTTATTTGTAGAGAACAGGTTTTACTGTTGCCCAGTCTGGCCTCCAACTTCTGGGCTAAAGTGCTCCTTTCACCTCAGCCTCTTGAATTCTTGGGATTACAGGCGTGAGCCACCAGGCCCACCCAATTTTGCAATTTTAGGAAAATAAGCATACATTTGAATCTTAGGATTGCATTTATTAAAACTCCTTGTGTGTATTTGTACACTGTGAGATGTATGAAGATGCTCACCAAAATGCTAACAGCTCTTTTCTCCAAGTGGTGCGATTTCATAGTCTGCATCTGTTTCAATAAATGGTCATTATTCTTACAGGGAACTTTAAATTGCCCAGTGTGGATGATCCAGTTTGCGAATTGGCCTCAGAATGTATGGAAACCGGAGACTGCTCACTTTCACAGCAGTCTGAGTGCTGGCTTTCGAGATGGGAGCTGACTGAGTCGAGGATCTAAAGAAAGTGCTCTTTTCCAAGCCGGATGGAGAGGCTTGAGTGCCTTGCAATTTGACCTCCCCACTTCTCCTGTCAGATTCCAGGGCCAAAGCCCTCTCCTCTTCCATCCCAGTGGGGCCATCGTCAACCTGGCATGAGCCACTACACTCGGCCTCCAAATCTTATTTGCTGGTTCCCAAGCCAGGGAGAACACCCCCCAGGGCTCTGCTTCATGGTGTCCACAGCTTATGCACAAGCCAGCGCTGATTGTAATTTGGCTTTTATCATGACTTTATCTCATCTATAATATCCATATCCTCAATATCTCTTATAAAGAGTTATCAGTTAGTTGCTGCTGTGTAACAAATCTTCCCAAAACTTAGTGGCCCAAAGAAACAATCGCAAATGATTCCTTACAAGCCCAGAGTTTGCCTGGGCAGGTTCCACTGGACTTGGTACATCTGTGAGCTGGCTGGAGGACAGCTGGTCTAGCCCGATCTCAGCTGGGAAGATTCAGCTCTCTCTGTTCCATACATACCTGCAGTAGTCTCCCTCCCTCCAAGCACTTAGCCTGGGCTTGTTTTCATGGTGGAGGCAGAGGTCCAAGTGAGAGAGCAGAATTGTACAAAACATCTTGAGGCCTAGGCTCAGAGCTCAGTTGCCTCCACCCTACTGTGTTGGCTAAAGCAAGCTGAAAGACCAGTTTGATTCAAGGAACACAGAAATGAACTCCAGCTCTTAAAGGAAAGGGTGCAAAGTCACATTGCAAAAGGCATGAGCAGAGGAAAGTGTAGAAGAGAGGCCACTTTTGCAATCAATCTACTGAAAGTCAATTACATAACCCTGTTGGTCACATCATCTCTGCAAGGGCACACAGAGACAGAAGGTGAATAGTCACACTATGGGACCACTTGTGAGTTGCCATTTTGCCATCAAGGCAGCTTTTGGTGCACACAGAGTTAAATCTGGATGGGTGTCTGGGAGTCTCCTCTCTACATGATTTGGTGTCCCTCTTTTCTGCCACATAGACCTTCTCTTTCTCACCCCTTGCCCCAGGAACCCTTGCTCAGACAAGCCACAGAGATTTTAGTTTCACAGAATTGCCCTGGAAGGGCAGCACTTAAGCCTTCTGCTCCTCCCCCAAAATGGGCTTGTCACACCATTCAGCTTCTTCCTGCAAAGTATCTACAACACACCCACATTTTCCCTGGCTGGCTGACACCTCTCAGAAGATGGCTTTATTGCTTTATTGCCCTAAACCACTTTTCTACCAAAGGTGAAGAGAGAAAAGAACCATAAAGTGAAGCTGATGGGAGGGGACTTTCCACTGGACTTACCATAAACAATTTTGAGCTCTTTTTGTTTTCGTGGTGGGGAGGGGGGGGGTGACAAGAAAGCAGATGACAGATGGGAAAGCCTCTTTGGAAATAAGGACTTATGTCCACAAAGCCCTGTGGTGAATTCTCCCAGGGCTCAGATTCTAGCGTGTTTATGGGTGGCAGGCTGCAGATGGGCCCTCTTCTCTCTGGAACAGTAAAAGCAAATGCCTCTTCCTCTTCCACCACTGTGTCAGGGAAACAATGGGGTCCTTTAACTCCATTGGTTCTTTTCCAGGCCAAATGATGACATCATTAAGGCATCTGATTTTCCCCTTACATAAAAGAAGATTAACGGCTAAGACCACAAGAGGAACTATTGTTTTGCCAGCATTGTTCAAATGTGTGGTTAAAATACTTTCTTTCACAAAACACAACACTGCCAGAGGTAACAAAAACCCTTCTGTAATGATGTGCCTTCCCTTCTTGAGCGAGACCACACACGAGAAACTGAGCCTTGCCCACAGTCAATGCCCCTGATTGTCCTGGGTCCCGATTCCTCTCCAGTAGCTGGAGCTGCCAGGAAATCAGAACTGTGTGTGGAAAAGCTAAGGTGAAACAAATCCATCTGGGCCATGGTCAGAACAAAAATTCTACTTGTCAAATCCTAAGGTCTTTTTAAAAATTTTATTTTGAGACGGAGTCTCGCTGTGCCACCCAGGCTGGAGTGCAGCGGTGTGATCATGGCTCACTGCAGCCTCTGCCCCCTGGGTTCAAGCAATTCTCCTGGCTCAGCCTCCCTAGTAGCTGAGATTATAGGCACTTGCCACTACACCTGGTTAATTTTTGTATTTTTAGTAGAGATGGAGTTTCACCATCTTGGCCAGGGTGATCCTGAACTCCTGACCTCGTGATCCACCAGCCTCAGCCTCCCAAAGTTTTAGGATTACAGGCATCAGCCACTGCGCCTGGCCAATCCTAAGGTCTTAATCCATAAAGAGAGTCAAGGATGGTGAAATTGGAAGCCTTGAAAGTGTCACGGTGGATGGGTGACTTGCACTTTCTCAGCTGGATTCCATGCCCTTTCTCATCAATGATGAATGACGACACCATCTGAGAAGCAATCGAGAAAGCTTATTTCTGAGATTATGATTCCAATCTGTTCATTATGTTACCTGTCCTGGGGCCTCTGGCATTTTCCCAGCCGTGAGCAGAGCCCCCTCTCCATTCTACGGAGTCCTTGGGTCTTGGAGTTGTTGACAGGAATTTGCCAAGGTCTGGAGGAAATTGGGTCCCCATAGGTGGCTTCCCCACATGGACAGCCATCTGCGACAGGATGAAGAATCACTTCTTCAGGCTATCAGATGCTTTGGTCCTTGGGCTGCTCCTAATATTTTTTCCGAAAAGCTAACACAAGATGGGATGCTTCCTCCCTCTTTTAAGTAGACTTGGCAAGGGCCTTATTGTTCATATAAACAACAGTGAGAAAAGCTATCCATGGCTTTTTAAAAAATCCTTTGCCCAAATCAATACAATTGTTTCTGTTCTGAAACCCAGTGTATTAAATTGTGTGTACCAGTGTTGTCCAATGGAAGTTTCCAGAATGATGAAAATATTCCATGCTGTACTACCCCACATAGTACTCGCATGTGGCTAGTTAGTAGTGCCTGACCTATGGCAACTGCAACTGAGGAAGTGACTCTTAAATTTTATTTTATGTAATTTAAATGTGAATAGCCACGTGTCATCTACGTAACTTTTACAGTTATGCACTTTCTTATAAAGTTTAATATACACTGACATATGACCCGGCAAGCCAATTCCTAAGTATTTATCCAAGAGAAATTAAGGCAAACAAACACACAGAGAATCGTATGCAAATGTTTGTGGCAGCTTTATTCATAATAGACAGAGATAAGAAACCACTCAAATGTCTATCAGATGAGGAGCAGAAAAACAAATGATGGTATAGCCATGTAATGAAATATTACCCAAAGATAAAAAGAAACACACTTCTGATACACAGCAACAATTTGCTAAATGAAAGAGTGTCTAATTATATGATTTCACTTCTCTAGAGAAGTCAAAACTACAGAAACAGAAAGCAGAGCGGTATGCTGGGAGCAGAGGGGAAGGAAGAACCACCAGGAGGCAGAGGGGACTTTTTCCAAAAATTGACACATTCTATTTCTCGAATATAGGAAGTGGTGGTTGCCTGACTGTCTACTGTCTGCTGTCACAAGGCTCATTGAGCTGTATACTTAGAAAGGGTGACTTTTGGTGAGCCCTGGATGTTGCTGTGGAAACGACTCAACCAGTACCCCTCAGGACTCGTGAACCGCCACATACCATCGTGGGAGCCTGCGTATGGTCCCCTGTGCCGGCCCCACCTCTACTCCCACGGAGTTCACCTGGCCACATCAATAGGACTGTGGCTGTTGCCTCCTCCTTCAGGGCCAGACTCTGCCCAGCCAAGTCGACTTAGGTGCTCCTCTTTGCATTGCTGTTGGGTGGAAATAACCCTTTCCCGGCAGTATAGACGGTGGCCTGCAGGAGAAGATGCCCTTTCTGTATTTCCGTAAGGCAGGAAGTCATGATGCAACTTAACGCATTTTCATCAGATTTCCTCCGATATCCTCTGAAGTGTGTGTGGGAATGATGTGTACTGCCAAGAAGCATGGGATCTGATTCCAGCCTCCAGCTAGTATCCTCATCTATGAGAATGAAATCAAGGGGAGAATGTGCTTGTGCATTCTGCCAGTTCAAAAGTTTTCAAAGTTTTCAGATTGCACCCAAGCAGCTGAACAGCTAAAGAATAACCCACGACTTGTTACTTGTAACAGGGATTCCTGAGGCAGCTAGAGAAGCTATCCAATTTTTTATGAGGTTACCTGTGGGGGCAGAGTTTGGCAGAAACAGTGGAACAAATTTGACTGGAAACAACCATTGATCCTGAATACACTGGATGACGAGGAGCTCGCCAAAAGGAAAAGCATCATGGATTAACTTTTTGAGAAAAACCAGAAGAAGGATGATTCAAATTTTGTATATGACATTGAGGTCAAACTCCCACAGGATGAACAACTGTAGTCCCGTGGCTGGGACACAGTCAGCTCAGGAGTTCCGATGCGAAGCACTCAAAAAGTTTATTAGGCTAGCAGAATATTCAGGTTCATATAAATAATATTGATTTGTTCTGGAAAAATCTTTACAGAACACTAAGGTGTATATATTGAGTCATGAGGGGACTGACTATGTTACTTTTCAAAACCAGGACAGAGTATCCACTATGTAGGTGCACGAGGAAAATAGGAAAAATGGAATAAAGGAATCTGCCGTTTTTTTTTCTTTTTTGAGACAGGGTCTTTCTCTGTCACCCAGGCTACAGTGCAGTGGTGAGAGCTCACTGCAACCTCTGAATCCTGGGCCCAAGCAATCCTCCCACCTCAGCCTCCCAAGAAGCTGGGACTACAGGCGTGTGCCACTACACCCAGCTCATTTTTTTTTTTTTGTAGAGATGGGGTTTTGCCTTGTTACCCAGGCTGGTCTCAAACTCCTGGACTCAAGCAATCTGCCCACCTAGGCCTCCCAAAGTGCTAGGATTACAGGCATGAGCCATCGCACCTGGCAGGAATCTGCCTTTAAGGAGCCTATCATCTGATTGGAAGATGTCAAAAACTTGTGAAAAGGTAGTTAGCAGTATGGGGCAACCTAAAGATTGGAGCCAGATGCTTGACAATGGCTAAAGAAGGTCAGATGGCCCAGATGACTGTAGAGTAGAAGAGCAAAGGAAGATTTTGTCCTTTAGTGAAGAGATAGGACTTTGCTGGCCCTTGAAATGATATTTGGATAGAAGTTGTGTAGGATTCTAGAGAAGAGCAACTGAAAAGAAGGGGAGCAGAGATAGTAAAGAGAATATATATAAGTGTATATGTGTGTGTGTGTGTGTGTGTGTGTGTGTGTGTGTGTATTTATATAAATGTATATGTATTTAGGAACAGTAAGTAAATTATAGTTTGACAAGACTGGGGTCAGGGTCGATCTGGTTTGGCTGTGTCCCCACCCAGTCTCATCTTATAGTTCCCATAATCCTCACATGTCGTGGGAGGGACCTGGTGGGAAGTAATCAAATCATGCGGGTGATTTGGCTTTGCTCCATGCATCTTCCATGGCCAAGGCCTCTTCTCCTCCAACACCTGGGGGCTAGTGCCCTACTCCAAGCCCATCACCACTGTTGTGGGAGAGCCCATCACCATCCCCAAACCGGAGCACCCGACCCAGCAGGACATCGGGTTACCCTTATGCTGTTCTCATGATAGTGAATGAATTCTCACAAGATCCGACGGTTTCATACGGGGCTTTTCCCCACTTTGCTTGGCACTTCTCCTTGCTGCTGCCATGTGAAGAAGGACATGTTTTCTGCCCCTTCCACCATGATTATAAGTTTCCTGAGGCCTCCCCAGCCATGCAGAGCTGTGAGTCAGCTAAGCCTCTCTTCTTTAAAAATTGCACAGTCTTGGGTATCTTCTTCATAGCAGCGTGAGAAGAGGCTAATACAGGGGCTATATTTGGTTACCAGGGAATTATCTTTTTGTGTATTTAATTCTGGAGAAGTCTCTGCAAAATGCCTGCAGCTGCAAGTAGATGTCACTTTATGGACAGAAGGGGAATTCTGTCCCTCGGGTGTCAGGAAACATACATTGAAGACATTCTGAAGCCCTGGACCTTCTCCCATAAATAACACGTTTGTTTATGAAATGGGAAATCCTCCTACAATAAATGAACAATAGATATTGTCAGTTTAGGGCTACTCAGGACTTTGAATCTACAAGCGAAGATCTTTGTTTAGCATGGTTATCTGGGATTTCACACATCCATTCTTACTGTAATATTGCTTACTTGCTAGAAACTCTGTTTTCTATAAGAAAATTAATATTCATTGAATAAAGCTATAAAAACAATTTTTAAAAATTGGTGAATTTTATTGTGTAAATTATACTTCCATAACGTAGCTTTTAAAAACTCTATATAGCTTTTAAAATGAAAATTAGGAAATTCGTTTCCTTCAAGGTTCACTCTTACTTCTCTTTTCACCTACATAAATGACCAGGGCAAACACTGAAAGCCAAGTTGTAGGTACCATCAGCAAGCCAGCCAGTGAAATGAAGCCCTCCCGGATCCGTCAGGTCCATGATTTGAAAGAAAGCATATAATTTTCCAAGAAACCACGTGCACCCTTGAAGCTATAGTTCCATGCATTACCATGAAGTCAGGCTGACGCAAGACAAGATCGTCTCATGAGCCGCTTTTGCCCTCTCTGAACGGAACGCTTCAGGACCAGTGTAGACGCAACACTGGGACAGAGACAAATGCCCTGGGGAAATCCATCACCCCCAGTCTGGAGCAGGAGGCAGGGACGGAGCCAGCCAGTCCATGCCAAGATCACCACTGAGCACAGCCGCGGAGCAGTTAATCCGCTGTGCTTTGAATGCTCACAGCACCCAGCATTGTGAAGTCAGAAAGGGATCAATTTTCATAAATACGAAGAACCTCAGTTTGAAGGATAAGACTGAACCCATTAGACTCCTGGAGAGGCACATTCTTAGTGAAGGGTGCACAAAAGCATTGGATCTTAGCTATAAAGATTGCAGGAGAGCAAACACTCCCAGGAGCAGTGAGGGGCTGTCTACCAGCCCTAACTCAGAACCTCAGGATCATTACTTATCCCGTGATGAAGCTCTTACTCCCTGTCACCAGCTGTTAGCATCCAAAGGTGGAATGAGAATTCCTCACACCCGGAATGACGTCCAATCTGGAGATGTCTCCTGCCAGGAAGAGTGTCCTCACGGAAGCCACCCTCCAAGTGTAAGCTTCAGGGACGGTGGCTGCTGAATGCACAGAAGGCAGGCGGGGGAAGCTGCCTGTAAGAGTCAAAGCACCTCACACATGGCTTCACCCCGTTTCCTCCTGAGACTCCACTAAAATACAGCAAAGGTTTTCACTTGTGTCTTTTGTTTTATTCTTTAGTCATAAATCTCCGAGGGCAAACAGAACAGAAGACAAGACAATAGCAAAAGCGATTTGCAAGCCAAAGGGTAGCAGGACCAGTTCCAACTGACTATCCAAAAATAGAACACGGAATCCTAATTTAGCAACTAAATTTCAACCCCAGAGAGCCAAGAAGCTCAGGGATTGGTGGCATCCAGCACCCTGGAAGGAGATGAGGGTGGGCTAAACACTAGAGGAAGAGTTGAAAGTCAATTAAAAGTACAGAGACTCCCAGATCTCCTTACTTTGCCCACCAACCAGATGACCTCACCTCCACCCTGGCGGAGACTAGAGGAGCTGCTGGAGGGGGAACAGACAGGCTCTGGTACGGGGGAAGCAGTACCTCGGGCCAGAAGCACCGTCCTTAGGGTGCGCAGGGAATAAAAGGACATCCGCTCTGCTTCTGCCAGGGGGATCCCAGAACCTCAGCCCTTGAGCTTCTAGGAATGAGTTTGCTGGAGTCTGGGAATCTGAATCAACATAAGAACGTAATTCCACAAATTGAACAGCTCATGCAGAACACCTAGAGAAAGTGCACTTTTTGTTTTTTGGGGTTTTTTTTTTTGGTTTTGGTTTTTGAGAGATGGAGTCTTGCTCTGTCACCCAGGCTGGAGTGCAGTGGCATGATCTGGGCTCACTGCAATTTCTGCCTCCTGGGTTCAAGTGATTCTCCTGCCTCAGCCTCCCGAGTAGCTGGGATTACAGGTGCCTGCCACCACACCTGGCTAATTTTTGTAGTTTTAGTAGCAACAGGGTTTCACCATGTTGACCAGGCTGGTCTTGAACTCCCAACCTCAAGTGATGTGCCCACCTCAGCCTCCCAAAGTGCTGGGATTATAGGTGTGAACAAGTGCACTTTTATCAAGACCCATCTTCCTACAAGGAACACACACAGAAAACACAGGAAACAAAAAGTTAAAAAAATAAAAAATAAAAAAAACTATCAAAATTCCAGCAAGGACTAAAGAGCAAAAATATAACGCTTTTAAAAGAGCAATGTAAGGGAATAACAACAAGCCTTCTGAAACTTTTTTAAAAAATAGAAGAAGACAGGAGAAATGTAACACTTAAATATTTTGAAACTAAAGTTTAAACAATTTTCCAGATCAAAGAAGAAAGGAAAGAGATGGAAGTCAGGAGAGAAAAGAGAATTCTATAACCAGTTCAGGAGTAACATCCAAATAATGGGAGTTCCAAAAAAGAGGTCGGTGAATGTGGTGAATGGGTGAACACAGTTAGAGAGAAGGAGTAAGTTCTCCCACTCCATAGCAAAGGAGGGTGACGATGGTTAACAGCATCTTATTGTATGTTTCAAAGTAGCTAGAAAAGATTTGAAAAGCTCCCAGCACAAAGAAAGGATAAATGTTTGAGGCAATGAATATTCCAGCTAACTTGATTTGATCATTACACACTATAGGCATGTATCAAAATATCACACGTACCCCCATACATACGTGCAATTATTACATGTCCATTAAAAAAAAAAAAGGAATAAAAAACAAAAGAAGAAGACAGAGGAGGGCAGGAGGAAAGTCCAGAAGTGAAGTACAGGAGTTTCCAAAGGGCAGGGCCAGCCAGTGCACAGCACAATAGATGCAAATAATCTCCCCAGGACACTTTGCCTTGGAAGTTACCAACACGGTGGACAAAAATAACACCTTCCAGCTTTCAGAAAAAACAGGGACAGCTTCAGACAAAGGATCCAGAATCGGTGTGCACTTTGAACTTGGCAAGAGCAATGCTGGGACAATAGAACAGTGTCTTCAAGACTCTGAGGAAAGGTGACTTCCAGCCTAGAATTCTATAGCCCTCAGTCTGAAGAGAGAGAAATACATTTCCAATTGTCTTGTGCAGAACACCAGTGAAGATGTGCTCCACTGAGTGGAGGGAACAGAGCAGGCAAGACAGGGCATAGAATCCAGGAGTATGTGTGTGTGGGGTGAAATGTTGAGAATACAACAACTATACAAACAAAACCTGTGAAGCGTGACTTAGGCTCTTCATCCTCCAGATCCTAGTGTTAACTGAATTCTCCCTGGCTTTCCGCTGCTGAGAGTAGCTTCCAGGCCTGGAGGCCTCTCAAAGTCCCCTGTATGTAAGAGTCAGCTGGCTCTGAGCATCCCAGCATCCCCAGGCCTCTCTATCCACTCTGGGCAATGGGCAATGTCCTGGGTAACTCCTGATTGTGAAGAGGGAGAAGGCAGAGCTTTTTGGTCATATGTAAAGTCCTCTTAGGATGAAAGGAGAAGATCCTATGACATCTTGGTTTTCTCTGTGAAGTTGGATGCGGGGTCGTCAGGAAGAGCTGGGAAGGGGACGTCGGGCTGGCGCATGGGGAGAGAAGGGGACGTTTGCAACAGCGGGAGCTACCTGGGGAGGGGCACACACTGGTGTGCAAGCTGCTGAGAGGCCTGAGCCGCATATGGAGTTGGGGATCGGGGTCTGTGGCGCTGGGGTGAGTTCCTGCAGCCCCACTCAGCATCGGTGTGGGAAATGCAATATGAGCTGCTGGGCGACTGAAGACAGGGATGCTGTGGGGCCGTGAGTCCCTGCAACAGGGCAAAAGGTGAAAACTGGGCTAGCAGCAGTAGGAGCAGGAGCAGGACTGGGGCCAAGGCCGGGCTCCAGGAGGACAGAGCAGCATGGACAGAGGGAGGCGGAAGGATAGGGGCCTGCGGCGTGAGGCTCCCACTGCATGCTTCAGCATGAGCTGCCGTGGGTGCTGGGTGGTGGGGGGCAGCATGGGGCTCCAAGGGGAGGAATCTGGGATGTGCATTTAGCCAGGAGCAGGCTGATCTCCCGTACCCCATCTCTAGCTCGACCCCAGGCAGCAGCTCTGGCAGGTCAAAAGCCTGCAATAGACAGAGAGGGGCAGGTCCTGGAGCTGTTTGGAGATTCAGTCCCAGCGAGATGGCCAGGACCACATGGCATGGTGGTTTGTCACATTAGAAAAGAGTGGGTTCAGGGGGGAGCCAAGGGAAACTGCGTTCCGGGAAAGACCTGGGACAGCCCACGGGAGCTGGGAGGAGGAGAGGGATTCAAGCTGGGAGGAGGAGAGGGGTTCAAGCTGGGAGCAGTTGGGAGAAAGATGAGACGAGGCAAGGTTGGGATATCTGCGGACAGGCCGGGCCTCATGTAAGCAGGCTCCGGAGAGGAGGCGGGGAACACGTTAGCAGGTAGCCTGGGTCTCAGCATCCTCACACACAACGCTTCCCCCAACCCGGGCTCCACACAGAGTCCTCCCCCAACCCGGGCTCCACGCAGA
>NW_016107421.1:2220947-2225077 GCF_001604975.1 Cebus imitator | reverse complement strand
CAACCCGGGCTCCACGCACAGACTCCTCCTCCAACTGAAAAATCTGCTTGTCTCTTTGAGTCTTTATTATAAAAAATAATAACTTTGATTTACTAAAGAAAGCTCCATCTTGAGTGTTTACTTCTGTCTCTCGAAATAAACAGAAACCTGGGCATCGTTTTTCCTTCCAACCCCGTGGGTACTTCTGTCTTGTCCGGCAAGGTGACCAGGAAGCGTAATGGGTTCGTGCTGGAGCCCAAACCCCAGCACCCAACCAAACCGCCCTGAAGTGATGTTCCCAGTCTGTATGAGGCGCCTGGTAAAATCTGCTTGTCTCGGAGTCGTTTTGGGTTTTAATTTTATTCATTCTATTTTAAGTTTTTAGACAGCCTCAAATCATTTTTAAAGACCTACACACAGTCTAAGTAAAAATTATTAACGAATCCACCACCACCTTTTAGTCTGATGAATTTAAGTACAGTCAGGTCCCAAATGATACATTAGGCTAATAACCAGCAGTTATGAGTTTCATATTGAATTTCTTTAGGACTTAAGCTAAACACAAAATGGAACAAATTGTTCTAATGTAGAAGACAGAGAAACAAGCAAGCCAAATGCAATATTTTTAAAGTATTTTTCAAAAATGACAGGAGAGTCTAGTGACAGGCAGAATAACCACGCCCACTCCCAAAATGGTCACATCCTAATCCCTAAGACCTCATCTCTGAACACCTTACTTTACATTTTGCCTTTTGCAGATGTAATTCGGCTAAAGATCTTGAGAAGAGGAGGTGACCCTGGAATAGCTGGCTGACCCCAATGTCATCACAAGGATTTTATGAGAGAGAAGCAGGTCAGAGAAGATGATGCGATGACACACTTTGAAATGGAGAAGGGGACCACGAGCCAAGGAATGCAGGTGGCCTCTAGATGCCAGAGAAGGCAAGAACAGATTGGATTGTCCCTTGAGCCCCGGGAAGAATGCAGCTCTGTTGACACCTTGATTCCAGCCTGTAAGACCCATGTCAGACTTCTGACCTCAGAATGGTGAGATAAGTTGTAAGCCATTAGGTTTGTGGTAGTTTGTGACAGCAGCTGTGGGTGGCAGACACAAGTCCATCTCTTAGTATAAAATATTAAACCTGGAAAGTAAAAAGAGCCTCTGAACCGACCCTGGACTCACACTTCATGTAGATCAAATTTCCTCTCCATCCCTTTGAAGACTGCCAGCGGATGAGAAGATTCCACTCCCCGGACACCAGTCAGACACAATGACAAGACAGTGGCTTAGATGTGATACCTGTCCATCCAGCTCACCCACTTTGCTGTGACCCACACTTTGCTGTGACCCAAAGTCCCTGGGGACACCAATCACAGTTAAGGCCCTCGGAATCTGACTGTTTCTGGTGTCTGGGCTCCCCGCTCCCGGGGCCACATCATCCCTGTCCATTGCTGATGGGTCTCAACTACTGGTGCTGGACTATTCCCCCAAACTCCAGCTCAGCACTGTGCCCTATTCACAAGTTCTGGGGATTAGGATGTGGATGTCTTTGGGGGTGGGGGCTATAATTCTATATAGGACCCTAGGGCCCTTTTCGAAAAATAGTAACTTTGATTCACTGAAGAAAGCTCCATCTTGAGTGTTTATTTCTGTCTCCCAAATTAGAACAATGTATTCCAGTTTATAGTTAACTTCCGTCCCAAAGAAATTCAATACGCCATTAATGATTACTTGTATTTAGGCTGATTTTCATTTACGATTTCAGGGTGTTGGAAGGACCGTGGAGGTGTGGATGAGGGCTGGGCTTCTGGTAGGTGTGGACACCTGGCCTGGGAGACAGAGAGGGGTGAGGAGTTCAGTTTAGTCCCATGAGTCCTTTCAGCAACTCTGCAGAAAGATCGCAGGCTAGCCATCCCGAAGCCTGTTCTGATGACCTGTCACAGGAATGACTAGGTTGATTTCAGGGGCTACAGTAACCACTTTGGGCCAATGTCCTGTGGCATTATCCCTGGAAGGTTCAGAGATTTTCAGACCCCAATATTTGGGAAAAAAGACCCCAGTATTTAGAAAAAACAGGCCTCCTTGAGGCAGGACATGAAGAAGGAACTCTTCTCCAAAACCAGGTGGGGTTCATGTTGTTGATTTGGTTATTTGTTTCTACAAAGCAGGCAGCCACATTCTCAACGCAGTGGGTGGGTCTGCCTGGGTGCAGATGATATGTGGGAATGTGGGCATTGTCTGAAGTACATTGAACAAGAAAGAAAAAAAACAAACTAAAATCCAACTGCTTTTTATTATCACCATATGCCAGCAATTCTAAACAATGTCAATAATAAAAACACTCCCACGTGAAAAAGAATTTTTTTTGGTCTCAGTCAAAAACAATTGTCACTGTTTTAATAATATATATGTAAGCTTCAATGGAGCACCTTTGTTACTACTCACGTTACTAAACATCGTATTCTGCATGGAAGGAAATTCAGAGAACTCCCAGCTATGTGGATGGGGTTTGATAAGGCTGTGGGGTACAGTCTGGATCTCCCACTCCGGTCTATGCATCACCTGTCTGACAGGGGATTTACAGCCAATCATGGTAGCATGGAGAAGCAAAGACCAAGAACCAGAACTCTCGTGGCTCATGTCTGTAATTCCAGCACTTTGGGAGGCCAAGACAGGATGATTGCTTGAGACCAGGAGTTGCTGACCAGCCTCGGCAATATAGTGAGACCCCAATCTCTACAAAAAAAGTTTCTAAAAATTAGCCAGCCATAGTGGCATGCACCTGTAATCCTAGCTATTAGGAGGCTGAAGTGGAAGGCCCACTTGAGTCCAGAAGTTTGAGGCTGCACTGAGTTAGGTTCATGTACTGCACTTCAGCCTGAGCGACAGAGCAAGGCCCTGTGTTTAAAAACAACAACAAAATAAAACCACTCCTCTTGCATTGTTTGCTCACTGGAGTTTTAACTTTGGTTTATAATTTAGAGCAGCGAGACAGTGCCACTTTGGAGGTGTAATATTTTTATTTGGTTTACTTCATATGTCAACTATTGGTTGAATTTAAATAGTATCTTGAAAATGAAGGGTATTGTGTAGTCATTGTCAACTGTTTTAAAACAAAAGCAAGTCAAGAAAATAAAATTTACAAAAATGGAATGATTTAGTAGTTGCCTAAACCATATCTTCTGTAGATGATTAAGTGTGATTAACAGCCGCTTACTGGTTACTGGACAATTATTTGCACAAAATATTATGCCAAACTGTAGCCAATCTGTCAAAGTTGAAACCATGATGTAGAGTTTTAGACTCCTGGGAAAAAAAGCAGGCCTTATTTCCTTTTTTGTATTATGGTATTTGCTTTATTTTTATTCATTTTTTTTACTAGTATATTTATGACATTCAACAAAAGAAAAATTTTCACTGGTAATATTTCTTCACTGGCAATTATTATTATTTGTTTCATTTTATAATTACCATAAAAATAATCCCATCTTATATAGAGAGAGGTACAGAAACATAAGCTGCTCTGGGAGGTCAAACCTGGGCACACCTGGTGACTGCGCCATCTTCCTCTGTCCCCAGGAATGTCATTTCTCCTGTTGGAAGGTGGCATGGAAACCACTCGCGACATTTGGGGTTAGAGCCCTTTCACCCCTGGTGAGTGTGCGGACATTGGTTGCGGAGATGAACAGCTCTGGGCCTCCATCCAGCACCTTGTCCATACCCTCAAGCAACAGAGCAGACAGACTCAAGGTGTGGTGTTTTCCTGCTCTCTTGTGGAGTCCAACACTGTGTCTCCCTCCTCGATCTGGTTTTGGGGCTCAGATAATGCAGGGTTGCTTCAATTATTTTTGTATAAAAAGGGATGGATTACCCTCAGAAAGAAAGGGGACAGGCACCCTACCTCCCTTTACCTCAGGCTCAGAAGTATTAAACTATGCCTGAGGGGTTGGGATATCTCTAATGGGATGAACTGAAAGGAAGGACCCCAGAATCCTGAAAGGAAATCCACCTCAAGAAATGAGGAGACAGGCTGGGCACAGTGGCTCACGCCTGTAATCCCAGCACTTTGGGAGGCCGAGGCGGGTGGATCACGAGGTCAAGAGATCGAGACCGTCCTGGTCAACACGGTGAAACCCCGTCTCTACTAAAA
>NW_016107421.1:2207502-2220777 GCF_001604975.1 Cebus imitator | reverse complement strand
AAAAAAAAAAAAAAAAAGAAATGAGGAGACTGGAACCATGAGCACTGAGGGCATACACCACTGTCTAAAAGCTGGCCCTGGGTCAGCTGAGTGATGCTAAGGGACACCATTTTGATGCAGCAACCCTGGGACCATTTCTGCCTGGTGAAAGAGGCCTGCCCAAGTGTAAACTGAAAGAATACCTTCAAGAGTGAATTAGAGGAGGCTCTCCAGGAGTGGATTGGAAGGGGCTTGTCCAAGGATGAATTAAAAGAGATCACTGAGTGTGAATTGGAAGGAGGTGTGTCCAAGGGTGAATTGGAAGGGGCTTGTCCAAAGGTGAATTGGAAGAGGCTCATTCAAGTGTGAACTGGAAGGAGGCTTGTTCACATGTGAATTGGAAAGGACTTGTCCAAGGGTGAATTGAAAGATGCTCACCCAAGTGTGAAGTGGAAGGAAGCTTGTCCAGGAGTGGATTGGAATGACCTTGTCCGAGGGTGAATTGGAAGATGATCCCCAAGAGTGAATTAGAAGGAGGCTTGCACAAGGGTGGTTTGGAAAGGGCTTGTCCAAGGGTGAACTAAAAGGAGCTGTCCAAGTGTGAATTGAAAGGAGGCTTGTGCAAGGGTGAACTTGAAGGGGCCTGTCCAAGGGTGAATTGGAAGAGCTCACCCAAGTGTGAATTGGAAGGGTCTTGTCCAAGGGTGAATTGAAAGGGGCTGTCCAAGGGTGAATTGGAAGAGGCTCACCCAAGTGTGAATTGGGAGGGGCTTGTCCAAGGATGAGTTGTAAGGTGTTACACTTAGGGCCCAGGCAGTTTTTCTGTGAGATACTCCTGAGTCCATATCCTCCTTCTCTTGAGAAACCATCATAGTCTAGATACAAAGGGGACGGTCTATTTCACCAGCGAGGGGAACAGGCACCTCTGGGACAGCTCAGATGCTGGACTGATTCGTGAACTTGTACAAGCACCTCTAGGCTTATTTGGGAAAAGCTGAGCAAAAATATATTCAGAGACAGTTTGGATCCATTTCAGAAGAACCAGTGGGGTCCTTTGAGCCTGAGCATAAATGTCAATACGGCCTCATTTGTATTTCAGCAGCAAAGCCTGCAGCAAAGCACAAGTCACAAATTACAAAGTCAACCCCCTCAAGCAATAAGATCCCAGTAACATTATCTACCACAGGGCTGAGCTGCTTATAGGAACTAATCAATTTAGTCATTTGCAATCTACTTTTAGAGAAATTGTTATGTGTCCAGGCACTGGACTATTTAAGCAAGAAACATGCTTGCTTTTTTCAAAAGAGCTGCAATCATTTTTGATCTGTAGGTGTATACAGCATCCAAAAAAAATGTCAGCAGAAAGGCATCTTTGATGGCAGTTTTTTTGAGATCAGAAAGGAAGGAGGTACATGAAGGAAAAGAGACCAAAAAGAGGTATACAAGAACCAGGGAAGGAACACGCTAAAAAAAAACAATCAAAGCAAACCAGGAGAAGCAGTTGCAGAACACAGGACATTAGCAAGAGAGAGTAGTTGCTAAAAGGAGCCCCAAAACCACAGCTGGGGCTTGACACTGAGCCTCCCACACTGCTAGGACAGTGCTGGATGCAAAGCTGCACTCCTGGAGCCCCAGGAAGCCCAGTCTGCTGTAGCATCACCATTTTCCCAGCAACAGTCTCTGCCCTCCCTCTAGGACCCCTCTGGCTCCCCACAGCTCCTTCCAAAAAAGGAAACCTGCTCAGATCAACCTCTTCCTCCTGTTAAGCTCCATTTCTTAGCACTTGGGGCCACCCTGCTTCCTGACACTTCCTCCTCATTCCTACACATCTCTGAGCTTTCCATGGATTCATGATGTACAGAGGGACAGAGCCGGTCAGAGGGAAGGACAGAGGCAGCCCTTAGCAGGCCAGTCGAGGACCATTATTGCAGCTCTGGCAAAGCCAAAGTTGGGGAAAAGGAAGCCTCCCAACTATTTGTCAAGCTTGGTTTGAATATAAGGCATAATGAAATTCTAATTCTAATGACAAGTAATAAAAGTAATTAATAAAAACAAAGCAAGTATCCAGTAATCCAGGAGTAAAATGAACTGAGCATCATTTAAAGTAGGACAAATTCCTAGTGGTGTTTATTACTGGCATAATCTATAAAATGATTCTGGTTTTACTCACTAAAAACGGCCTTTCGTCGTGTTAAGACTTGAAAGGAACAAAACCAAATAGACCTTGTCTTTTGCGTGTGTGTGTAACAAGGACTCTGTCACCCAGGCTGGAGTGCAGTAGTGTGATCACAGCTCACTGCGGGCTTGACCTCCCAGGCTCATTTGATCCTCCTGCCTCAGCCTCCTGAGTAACTCCTGCGTCAACCTCCTGAATAGCTGAGACACCACCACGCCTGGCTAATTTTTGAATTTTTTTGGAGAGACAAGGTTTTGCCATGATGCCCAGGCTGGTCTCATACCCCTGGGCTCAAGTGATTCACCTGCCTTGGCCTCCAAAAGTTCTGGGGTTACAGATGTGAGCCACTGTGCCCAGAAACCATGTCTCTTTAAAGTAAAAGGCACTCAGTGGCCTGAGGCCCACGATTTCCTGAGCACCAGTGATGGTCCTTGGAATGATGTTGCCACACTCTGGCATCCCTGCCTTCCAGAAACTTCCATTGAACTGGGCTCTCTGCACAGAAATTACGGTCTGGGAAAATAAAAGAGATAGAAGGGAAAAAAATAGTTCTTGTGGGCTCTGGGGGAAAGGAAGGAGGCTATAAAATTTCTCAGTGCTTTGCTTTAGATTTCCTGGAGGACAGGAAGCTGCTTTGAGCAATTCACAATTTTAATAAAGAAAGCAGGTACTAAGTCTTCTTTTTATGCTTGGGAAAATAGCTCTATTACCAATAACCAATGAGCAACCAAAACATACCACCTTCCTTTCTAAGAAAAGAGCTGAACTGGAATTAATCGTCTCATCTAAGCCCTTGTTAAGTAACAGGCATAAATTTTTTTCCCTGCACTCTCCATGGGGAGAGAAGAAATAAGGGGCATATTTGAAGCAGTTAGTAAACTCCAACTGGCTTTAGAATGTTTATTTTTTTTTAAATTTATTATTATTATTTATTATTATTATTGAGATGGAGTTGTGCTCTGTCGTGTAGACTGGAGTGAAGTGGCGGGATCTCAACTCACTGCATCCTCCGCCTCCCAGGTTCAAGCCATTCTTGTGCCTCAGCCTCCCAAGTAGCTGGGACTTGGTGAGTCATCACGCCTGATTAATTTTTGTATTTTAGTAGAAATGGGATTTCACTATGTTGGCCAGGCTGGTCTCAAACTCCTGACCTCGGGTGATCCGCACACCTCAGCCTCCTAAAGTGCTAGGATTACAGGCATGAGCCACCACACCCGGCCTGGCTTTAGAACTTTTAAAATACCAGTCCTGATGCTGCATTTGAAAATGCAACTGCCTTCACATTTCTTCATTGTTAATGAAATTATTACCAGATCCATATCGTTTCAGACATTGTGACACAATTTGTATCTGTAAATCTCATTAAGATGCAGTCTTTTCCAGTAAAAGGAACACCAGCGTCATCCTGGTCCCAGCAATCTTTAGCTATGCGACTAGAGCAGATTCTCTTGTCCAAAGATGGCCCCAGCAACAGGCTCTTCTGTTGTGCTGTGATGTTGTCATGCCCCATTAAAAGGAGGGCCTAAGTCCCCTTCCCTTGAAGCCAGGCTGGTCTTAGTGACTGCTTGGCCAATAGAACGTGGTGGAAAGGATGCTCTGGAAGTTTGGAGGACTGTTCAGAAGACTCATAGCTTTGGCCCATGGCTCTTAGAAGGCTCAATCTTGGTAGTATCCCCCTAGGAACCTAGCCTCCATGCGGAGAGAGAACCTCATGCAAGCACTCTGCTTGGAGCCCAAGCTGAGCTCCCAGTACACAGCCAGCATCAACTGCTAGTGTCACCAGGAAACTGATTTGTTTCCGTAATTTGTAGTGGTTGCAAAGAAAGAACACCCAATTGAAAAAAAGGTGGCTGGGTCTGGTGGCTCACACCTGTAATCCCAGGAATTTGGGAGGCTGAGGCAGGTGGATCGCCTGAGGTCAGGAGTTCGAGATCAGCCTGACCAACATGAAGAAACCCTGTCTCTACTAAAAATACCAAAAAAACCCACAAAATTATCCGGCATGGTGATGTGTTCCCGTAATCCCAGCTACTCAGAAGGCTGAGGCAGAAGAATTGCTTGAATGTGGGAGTCGGAGCTTGGGTTGAGTCAAGATCATCACTGCACTCCAGCCTGGGCAACAAGAGCGAAACTCCATCTCAAAAAAGAAAAAAAGGGCAAGCAGTTTTTATTCAGTGACCAGGGACGGAGGAGAGCTCCTTCTGTCTGGGAGGTAGGAAGCCGGGGAATTTTTTTTTTTTTTTTTTTTTTTTTTGAGATGGAGTTTCACTGCTGTTACCCAGACTGGAGTGCAATGGCATGATCTCAGCTCACCGCAACCTCTGCCTCCTGGGTTCAAGCAATTCTCCTGCCTCAGCCTCCCGAGTAGCTGGGACTACAGGTGCCCGCCAACATGCCCAGCTAATTTTTGTATTTTTAGTAGAGACGGGGTTTCACATTGTTGACCAGGATGGTGTCGATCTCTTGACCTCGTGATCCACCTGCCTCAGCCTCCCAAAGTGCTGGGATTGTAGGTGTGAGCCACCGCGCCCGGCCAGAAAGTCGGGGAATTTTAAGGCATTTGATGTGGGGCAGGGAGGTATGCAAACACGTGCAGGGAGGAACTCCATCACACGGGCACAGGTCATAAACAAACGCCTTCATACGTCACACAGAAAGTGGTGGCGATTTCCTTTTAGGGTTGAGGGTCCTGGCCTCCTCATGATGTATTAATGACCTAAAGGTAATAAGGGGCTGTCGGTTCTGATTCGCACTGGCTTCTTGCAGGTCTTTCCTTCCTCTGGTATTTGGCAAAATGTTATGAAGTTCCTGCAGGGGTCTGCGCCAGCTGGAGTTCTTTAAGCGGAGCACCTATAGATAAAGAGACTAGAAATAGACTGGTTATGGAAATAGTGAGCTTTTCAGCTCTTTCTCTGGGGCTGCCCCGGTAACATTAGACTCATGAGTGCACCATCTTGAAGGCCAGCCCAGTGGGCCTGCAGATGGCCCAGCTCCAGCCAACGATGGGACTGTAGCCTCATGAGAGACAAGTGGGAGTTGTCCAGCTGAACCCAGCCAACCCACAGAGCCCTGAGAAGTAATAGTCAATTGTTGTTTTAAGCCACTAAGTTTTGAGGTGGTTTGCTATGGGGTAGGAGATTACTAAAACAGGGACCTTGGGTTGGTTCCTCAACTTTTCAGATTTTATTTTTGCATCCGTTAAAGAGAGGGAGAGGATGATTTCTGGACTGACCTATGCTAAAGGCTTTTGTGGAGATCAAGTAAAAGTGCTTTAAGACCTATTAAGTGCTATATATTATTACTGCTTTTATCTATCAATTCTTCCTTTTCCTACTTCTAATTCTATTGATGTTTCTTTTTTTCTTCTATTAAAAAATTTACCACTCTGGCAGGGCTCACACCTATAATCTCAACACTTTGGGAGGCCAAGGTGGGTGGGTCACTCAAACTCAGGAGTTTGAGACTAGCCTGGGCAACCTAAAGAAACCCCATCTCTACAAGATATACAAAAATTAGCCAGTGCAGTGCTGTGCGTGCCTGTAGTCCAACCTACTCAGGAGGCTGAGGTGAGAGGATCTCTTGAGCCTAGAGGCGGAGGTTGCAGTGAGCCGAGATCACACCACTGCACTCCAGCCTAGACGATGGGAGTGAAACCCTGTCTCAAAAAAAAAAAAAAAAATTACCCCTCTGATCACAAGAATAATACAAATTTACCATGAAAATGTGTCAAATAGACAAAAACTGCAAGAAGATATTATAACTATTTAAATCCTTTCAGAGAGCTAGAAGTATTCTGGCATTTTGAAATATATTCCATCAATCTTTTTGATAAATGGACTAATACTCACACATATGAAGTAGATGCCCTCTTGGCTGAACAATTAGAATGATTACTTGGATGGTTAATCAAAAAACTGAAAGTAGGGAATCATAAAAAGTACATAAATACAGTAAATATTTTATTTTAATTTAAAACCTATAATAAATCAAAATAGACAATATTTTAATGCAATGTTTTGTCTCTGCCTGGAATTCCATGCAAACCACACCCAGAATGCATTTTTTATGATGTGTTATTTTATGTTCTACAAAACGAAGCAAGTCCTTAAGGACACGCATAATAAATCTAAATGCAGAATCTTTCCAGATTTTATACTTTTATCTCCAGCCTTTAAAATTATCTCACTAACACCTTATTACTGAATTTCATGTATGTGTTTAAGCTAATCACTTTTGTTTGTATTTCTAAAGGATTTGTCTTCAATTTTATAGAAAAACTATGTTGATTATTATATTTCATTTCTTTATGTATGCATTGCTCAACTATAATAACAAGTGCAATAAACCAAAGCAGATTTGGGAACAAATAAAATGCTTTAGTCAAAATGAATCAGTAGAGCTGAACAACACAATTGTTAAGTTTGAAAGTTGTCCCCAACTCTAGTGAAAACACATTATTTTCAAATAACCACGAAAATATCGATGCAAACATTGACCATGTTTTAGGCAAAAAGAAGCCACAATAAATGCCACAATGGAATAAATTTTGAATTAGGAAACCAAACCTAAAAAGTCTCATATGACTGAAAACTAAATATTATATTTCTAAATAAAGATTGAACTTAGGAGTGAACGTCTTTAAAATAATAAAATATTTAGAACTAAATCATATTAAAATGATGTGGATCAACATTTTGAAAACAGAAAAGTCAGTATATATAGAAAAATGTATAAATATACTTACCAGGAAACAGGAATGATTACAAACAAACAAGTTAAATATTTTGTCTAGAAAGTTGTAAAAAGACCAATTGCTCAAATATTAATAAAAAAGGAGTGAAATAAAAAAATTATGCCAGAAATGAACAAAATAGAGAATAAAAATAGAAAAGATTAACAATACAAAAAGTTGGTTTTATAAAAAGAGAATTAGATAAAGCCTAGCAAGATAAATTAAAAATCAAAGACAGAAAGTGCAAATAGGCAATATAGAGAATGAGTAGGCCAGGAGCAGTGGCTCACACCTGTAATCCCAACATTTTGGGAGGCCAAGGTAGGTGGATCATCTGAAGTCAGGAGTTCGAGACCAACCTGGCCAAGATGGTGAAACCCCATCTCTACTAAAAATACAAAAATTAGCCCAGCATGGCGGTGCATGTCTATAGTCCCAGCTACTCAGGAGGCTGAGACAGGAGTATCACTTGAACTCAGGAGGCTGGGGTTGCAGTAAGCTGAAACTGCACCACTGTACTCCAGCCTGGGTGACAAAGTGAGACTGTCTCAAAAAAATGTTTTAAAGCATTTACTTTAAAAACCTGAAATTGTAAATCCTGTCTCTGTTCCTTTGAGATGCACCTTCTACAACACAGAAATGTCTTTCTTAAGGACCTGGGAGCCAGCCAGGTCCTTGTTGACATATAATCATCAAGAAATATAGGGCTTCTGCCTCCCCATCTCTATGGGAAGGTAGGAACCTAAGTCTGATAAACATCAGTTAGCAGACACAGATGGCCTAACATTGATCAACCCACCACCCTGTCCTGTAATTGTTTACTTTCTCACTTTGCTGGAGTCCCTGTTTATTTCCTCTTCTTACTCTCTCATTCTCTCTTTAAAACATCCAGTTGTCTCTGCAGAGATCAAAGTTCGGCTCAGTTCTTTACTGAACTCTCTCCTTCCTACTACAATAGTCTAATAGTCTAAATAAATTCTATGTCGCCATTTTAAAGAAAACTTTGGGGAAAATTTCTCTCCAATACTACACTTAAAAACATAACTGACTATTTAGAAACAATGAGAGAGCTTAGAAAATTTAACTAGATACCAGATCAAATCATAAAAACACAACAGCATTTTCTACATAGGTAAAATACAAGTAGAAAATATAAATGAAAATAATATGCAATTCACAGAAGTAGCAAAACTATGAAATATTAAAGAATCTCCTTGTATGTGTGAAAATTATGAAAAGAAAAAGTGCAATGAAAGAATAAATTAGAAAACTAAAAACAAAAATGTAAAACTATGCTGTGGATGAAATGAATTGTCATTTAAAGATGTCAGTTTTCCCAAAAGATCATCTATAAATTTCAAGCAATTACATTAAAATTTGTAGACAGCTTTTTTTGAAAATTTTAATCATCTAATTGGTTTGTATGGAAGAATAAAATTCCCAATAGGTAAGTGAACCTTGACAAAAGAGCAAAAGACAGACTTGACCTACTAGATTAACACAGACACAAAAGTATTCCAACAGAATGGCATGGTGCAGGTAAAGTGTCAGATAGCGGCAAATGGAACAGAGCACAGATCTTGGAGTTCCTTGAAAATTAAGAACTTGATGTATAATAAAGATGGCATCAATGGAGAAAATTTTTTTGTAAAAAATTTTTTGTTTTGTAAATATTCTTGGGAGAGCTGACTTATTGTATAGAGAAAACAACACTGGATCTTACATCATAGACTCAGTAAATCCACACTCTAGATGGATTGGAGACCTAAATGGAGAAGGAGAAATTATAAAGTCAATAGAAGTATTCAAAGAATGTCTGATTCCAACCAAGATGAAATAATCAGAACAAGATTTCCCCTACCACCTTAAGAAACTTAAAAAAAAAAGAGCAAAATACATCCAACAATGGTTCAAACATTGGACAATGAACAGAAATCCCTGAGAAAGAAGAAATAAATGAGATCACACTTCTGATTATCCCGGTTTACTCCCTGGGAAGAGTTTCCAACCAGCAATGCATGAATGTGAAACTCAGGCCAAGCCCAGTGGTCTTCCCAAGTTAAGGAGATGGAGTTGAGAATTTCAACAGGCTAAGGAGGTTGGAGTTTGCAGGACAGGGTACCAGAAAGGAGAGAGCTGGACAGGCAGTAAGATTTCTGAGACCCTGAAGGTTTTTTTTCCTCATGTTTGTAGCTGTGTATTGATCAGTGTGTGAGGTTCTTAGTCTAATTAGGCTGCTGTATTAGTCTGTTTTCACACTGCTATAAATACCCGAGACTGGATAATTTATAAAGGAAACAGGTTTAATTGGCTCATAGTTCCCCATGGCTGGGTGGCCTCAGAAAACTTACAATCATGACGGAAGGCAAGGCGACAGGAGAGGGAAGAAAGAAGAAGTCACTTCCAAACACTTATAAAACCATCAGATCTTGAGACAACTCATTCATTATCATGAGCACAGCATGGGGGAAACCACCCTCAGGATCCAATCACCTCTCTCCTCAACATGTGGGGATTACGGGGCCCTTCCTCGACATGAGATTTGGGTGGGGACCCAGAGCCAAACCATATCAGCTGCTATAACAAATATGACAGACTGGGTGACTCAAACAACAAACATTTACTTCTCATGATTCTAGAGGCTGAAAGTTCAAGATCAGGGTGACAGCATGGGTTCTCAGTGAGGACATGCCTCCTGGCTCACAGTGACCATCTCCTGACTGTATCCACACATGGTGGAGAGCAGAGAGAGAAGGACAAGATATTTCATGTCTCTTCTTATAAGACACAAACATTCAGTCCATAGCAAAGAGTGTGAGTGAACCACTTATCTCTGGGGCAAGAACCACCAGAAAGGAGCAGATGGAACTATTCCCAGGGCTGGTAGCAGTTTATATTTCCAACAATCACAGTGGAAAACTTCACAATGCACATGTCAGTGAAAGAGTTCTCAAGTGAGCACTGTCTCAGCAGTGGCCCAAGTTAGCCAATGACTAGAGGTTGCCCTTGTCCTGTCTAACAAAGTCTAAAAGCAAGCTCCAAAGGATTAGCCTGTTTTCCAGTAACTTAGCCACATTCCAGAACAAAACATAAAATGATGCTAAGAAATACAAAATCATCCAGTTCCCCAAAATGTAAAATTTATAATGTCTAATATCCAATAAAACATGACCAAGTGTGCAAAGAAACAAGAAAATATGAACCTTAATTAGGAGAACAATCAATAGCAACCAAACCAGAAATAACAGAGATAATAGAACATATGAAAACATTCAAACAGCTATTATAAATAGGCTTCATATTTTCAAGAGGGGAGAGGAAAGCATGAACATATTCAGAAGGGACAGGGCAACAAAAGACCCAAATCAAACTTCTAGAGATAAAAGCAAATAAAAGATCTGGAATAAAACATACAATGGATGGGAATAATGCATATTAGACATTACCGAAGAAAAAAATAATTAACGTGAAGACAAAGCAAAGGAAACTATCCTAAGTAAAGTACACAGAGAAAACAATCAGAGGAAAAAAAGATCAATGAACTATGAGATAGCTTCAAATCATCTAATGTATGTGTATTTAGTATATGTTTATCAAAAAAAGTTTAATTTGTAGTTAAAAACCTTTCCACAAAGAAAATCCTGGTCTTAGATGTCTTCCCTGGTAAACTTTATCAAACATTTAAGTAAGAAATAATGGTAATTCTATCTAAACTCTTTTCAGAAAATAGAAGGTGAGGAATACCTCCTCATTCATTCTATGATGCCAGCACTGCTCTGGAAACAAAACCAAAACCAAATACAGACACTATAAGAAGAAAAATGATAGCAACATCTATCATGAACATAGACACAAAAATTTATAATCAAGTTTTAGCAAATCACATTCAACAATATTTAAGAAGAGTAGTACATTATGACCAAAGTTTAGTGGTGATCCCAGGAATGCAAAGCTAGTCTAACATTACAGAAAATCACTCACTGTAAATCACATGCTGTCAAACTAAAGAAGAAAAGCCACATGATCACCTGAAGAGAGACAGTAGAAGCCTTTGGCAGAATACAATATCCACTCATATAAAAACTTCCAGAAAACTATAAATAGAAGGGAACATCTTCAGCCTACTGAATGACATCTATGAAAAAACTCTATCTAGTATCATGGATGATGGTCACAGATTAATTCTCTCTTATAATATCCGGAACAAAGAGAGGATGTCTGCCCTCACCACTTTTATTAAATGTTGTTTGGAGGTCCTAGCTAGGGCAATAAGGCAATAAAAATAATTAAAAGGCATCCAGATTGGAAATGAAAAAGTAAACTAGTCTTCATTCCCATGTGACATAATCATGAAATCCCATGGCATCTACAGAAAAGCTACTAGAACTAATAAGTGTGTTTAGCAAAATTGCAGGATATAAGGACACTATATAAAAATCAGTTATATTTCTATAAACTGGCAAAGTTGGAAATTGAAATTGAATAATTAATGCAGTTTACAATAACATAAAAAAGTAAGTACTTATATGTAAAGTTGACAAAAGATGTATAAAATTTGTATGTTGAAAACTACAAAACATTGCTGAGAAAAGTTAATGAAGACCTAAATAAATAGTTATACCATGTTAATGGTCTAGAAGACTCAATATTTTTAGCATGTCAATTCTTCCTAAATTGATTTATAATTCAGTGCAATCCCCAAGAAATACAAATTTCAGATTTTTTTTTTCTTGGAGTTTGGGTTGGTGGGATTGACAAGCTGTTTCTAAAATTTGTATGGAAATATAAAGAACCTAGAAGAGCCACAACAATTTTGAAAAAGAAAAACAAAATTAGAAAATTTAAACTACTTGATTTAAAGACTTATTATGAACTAAAGTAATCAAAACAGTGTGGTATTAGAATAAGTGTAGACCAGGTACAGTGGCTCATGCCTGTAATCCCAGCTCTGTGGGAGGCCAAGGTGGCTGGATCCCTTAGCCCAGAAGTTTGAGACCAGCCTGGGCAACATAGGGAGACCCCATCTCTACAAAAAATACAAAAATTAGCTGGACATAGTGGCATGCTCCTGTAGTACCAGCTACTTGTGAGGCTGAGGTACAAGGATGACCTGAGCCCAAGGAGGCTGAGTGAGCTGCGATTTTGCCACTGGATTCCAGCCTGGGTGACATAGTGCAACCCTCTCTAAAAAGAAAAAGAAAAAGAAAAAGAAAAAAAGAGTAGAGATAGACATATAAATCAACGGAAGAAAATAGAGTCTAGAGATAGACCCATATTACATGGTCAGTTGATTTTTGACAAAGGTGCAGAGGTAATTTAGTGGGGCAGTAACAATGTTTTCAACAAGAGGTGCCAGAACAATTGGACAGCCATATACATAAAAATTATCCTTTTCTCGCATAATACACAAAAGTTAATTCAAAATAGATTATAGACTTCAATATGTGTCAAAACTTAAAGACTTTCAGAAACAAGTGTATGAGAAAATCTTAGCAACGTTGAGTTTCCCAAGGATTTTAAAAGTAGGATTTAAAAATGAAAACTACTAATTGTTTTTTTTTTAATTTTTTAAAATTTATTTATTTTACTTTAGGTGCATACCATATCTGGCATTTTCCCCCATGTTATCGCTCCCCACCCTCACCTCCCTCCTCACCCCCCAAAACTACTAATTGTTAAAGAAAAGAATCAGCCACTGGACCTCCTCAAAATGAAAAACTTTGCTCTTCAAAAGTCATTGTTACAAAAATGAAAAGACAAAGCCATGCACTTGAAGAAAACATCTGCAAATCATAGATGTTAACAAAATCATAAACAAAGGACTTGTGTATGTAGAATACAAAGACTCAAAAATAAAACAACATGATACAAAATTGACCAGACACTTCACCAAAGAGCATATACAAAGCACATACACTTCACCAAAGAGCATCTATTGTATATCAATTATATCTCAATAAACCTGCTTTAAAAAAAAAGAAGGAAATGGGGAATTCCTTTGGACCTTGGCAAGTAAGACGTTCTTTGAAAAAGTCAAAATAGTACAATTATGGGGGGCGATTATGATTTGATTACATCAAAATTAAAGATTTCTGTTCGCTAAAGTACCATATAGATGAGTGATTGGTTAAAGATATTTGCAACATCTGTAACTAATAATGAATCAATGTCATGAAATTACAATCTTGTTTCTTCTGTAAATAAACAAGAAGACAAGAAGCCCTATAGAAAAACAGGCAAATATGGACAACTAATGCATTAGAGAGGAAATGCTAATAGTCAGCAAGAATATGAAAGTGCTGCCTGCCGCGGTGGCTCAAGCCTGTAATCCCAGCACTTTGGGAGGCTGAGGTGGGTGCATCACGAGGTCAAGAGATCGAGACCATCC
>NW_016107421.1:2158194-2207352 GCF_001604975.1 Cebus imitator | reverse complement strand
AAAAAAAAAAAAAAAAAAAAAAAAAAGAATATGAAAGTGATGGCAACTAAGCATACAAAAAATAAATCATTAAGGAAATAAAAATTAAAACCACAGATACCACTATGCAAGTACTAGAATGTCACAGATAGAGAGCTAGATGGATGGATGGTTGGATAGATAGGTAGATAGATAGAGATAATGACAATGCTAAGTGTTGGTAAAGATGCAAAGCAACTGGAACTTTCATGCACTATTGATGGGAATGTAAAGCTGCTCAAGCACCTCAAAACAGTATAGCAATTTCTTAAACATTAAATATCCACTTACCATACTGACTTTTACCATACAGGGCTTTTACACATGAAAAATGAAAACACATTCATTCAAAGACTTATACACAATATACAAGTATTATTACTTATACTAATGATATAAATTAAACATTATAAATATATTATAAATTATTGTTGTTTATACTAATACAAAACTTGAAATAACCCAAATGTCCAACAGCAAGAAGTAAAAGGATTAAATTGTGGCCTGTATATGCAAGGCAACACCACTCAATAACATAAAAGAATGAGTTAACACACAACATAGATAAAACTCAAAATAATTATGCTGAAGAAAAGAAGCCAGACCAGAAAGAACACATTCCTGTGGTTCCACTTATATATAATTCCAGGAAATTCAAACTAATGTGAATAGAGACAAAAATGTCAGTAATTTCTGGGACTGTAAGTGAGTGAGAGGAAGAAATGGATTGTAGAGTCTGGAGTAAATTTTTGGGAGTGACAAATAGGTTCATTATCTTCACTGTGGTGATCTTTTGGAGGTTGTATATGAATTTTAAAACTTAACAAATTGTATATTACATAGATGTGATTTATTTTATATCAATTATATATCAATAAACCTATTTTATTAAAAAAAGGAAACAGGCGGGGAATCCTTTTGGACCTAGGCAAGTAAGACGTTCTTTGAAAAAGTTAAAATAATACAAGGGGAGAATTATGCTTTGATTATATCAAAATTAAAGATTTTTGTTCACTAAAGTACCATATAGATAATGACAACAGACAGACTAGTGATTGGTTAAAGATATTTGCAACATCTGTGACTAATAATGAGTCAATGCCATGAAATTACAATCTTGTTTCTTCTGTAAATAAACAAGAAGATAAGAAGCCCTATAAAAAAAAAAACAGGCAAATATAAACAAATAATGGATAGAGAAGAAATGCTGATCGTTAGCAAGCATATGAAAATGATGTTCAAGTTTGTACTACACAGGGAAATTAAGATACCACTTTAATCTCATCACTATGACAAAGTGCAATAATACCTGTATTTGCCAGAAAAAGGAGAAGCATGGGAGGACTCCTCATGAAAGAGACTGATGCAGTCATTCTGAAGAGCGATCTGCCGGGATTTACCAAATCACACACACACACACACACACACACACTCTCTCTCTCTCTCTCTCTCTGTTACTTCACAATCACACTGGCAAATACGTATCCCAAAGTGATTCCCACACAGGTCCATGTAGAGACAAGTAGTAGGATGTCTTTTGCAGTAACATGGAGATAGCTGGAGGCAGGCTAGTTTTTCATCATTAGGGGAATAGATGAGAAAATGAAGTGGAGGCAGTTGAAGAAGTAGCTGCCAGACTTTGTAACAATACACCAGATATTGCAACAGTAATATAGAGATATCTTAAGAGATATAATGAAAAGATAAGAAACCATTTAATTTAAAGCAAGAAACTGTAATTTATACTTTATGTGAATTAACTTCACCATCGCTCCTCCCCTGACCCCCCACCAACACACACACATTCACAAACTTATTTACCAAGGGCACATATCAAACCCTCTAGGGCAGCTCCATCTGAGGAAAGAAGTTAGGAGGAAAGAATTAGAGAATGTGGAGAAGGGAATAAATGAATGTATAAACAAAAGCCAAGAGGGCATCTTGCACAAATCATGATGATGGTGTACCTTGAACTGAAGAGAATAACTAAGTTAAATCTCTGCACCCAAAATTCCAAAAAGAAAAGTGTCAGTATGTTCTTAGCTTATAATATTTTTATTTTTATTAAGAATGGACCTGGCCCCCCTCCAAAATCTCTTATTTCATTTGTTCCTTTTATCTACTTGATTAAATTTATTAACAGAATAGTTGTGTTCCACTGTATGACAATACCGTAATTTATATATTCATTCTACAATTCAAGGACATTTGCATTGTTTTGCATTTTTAGCTTTACATCTGATGTTGCTATGAATGCTTTTGCACATGTATTTTGGTTCATCTATGCATGGGGCATAGAATATGTGTATATTCAATTTTAATAGACAATACTAAAAAGATTTCCAAAGTGCTTATATCAATTTACATACATTTCCACTAACAGTACACATGAATTACTCCACATCCTCATCAACACTTAATAAAGTCAGTCTTTTAATTTCAGCTAATCTAGAATGTATTTAAGAATCTACCTAATAAAATAGTAGTATCTTACTGTATTTTAAATCTGTATTTCTCTGGTAACTAATGAAGTCAAAGTTTTTCTTAGATTCTTTTGGAAAGTTCCTGATCAAATTTTTTACACATTTTCCTTTTCACTGATCTTGAATAAAAGCCTTTGATCAAGTACATGTTTCACAAATATAAACATTTATATTTGTTGGTATTGCATTTCTATTCTTTTAAAGGTATATTTTGGTAAACAGAAATGCTTAGTGTCAATGATCAATTTATGTTCAATTTATCAATCATGTTCATTAGGCTTAGTGTCTTTTTAAAAAACTGTTTCAGAAATCTGTTCTTATATCAAAATCACAAAGATATTCTCCATCTTTAGTATTTCTTTTAGAGCAACTCTACTGGATACAAATTTTCTCAGCTTTCATTTGTCAGAAATTCCTTATTTTGCTTTTACTTTTATTAATATTTTCAATGTGTATAAAATTTTAGTTTGGTTGATACCTAGTCCTTTAAAGATGACATTCCACTTGCTTCCAAGATTTCTGTTGTAAAGTCAACTGCAAGCTTTATTCTTGATCCTTTGAAAATAAGGTATTGCCACTACTCCTGCCTGCTTTTAAGATTTTCATCTTGTCTTTTATTTTCAGTAGTTTGTCTAAGATGTGCTTATTCTGGTTGTCTTACTTGGGGTTTGCTTAGACTCTTGAACCTGTAGGTTGATGTCTTTCATTATTTTTTAAACATATACTTAGCCATTATCTCTTCAAATATTGTTTATGCTCTCTTGCAAACTCTCCTTTGGGAACACTAATTATATGTATACAATATTCTGTACTGTTCATTCCATTATTTTTCTCTCTTTGCTTCAGTTTGAATGAGTTCTATCCCTCTGTCTTCTGCTATGTCCAGTGTACTGTTAAATTCATTTAATAAATTCTTTATTTCAAATATTGTATTTTTCAGCTCTAGACTGCCCAGTTGATTTGTTCTTATACATTCATTTATGTTGGAATTCTCAATATTTTCTCTTGTTTTTCCATATCATCCTTTATTTTCTTGAATGGCTAATACATTTTAAAAATTCCTCTTTGATAACACCAATATCTAAATCACCTGTGAAACTACATATAATGTTTACATTTTTCTCAGCGTTTGTTTCTCTTGGTCCTATCTTTTTTACCATGTTCTTTAATTTTTAAATTTTATTTTGTTTATTGTAGATAAAAATTGTAGAGGCTCTGATAATGATGTTTTTCTTCAAAGAAGGTTTTTTTCCTGTCAGGCAGTACTGTGTCAGTGAATCACCTTGGGTCCCATTGAGGCTTGATTTCCAGCTTTGTTAGAGGTGGTCTCTATTCCTAATGCAAGGTTTTTAAAATATTCCCTCAGGGAAAACCACCAGGGTTAATGTAGAAATTATCCTGTGTGCTTTCCTTCTCACAACTGTGCCTTTCAGTACTGTCTGCATTAGTGGCTGCCCACGCTTCACACAGTCATTTTGCACATTTTATTCAGCTGACTTTTTTTCTTGGCACAAAAGTTAGTCCAATTTAAGTCACTCCATTATGTCTGAAAGCAGACACCTGATTTGTCTCAATTAGATAAATTTTACAAAGTTTTTATGGCCTCACTTTTTATATGCATGATTGGAATATAGAATGTTGGTGTCATGAATATATATATCTATATTCGTGTGTGTTTGTATATATATACATTTCTACTGCTTTCATGTTTCTGTTAATTACTCCTTGTACTTCAAACAGTTTTTGCTTTATGCATTTTTAAAGCTGTAGATAGCACTTTCTATAAATTTAAATGCCCAATTTTGTCTTGACTATTTTTTCTGGCCATTGCTGTCATAAAATTTCTTTCTCTCAATAGTGATGTGTAGCCTGGAAAAAAATAGGAATGGAGGAACTCCAGAGACAGTCACGGCAGGGAGAATTACCGCCTTGCCATTTTACTCCCCACCGCCTTTGGCAAGCCATCCAAACACGTACGTTTTGCTCACCGTTGCTGTCGTGTTTTCCATATAGAAGAAGCTTTAATGTTATTTAATTGTAACTTCCCTTTTAAGCAGCAGCCCATTGTGATTTTGTGTTTTAATAGAAGATGGGAGCCCTTGCCTTATAATAAATAGCACTTATGACGTGTCAGGTTTTATGCTTTATTTTTCCCAGTAACCTTGATATTTCTTTTTTGTTCTTCCATTTACTCTAAGAAACTGTGATTCACTTTCCCACAGAAAACTGATTGCCACAATCTATTCCTTAGTCTGTTAGTGGCTGCCTACTGAGTTTCAAGTGAGGGGACGGTGTCAGGTCTCCACATGCAAGCCTGGAGCCTGAAAGTCTGAAGTCCTGCTTCTTCCGCTAAAGTCTCCCACCCACTGCCTGCATTCGCCACTGTCCCTAATCACTTCCCCGGACAAGCCCCTCACCCAACCCTGCCATCTTAACTGTTCTTATGATAATGTAAATACCTCTCACCCAACCCTGCCATTGCAACTGAATTTATAGTCATGTATACTCCTTGCCCCCTACTCCCCAGCACTGTAACTGATCTTACTCTGCAACACTCCCACCCCCCAAAAAACTACCTAAACCTATAAAACCAACTCCTACCCCACCGCCCTTTGCTAACGCCCTTTTCGGCCTTAGCCCACCTGCACCCAGGTGAATAAACAGCCATGTTGCTCACACAAAGGCTGTTTGGAAGCTCTCTTCATTCAAAGCAAACGTTTTTCAACTGACAGCTTCCTGACTTTCAGTCAGTTAATACATTTTGATCACAGTTCCACCACTTAACTATCTTTGTCATCTCAGGTAAGGTCCTCAGTTTTGTCACCTCTGGAACAAATCGACTAAGCAAAACTATTCGTTTGCTACAAGTATAAAGGTTTGAAAAATCGTATTCCCCCAGGCTTTTTTGCTTATTTTCTTAATAAAAATATTTACCCCAAATATTACTAAAGCAGCAGGCTTCTTAGATTTCTCTGAAGCAATTTTCTCTGAAATTAAACAAAGGCACTATTCAATGTATGGTTATCAGCTCAGACTGATGGTCAATATGTCTAAAATTGCCTCATAAAGGTAAAAGCATTATTCATTGATAGACGAAAGTTTAGGAAATAAAGTACTTTTGAAAATCTATGAATTTTCATTTGAATAACATTACAAAAGAATTTAAGTTGCAAGACCATATCATAAATTAGGGAGGAAAATAAGGAATAAAAATGAATTTCAGATGCAGAACCAATGGAGAGGGAATTCCTAGTCTGGTCTTTTCACAAACTGCTGCAATGGATTCAGAAAAAGAAAGATTGCAATTGTTATAGCCTGTTTACTTCCACAAGGGGGAAGTATAGTATTGCAAATAAAGTTAAATAATTTAACAAATAGGGTATTAAAATAGCTATTGACTGAAAATCGGGTTTTTTTTTTCCCCCTCTGGTTTTGCTGAAAGAAGGTAGGGAAGAAAGAGTTCTAAGACTATGTGGATTAACCTTTCATGCTTAATTCCTGTGCCACATGATAAGGAGACGAGAAACTCCTGTGTAGGAATTCAATAAAATTTGTCCTTCTCCAGAAAAAACTTCATACTATAATTTTGAAAAAAAATAAAACATATGTTGATATAAACTTCATCTTTGTATTAATTCTTTTTAAGACATATGTCATTTTCAATGAAAATCTATTAAAAATTTGTCAAAACTGACCTGGAATAAGAGTGAAATGATAATAATTGTGGGTTTTACAAATTAATTTTAAATAATTTAGAATTTATCAAGCACTGGTTGATGAGGGGAGAATATAAACAGCACATAGCTAAGGGCTGCTGCCCAGGAGGCACCAACAGTTAGAGGCTGAGATAGTGCTAAGCAGATCAAAGGAATGAAAGGCACAAAAGAAGGTGTTTGGAACAAATTCACGGAGGCTCGAGTCTGCAGTGAAGACGGAAACTGCAGAGAGGCTGGCAGCAGAGGAGCAGGGGCCAGTCACGGGAGAGAGGGTGGCCACCCTACAGGATGTGAGTGAGCATCAGGAAGGACCGCAGGGTGAGGGAGACAGTGCTTCACTTTCAGGAAGAGTGGGAGATAAGCCACTGCTGGAGAGGTGGCTTCGCATTATGGATGGCCTTTAGTGATGAGCCAAGGGTGACAGATGTGACCAGATGAGGCACAATGACAGTAGCATCAGGTGGGGGTGTGCGGTGGAAGAGGACTGAGCTTAATGTCCCTGAGTCTCAAACCAGAGAGCCAGGCTCAGCCAATAGTTTCTCAGGCTCACATCTCTGGTCAAGTCAGAGAAAGAACTTCCACCACCTCCTCCACGCTGCAAAGGAAATGCCATCCATACAGTAGCCTTCTGTGTTTGAGTTATGTAAATTAAAATAATGGTATATAGGAAAGGTTAATAAAAATCTCACTCCAAATGCGATGGATCTTCTCCAAATGAAGGAAAAAAAATCACTGAGAATTGCATACTGTAATTTCAAAGCTTGCAAGCAGAGTGAATTCTATTTGTCTTTATTCTATTGCCATATGGCAGGAATATTTCCACTGTCAACAGAAATTCTTACCCATCCTTTAAAAAATTATATGAATATTTCAAAAGTTCAAAGCTGCTTGCACGGTTTGAAATTACAGTACGCTATTCTCAGTGTTTTGTTTTTTTTTTTTTTTTTTCTTTTCGTAGTCTGGAGAGAATCCATCTCATTTGGAGTGAGATTTTATTAATCTTTCCTTTATCAAATTTACATAACTCAAGATAAAACAATAGACTCTCAAAAACAGACGTGTCGCTAATTATCATTCAGCTGATTTTCTCTGCCATGTGAAACCCAAATATATCTCAATGTCCCACATGGCCCACTCTCACCATGGTGTCATTCAGAGTATACAAAGTACCTCTAATGCCAACCACGGTGTGTCTCTCAAAGAAAGTTAAAGGACATATATTTCACACACGACGCAACCTTTCAAAATTCCTTTTCTTCTTTTCTTTTTTCTCCCTCTCTACAAACCCCGACACTTTTCTGAAGCCCCATTTGCTTTTTCGGCTTCTTCTCCCTGCTCCCCTCATTTTTCCACTCCTTCTTATATAAGTCAGCTTAGCCTTTCTTTTCTTTTAGGTTTCTTTCTCCTATAACCATGAGCAGATTCTCCACAACCAATGAGATCTTGAATCTGAACCAGGAAAGGGTGTCATCCACCATGTCGCAAACACTTTTATTTTTTATTACCCTTGCTTTATTATATAATATTTTAACACAAAACTTTACCTCAATACTACTTTCATTTTTTTCCTCAGCATCATCCTTAATGTTTTTCAGTGGCCTCTCCTAAAATAGCAAGTAGTATAACAGTGCTTCTTTGGCCTCCTCGTCACTGACTTCTTTTTTTTTTTTTTTTTTTGGACAGGGTTTCACTCTTGTTGCCTGGGCTGGAATGTAATGGCAAGATCTCTGCTCACTGCACCCTCCGCCTCCTGGGTTCAAGCTATCCTCCAGCCTCAGCCTCCCAAGTAGCTGGGATTACAGGTGTCCGCCACCATGTCTGGTTAATTTTGTATTTTTAATAGAGATAGGGTGTCGCCACGTTGGCCAGGCTGGTATTGAACTCTTGACCTCAGGGGATCCGCCTGCCTCAGCCTCCCAAAGTGCTGGGATTACAGGTCTGAGCCACTGTGCCCGGCCCGTCACCATTGGCTTCTGTTTCTAGGACATAGATTTTCACATCAGCATTGGTACCACCACTTCTCAATAGCTTAGATGATATTCCCATAGAAGAAAATAATGATGTTAAAATGGCCCTACAGTGCTTGCTCACAGAAGTTCAGATGCAAGTGAATAGCCATGTACTTCATACAATTATTTTAAAGATGGGTAGGAAATTCTTCTGACAGTGGAAATATCCCTACCATATGACAAAGCATGAAGACAAGTTAGAATTCACTCTGCTTGCAAGCTTTGAAATTATAATATGCAGTTCTCAGTGATTTTTTTCTTAGTTTGGAGAAGATCCATCTCATTTGGAGTGAGGTTTTTCAAACCTTTCCTATATCACATGATTTTAGTTTACATAACTCAAACACATTGAAAGTGGCGTCTCTTTTGCAGCATAGAGGAGGTGGTGGAAGTGAGTGAAGGTGTGCTGGACAAAGCCCAGAGGAGTCTGGAATCAGATCCCAAGAATGACCCAAAGCAGGTGGTGCTGGTTGGAGGTTCAGGTTCTACTGAGGGTGGGAGGGAGCAACCCAACTGGGAGTGCTGGGGCAGATCCTGGTCCTGCCACCATCCTCTCCCTGCCCTGCCCTCGGCACGGGCCCCAGAGGATCCTGGGCCCCTCCCTCCACCAGCTCCCTGCCCTGCAGGAGTTTTCCTGGCTGTGCTGCAGGTTATTGCAGGACTAAGGGCTGACCTCTGGTGGAGCTGTCTACACCTCACACCACCTGGATCACTGCCCCCGACACAGAATCAGGGCTGCTGGTTTTGGAGATAAGGGGGCTGAGAATACGCTGAGTGGCTGGTGAACACCGGGCAGGGCAAGGACCCTCTGCCAGTGTCAAGTCTCAGCAGCCACAATTCCGCAGACAGGTTCCGTCCTGCTCTGACTTCACAGGACAGCCCTGGACACCTCTGGACGCCTGCACGAGGAGTGCTGGGGCAGGGAGGCTTTCTTCTGTGGGGAAGCAGAGAACAGGGAGCAGCAAGGACTGAGCTGCAAGACAAGGAAAGGCATGGAGCCCAGGGATGGAGGTGGGAAGAGGAGGAGGGAGGGCACATCAGATGGGGCTGCAGAGAAGGGAGGGCTCTGGCTCTGGAAGGGATTAAAGAAAGAACAGAGCAAGGATTAGAGAAAATCCTAGGGTCCTGGAATAGCTCTGAAGAAAGCACAGGCTTACCATTTGTATTAACTGTGTTTATCAAAGAAAATGCCAAAGAACAAATAAGAAACCAATAAATAAAGTCCGGTATTTTCATCTACAACCTTGACTCATAGTTTCATAATGCATACCAATGATCAATTTCCAAATATATTAGTCAAGGTTCTGCAGAAAAGCAGAACCAATACAAGATACGCACACAGGGACACATATACAAGCTATAAATATATATCTCTCTCATGTATGTAGCATGTATATTCATAAATATACATGTATATGAATACATATATGTATATTCATATATATGTATATGAATATATGTATATGAATATACATACTGCATATATGATGTATATAGCATGTATATGTGTCCCTGTGTGTGTATATTCCTATATATATGATATATATACATACAACATGTATATTCATATATATGATATATATAGTGAATGTATATCCATTATATATCCATATAGATATATAATGGATATATGTATATATCTCATTTATACATATATATAAAATGGATATATGTATATTCACTATATATGATATATAGTGATGATATATATATTCATGATATATATATTCATGATATATATATTCATGATATATACATGATATATACAACATATATATGATATATATACACAACATATATATATCATATATAGTGAATATACATATATCCATTATATATATAAATGGATATTTGTATATACACATATACACATACACATATATATGTATATACACATGTATCCATTTATATATATAATGGATATATGTATTATGGATATATACACACATCTATCTATATATCTACATGGATATATATATATATAAACTGGATATATGTATATTCACTTGACCTTGAACAACAAGAGGGTTGCATTTCCCTGTGCAGTTCAAAATCTGCATCTAACTTTTGACTCCCCCAAAACTTACCTGCTAATAGCCTACAGTTCATCTGAAATCTTACCCATAACATAAACCGTTGATGAAACATATTTTGTACATTATATGTATCGTATACTGTAATCTCACAATAAAGTAAGCTAGAGAAAAAAATGTCATTAAGAAAATTATAAGGAAGAGAAAACATGTTTACTATTTATCAAGTGGAAGTGGATCATCATAAAGATCTTCATCCTGGTCATCTTCATGTTGAGTAGACGGAAGAGGAAGAGAAGGAATTGGTCTTTTTGACTCAGGAGTGGTAGAGGTGGAAGAAAATCCATTTATAAGTGGACCCATGAAGTTCAAATCTGTGCTGTTCAAAGGCCAACTGCATGCAATGTAAACACACACACACACACACACACACACACACACACACACGAAAAGAGAGAGTGGGGCGGGGAGAGTGAGCCAGAATTAACTCACACAATTAAAGGAGCTGGCAAGTCTGAAATCTGCAGGAGAGACTACCAGGCTGGAAATTCCAGGAAGAGCTGATGTTGTCTTGAATCCGAAAGCTGTCTGGAGGCAAAATTTCTTCTCTTCAGCCAATGTCAGTCTCTTCTCTTATGGCCTTCAATTGATCAGACAAGGCCCACCCACATTATGCAGGGTCCTGGATTTATTCAAATCCAGCTGATTTAAATGTCAACCACATCTAAAAATCGCCTTCACCACAACATTGAGACTGGTGTTTGACCAAACAATGGGACACCATGGCCCAGCCAAGTTGACACATAAAATTAACCATCACACAAAGCAAGTCCCTTTTTGATACTTTTCAATTTAATACATCTTATATCCTCTATCTGAATTTCCACAGTTTTCAAACTTTGGGGGAAATAAGTAAGGATTTTGAAAAGCACAAGGAGGACTGACGTGCTTCAGGTAAGCTAGTTTCCAGCGGTGGCCTCCTGAATAAGTTTCTCAGATTTCTATTTCAAGAGAGTGTAAAGGATCCATTGGCATTTTTATCCTGCACACCATAAAAACTCTGCCACCTCCAGAAAATGAAAGGTCACTCTTGGTTTTATTAACACCACAGACCTATGCTGGTTGCCTGGGCTGAAATGCCAGCTTCACCCTGAAATGCCTTTCTGTTAAGAAGCTGAGAGCGTGACTTCTGGGAGTGACGCTGCCTAGAGCAACACAAAGCATTTCAGCCTCTGAGGACTCACTTTGGGGCCCTTGTATCCAAGGAAGACATGACCCACAAGGCCTGAGTTATCATTTTATGTGTGCCTCACTCCTGCAGGTTGGACTTCTCCCCTGGAAATCTGAGGACCTCACTCCACTGGCATGGGTGACACTGACTCCTTGCTTATGAAGGTTGGCTGCAGTGCAGAAAGGAAAGCTCTGTGGACAAATATAAAAACCAGCTGCTGGGTGGGGGTATGTGCAAGGGTCCCCTGGCCATGGGGCCTTGAGCTGCTCACAGAAAACCCTGCGTCCCAGTGTTCTTCTCATCAATAGGAGGTGACTGTCGTCCTGGCGAGGTCTGAAAACCTTTAACATCATATTCCACAATTCAGCGATTTTTAAATGATGCCAGTCCAAAATCTCGAAATGAACTTTCCTCAAGGCCACTCCTGGAGGCTGGAGAACAGTCATTTCATTCTGAACCTTCAGATCTGGCCCTTTATTACCTAAGTTTGTCATCTTCACCGGGCCAAAGCCCGCTGGGGCAGAGAATGGGGGCTCTTCTGGTTCACGCTTCTGTCCCTCACATCACTGCAGGCCTCTTAAAAAGCAGATTTTGATTAATGAAAGAGTGAAGCAATGTGTGAATTAGGAGCAAGTAGTCTTTTAAATTGTAGAATACACATAAGATTAAAATGGACCATTTTAACTTTTTTTTTTTTTTTTTTCTGAGACAGAGTCTCACTCTGTTGCCCAGGCTGGGGTGCAGTGGTGCAATCTTGGCTCATTGCAACCTCTGTCTCCTGTGTTCAATTCTCTGCCTCAGCCTGCTGAGTAGCTGAGACTACAGGCACCACCACGCTCAGCTAATTTTTGTAACTTTAGTAGAGATGGTGTTTCACCATCTTGGCCAGGCTGGTCTTGAACATCAGCCTCGGCTTCCCAAAGTGCTGGGATTACAGGCGTGTGCCACTGAGTCCAGCCTCATTTTAACCATTTTTAAGCTTAGAGTTTAGTAGCATTAAGTATGTCCTCATTGTTGGACAACTCTCACCACCATCCATCTCCAGAGTCCTCCATCTTTTAAAACTGAAGCTCTGCACACATTGAACAACTCCCTATTCCTTCCTCCTCCCAGCCCCTGCCAGCCACCATTCTTTCTCTCTCTATGAATTTGACTATTCTAGATGTATTAGCGAGGATCTCCAAAGAAGCAGAACAGATAGGGTAGAAGATAGATAGATAGATAGGAATTTATTACGGGAATTGGTTTACATGCTTATAGAGGCCAAGAAGTCTCAGGATCTGCTGTCTGCAACCTGGGGAAACAGGAAAGCCTATGGTGTGATACAGCCTGAGGCTAAAGCCCTGAGAACTAGGAGAAGCAATTGTATAAGTCCTAGTCTGAGTCTGGAAACCCGAGAACCAGGAGCTCCAATGTCCCAGGGTAGGAAAAGATGGATGTTTCAGCTCAAGCAGAGGGAACAGATTCATCCTTCCTCCTTTTTGTTCTCTTTGGGCCTTCAACAGTTTGGGTGTTGGCCACCCACACCTCTGAGCACCGTTCTTCTTTAATTAGTCTACGGATTCTAGTGCTACACCTCCTGCAGAAACGCTCTCAGAGGCACACACAAATAATGTTTTACCAGCTATCTGGGCACACTTTAGCACAATCAGTGTACACACACACACACACACACACACACACACACACACACAGAGAGAGAGAGAGAGGGGGGGGATGGGGAGAGGGAGCCAGAATTAACTCACACAATTAAAGGAGCTGGCAAGTCTGAAATAGTTAAATTAACACAGAAAATTATCACTCAAGGTGCCTCGTGTAAATGAAACTGTATAGTATTTGTCCTCTAGTGTTCAATCAATTCTCTGCCTCAGTCTCCCGAGTAGCTGAGACTACAGGCACCACCACGCTCAGCTAATTTTTGTATTTTTAGTAGAGATGGTGTTTCACCATCTTGGCCAGATGGTCTTGAACATCCATGCTCTCTGTAAGGAAGTCACTTAGTTTGTATCTTCTCTTTTCTAAATGGTCACAGTTCAGTAACCAGCTCTGATAGCTGTAGTTGTACAATCTACAAACCTCACAGCCCTTGGATAGAGTCACCCTTGGTGATTGAGACACAGACCTACAGAGGAGCATTTCCCTGGGGACTGCACGGAATTACTGACCAAAGTTTAGAGCTTAGGGTCAATTTTGCCAGAGACAAATTTCAGACCTTGAGCAATGTATGTAAAGCTGTTGTTTTAAATGACAGGAAGTTGGTAAAATATGAAAGGCGTCTGATTTTAACCACTATTGAGTAAGTCTGAATGTCCTGTGGACAGGCTATGCTGTTTGAATGCTTGGGGCCACAGGAAGGGGTTCCTCTTGCCAATGTCAAAGGCAGAATCAATGTGCAACTTTGTCTGATAACTAGAAGGGTGGGGAGCTAGGCTCCTTGTCCCAGGCAGAGAAACTGACCAAAGAAGTGAGCTTGGGAGTCAGCAGGTGGCGCTGGCTTTCCAACCAAAGGCTCTGACTTTGCTCTTGATTGCCACGGGTCCTGGGTCACTTTCCCATCCCAATCCAGAAACGAAACGGGGAGATGCAGGCTTCTCAGGGGAGGGTGGAGCGGGGCAGAGGATCGCTATCCAAATTATCAACTTATTTAAATCCTGCTGGACTTCATCATTAAGAGGTTGCCCACCACCCCTGTGAAATGTCCAGAAGCATCTTGCAAGAGAGACACGCCACTTTCATGCTGCCCCACAGATGGGGGTCAGGCTGGAGATGGGCTACCCATCCTCTAGTGACTGGCTTATTTCACTTAGTATAATGTCCTCAGGAATCATCCATGTTGTAGTGTGTGTCAGAATTTCCTTCTTTTTAGGATTGAGTATGATCCGTGGTATGCATACACCACGTTTTGTTTATCCATCCATCCACTGACGAACAGTTCAGTTGCAACTACCGTCATTTGGCTTTTGTGAATAATGCTTATAAGAACATGAGTGTGCAGATATGTGTCCAAGACCCTGCTTTTAATTCTTTTATGTTTTTGCCCAGAAGTAGAATTGCTGGATCACACGGTGATTCTGCTTTTAATTTTTTGAGGAACCACCATGCTAGTTAGCAAAAAGTAATTTTGAACTAAAATTGTTTCATGAAGGGATGCTTCTCTGCAGAGGAAGTCCCTAAGAGTCCTTTGGGGCAAGGATCAAGTCCCCTATTCTGTATTCTTGGCATAAGAAGCACTATAGACATCAGTATACACTGTGATTTCCACATTACTGCTCAGAAAAGAGGAGCAAGCTTCCAGAAGCTGACTTGATAATTCCTGAACTCAGTAAAGGGTCCTGTAACAAAGCCCATGTCCCCTCTTCACAGCTTCCCAGACAAGACTGCCTCTCCAGGACACCTCTATTTATTTATTTATTTGTTTGTTTGTTTGTTTGTTTTGAGATGGAGTCTCAGTCTTGTTGCCCAGGCTAGAGTGCAATGGTGCAATCTCCGCTCACTGCAACCTCTGCCTCCCGGGTTCAAGTGATTCTCCTGCCTCAGTCTTCCAAGTAACGGGAATTACAGGTGTGCGCCACCACGTCTGGCTAATTTTTGTGTTTGTAGTAGAGACAGGGTTTCACCATGTTGGCCAGGCTAGTCTTGAACTCCTGACCTCAGGTGATTCACCTGCCTCTGCCTCCCAAAGCGCTGGGATTATAGGCATGAACCACCACACCTGGCCAGAGCCCCCTTTATTTTGACATCAGTAGCTTTACAATGTCTTGCTGGCCTTCCTTAGCCTCCTTGTCCCCAAGTCAGACCATCCCCTTTAGAGACAGTGCCCCTAACCTAACATTTTAATAACCTAGTTGCTTACCCCAATACTTTTGCAAACCTGAATGTCATATGTTACAGCCAACCTAAGCAAGTTTTTACTTTAGAAAAAAATCACTAACAGCAGGTTTCTCCTAGACTTTGTGGGGTTTAGGGCAAGTGTACAAAGCGAGACCCAGGTAGTGTGCATGTGTGTGTATCAGGAAGTATGGGAAGAGATATAGTAGACAGATAGTTAAAAGGTACAAATAAAACTAAGGAATAAATACATTTCATCAGCCTACTTTGAAAAGCATACCTTCATAAGAAGAAAAATAAAGCAGTATATGTAGAGCTGTTGTTTTAAATGACAGAAAGTTGGTAAAATATCAAAGACATCTGAATTTAATAATTATTGTGTATGCCTAAGTATCCTGTGGCTAGGCTACACTGTTTGAATAAGTAAATAACAACATACATAATTCATACGTTATATATTACCCACAGATGTTTGTCTTTTCTTAATTTTAGCAAAAACACTAATTATGTTGTTAGAATCAATATTTTCATATGATTTGCATTCTATTGATAGTAATGACGAATTAGGCAAACTTTCTGGAATCATTAAGGTTCTCAGATCATTTTCTGTTAGTTTCATTTTGAAGAAACTTCGACCTGCTAAAGCTGTAGTTATTGCAATTGTCGGTAAAAATCTTAGGAAAGTACTTTGGTACTTTCCTAAGAAATGTACCCTGAATTTACAAACCTTATTCAAACATTGTAATAGGGCTGCACAAAAGAGATTGTTGTTGTGGCATAAAACTCAAAATGTTTAATTTTATCCTTTAAATAATTACCACTCATATGATTTTTACCATCCTTTAAAGCAATATCAAGATTCATAGATAAATACAAAGAATCAGCTTTAGCATCACACGTGTTGTAACTAGACCTACACATGTACAATGTAAGAGTGACACAAGATGTTTAATATTGAAGAATGTTGGTCGGTGCGATGGCTCACACCTGTAATCCCAGCACTTTGGGAGGCCAAGGTGGGAGGGTCACCTGAGGTCAGGAGTTTGAGACCAGCCTGGCCAACAAGGCCAGACCCAACTTGGCAAAATTTAGTAGTAATTTTTCTTCTAAAAATACAAAAATTAGCTGCTTGTGATGGTGGGTGCCTGTAACCCCAGCTACTCGAGAGGCTGAGGCTGGAGATGGGCCATGTGATCCCAGGGCCCAGTGAAGGTCGTGTCCTGGAGTCCCTCAGAAGAGATGCAGATGACAGAACTTTAAAAATACTCTTCATTTTAACTGGAAGATGGGGCTGCCTTTAGGGCTAGGGCTGGATTTGGTTCCATAGCAGACCAAAAGTGTGTCTATTTGGGGGCAGATGATCCAAGGAAGCTCCAGAAAATCGGGGCCCTCACCATGTGGAAGCTTCTAGGGGGTCCGCTGAGGACTACCCACCCACAGAAAGGCATCGGGCAAGTTAGGAATGAGTTTTATAGGACATGGGCTCCCATACTTCATGCTCTGAGCTTTACAAACAGGTGTCCTTTGGGTCCTTACACAGCCCCATAAAAGGCATCCCATCATTATCATGCCCTTATACACCGAAGGTCCGTGGGGCATAAGGACTCTGTGAAATGGCCCAGGGGCTCAGTTCCAAAGCTCATCCTCTCAACAAGTTAAGGGCTCCCCTGAACACACCTGGGGCCGACCATGGGAACAGCCATAGCAAGAGCAGCAGCAAAGCCACCAACAGGCAGCACTGCAGTTTGCATGGGTGCCAGGCTGGCCCACTCTCTCGCAGCTTTCTCTCCCCCAAATCAGCTCCAGCCTGATGAGCAACAGCTGGAAACAATACTTGCAGCAAACCCAGCTGCAGGCAAGTGACCTTCCCAACCATTCCAACCAATCCCCACTCCTCCAGTTCTCACCCCTTCCCAGGACCGTCACAGAAACTCTGCCGTCCCCTGTGTCCAGCAGGCAGGGCTGCAGCCGTTCCTGAGTGACAGGCTGGCAGGGCGACAACTCGCAATCAGATGAACCCTCTCCGGTGTACCGACGCAGACGCCAACACCACACACACCTCGGCACATAACGACAGCACCCACACATCCCCACAACATGTGTCCAGCAACCTCAACAAACCACCACAAACTCAGAGACTTAACACCTGTTTATTGGCTCAGGCTTCTACAGGTCAGACGACCGAGGACAGCTGAGTTGAATCACAAGACGGAAAGCAAGTCAGTCAGCTGGGCTGCACTGCCTTCTGTGGCTCTGGGGATGACTCATTCAGGTTGGTGGGCAAGTCAGGTTCCCCACAGTTGTAGGGGAAGGTCTTGTTTCCCTGCTGCCTCCACCGGGAGCCAGTCTTTGCTCCTCCAGGTGACCTGTATTCCTTCCACTTTCCACGTGGCTTCTCCTCCAGCCGCCGCAGCCTGGCCCCTCCCACACTCCAGATCCCACAGCTCTCTCTGCGGCAACTGCTTTGGACTGGAGCTGGAGAAAGTTATCTGCTTTTAAGGATAACAAAACCCAAAATATTTCTCCTCAAAATATTGACAACTGTTCAAACATATGAAAAAAAGCTCATCATCACTGGTCATTAGAGAAATGCAAATCAAAACCACATTGAGATACCATCTCACGCCAGTTAGAATGGCGATCATTAAAAAATCTGGAGACAACAGATACTGGAGAGGATGTGGAGAAATAGGAACACTTTTACGCTGTTGGTGGGAGTGTAAATTAGTTCAACCATTGTGGAAGACAGTGTGGCGATTCCTCAAGGACCTAGAAATAGAAATTCCATTTGACCCAGCAATCCCATTACTGGGTATATACCCAAAGAACTATAAATCATTCTATTATAAAGACACATGCACCCGTATGTTCATTGCAGCCCTGTTTACAATAGCAAAGACCTGGAACCAACCCAAATGCCCATCAATGATAGACTGGACAAAGAAAATGTGGTACATATATACCATGGAATACTATGCAGCCATAAAAAAACGATGAGTTTGTGTCGTTTGTAGGGACATGGATGAACCTGGAAACCGTCATTCTCAGCAAACTGACACAAGAACAGAAAATCAAACACCACATGTTCTCACTCATAGGTGGGTGTTGAACGAGAACACATGGACTCAGGGAGGGAAGCATCACACACTGGGGGCAGTTGGGGGGATAGGGGAAAGGCAGCGGGGGGTAGGGAGGGAGCGGAGGGTGGGGAGGGATAACATGGGGAGAAATGCCAGATATAGTATACACCTAAAGTAAAATAAATAAATTAAAGCAATATATATTGACGACTGTTAAGTTCAAGACACTGAAAATGCAGGGGAACATTGCCTCCACCTCCGCTTGCCTGATGGCAGGACATCGGTCCCTTTTTCCCGGAGACAGTGCTTGTCATCGGCCCAGAGAAGGCAGCAGCTGGCACCAGAAGACCCGTGGAACACGTTTTACCATCTTCCTCCAGCTTCCCACCTTTTAAAAGACAAGAACTGCTCTCATCTTCTTCATCTTGTCACTATATAGAATTTACGGCCCTTCATTAGAATACTGTTTAAGCAAGCCCCTAAGCCACTGCCTTCAGAGAGAAATACGTTTAAACTGAGACCTCTCCCATGCGATGGGTACAGCAGGTGTTAATACATTTCTGCTTGTTTTTTCTTTTGTTAATTTGACTTGTTTTCAGGAGAGTGTCTCACTAAGAACCTAGATAAAGGAAAAGGAAAGAAAATAAATTATGTTTTGTTTCCTACAAGGGCTCATGTGATTAGACTGGGCTCACCCATTATAAGCAAGGAAGATACCTCTATTTTAAAATAACGCGCGCGGTGGCTCAAGCCTGTAATCCCAGCACTTTGGGAGGCCGAGGCGGGTGAATCACGAGGTCAAGAGATCGAGACCATCCTGGTCAACATGGTGAAACCCCGTCTCTACTAAAAATACAAAACATTAGCTGGGCATGGTGGTGCGTGCCTGTAATCCCAGCTACTCAGGAGGCTGAGGCAGGAGAATTGCCTGAACCCAGGAGGCGGAGGTTGCGGTGAGCCGAGATAGCGCCATTGCACTCCAACCTGGGTAACATGAGTGAAACTCTGTCTCAAAAAAAAATAATAATAATAATAATAATAATTTTTTTTTTTTTGAGACGGCGTCTCCGTCTGTCTCCCAGGCTGGAGTGCGGTGGTGCGATCTCAGTTCAAGAGATTCTCCTGCCTCAGCCTCTTAAGTAGCTGGGACTGCAGGCACCTGCCACCATGCCTGGCTAGTTTTTTTGTATTTTAGTAGAGACAGCATTTCATCATGTGGGTGAGGCTTGTCTCAAACTCCTGGCTGTAAATGATCTGCCTAGCCTCAGCCTCCCAAAGTACTGGGATTACAAGCATGAGCCACCGCCCCCGGCCACAGATCCATAATCTTAACCTCTGTTTCACATTCTCTTTTGCCTTGGAATGGAACCCATTTACAGGCCCTAGGGATGAGGGTGAGGATAAGGGCATCTTGGTGACGGAGGTAGGGGTGGGATTCTGCCTGCTGGTGGGTTGGGGGAAGATCTTGCGGACCTCATTGTCTTTAGATGAGAAAAATACCGTTTCCAGGTGGAACATGGCCTATAAGCTTTTCCCCGATTTTCAAGTCTTTTCTCCTAAACAGATTCTATCAGCTGTGGTGGCCTCTGGGGAGGGAGGAAGAGTCCCTAGGAGAGAGTGGAGCAGGCAGACTGCTTGTCACTGTTTTCTCTTTTGCATCCTGGGACTTATTCCATGAGCATGGTTTGCCTGTTTTAAAAAATAATGTTTTTTAAATGCCTTTTGCTGCATGGCAATTATTCATTTCTCATATCAGTGACTACCCACCCACCCACTCTGACTGCCACTTCGAGTTGGAAACTGTTCACTTTCACAGGACTTACAGCTTCTGGTATGTGTGTGTTTACAATTGTTTCACAGCCATTAGGGCACTGATACGGTTTGGCTCTGTGTCCCCACCCAAACCTCAGGTTGAATCCTGATCTCCAGTGTTGCAGGCGGGGCCTGGGGGGAGGTGACTGGATCATGAGGGTGGTTTCTAATGGTTTAGCACCATCCCCTCAGTGCTGTCTCATGCTAGAGTTCTCACAAGATCTGGCTGTTTGGAAGTGTGTAGCACTGGCAGGGCATGGTGGCTCATGCCTATAATCCCAGCACTTTGGGAGGCCAAGGTGGGCAGATCACAAGGTCAGGAGATTGAGACCGTCAGGCCAACACGGTGAAACCCTGTCTCCTAAAAATGCAAAAAATTAGCCTGGTATGTTGGCACGCATCTGTAGTCCCAGCTACTCGGGAGGCTGGGGCAGGAGAATTGGTTGAACCTGGGAGGCCAAGGTTGTAGTGAGCCAAGATGGTGCCACTGGACTCCAGCCTGGGCAACAGAGCAAGACTCTGTCTCAAAAAAACAAAAACAAAAAAAAAAAAAGAAAGAAAGAAAAAAGAAAAAGAATCTGTGTAGCACCTTCCCCTTCTCTTTCTTGTCCTCTTGCCCCCACATGTAAGATGTGCTTCCTTCCCCTTAGCCTTCGGCCATGATTGTAAGTTTCCTGAGACCTCCCCAGAAGCAGAAGCCTGTACAGCCTGCAGAACGATGAGCCAATTAAACCTCTTTTCATTATAAATTACCCAGTGTCAGGTATGTTGTTATAGCAGTGCAAGAACAGACTAATACAGATAGGGACTCAAACTTGGTTTTTAAATCACCTAGCAAATTTATTAAAAATGCAAATTCCTGGGCTTCATTAGGACCCCTGGGAGTTCCGATGCAGATGGTCTATGGCACCCACCTTTAGAAATGTTGCTTAGAAGAGGATTTCACCCCTTATTTCCAACTAGCTGTGGGACTAGACAAAGTCTTAATGTCCTAATATCTCTAGGGGCCGGTTGACTTAGCAGAAATACTGGAGTTAAGGGAAAGTGCCTGCCTGTGCACAGGGGAAGGGACTCTAACTGTAGAGCACAGGGTCTCAGAACCAGGAATGCATGAGTACTTGGTTGTTACTCTCACATTTCATTTATACCAGCATGTGCTGTTTGGGAGGACTGGGCTCTCAAGACAGGCATTATTCACAGGAAGTTAAAGAAATAAAAAGTTAGCAAAAGACTAAAAAGTCCAGTGGCAGAAATAGCAGACAGTGGTTCACGGAAGAAAACTGTCTTTGGAAAAACATTTTAAGAAAGAAGGAGAGTGAGAAATAAAAGAAAGCACATTTGATTCTGATAATCCAAGTAAAGAAATCACAGGAGCTTTGGATTTGCTCCTGACCTGCCAACCCCAGAGCTTCAGATTCGTCCCTGGGATTGGCAGGTCAGTGGGGAGCCCTTGCCACCTGCTGCCAGCACCTGGAACCCAGCCGCAGCCCGGGAAGCCATGCGCACAGGCTGCTTCCTTGGAAATGAGTTTTCCTGGTGCATAATCTTACTTTTTCATCCATAACTGTTGGCATCATCTGCATCCCTGTCCCTTAAATAGAAACGCTTATCAGCAAAGTCCAAACTTTAGCCTGTATTGGCTTAAACGTTATCTTCCATCGCCAAGGGCCAACGCAGAGGCTGAAACGGGGCCCATATTATGTGGCTGTTTAAAGTCACTGGAAGTGCCTCGATGAGATCTTCGCCTCCCTGCATACCAGTCCAGTGTAAAACAAAATACAAAAAGTAGAAAAAGTTTCAAGAGAGAATCCTGGCTTGAGGCAATGCTCTGGCACAATAACGTTTTATTGAGAGGAAGAGCTCCTGAAAACTTCCAGATGAAGCATCCTGTTCCTGGCTAGAGGATTCAACCCATAGCATCCTCCAGAAAACATGAATTCAGGCAGCAACATCCCTGAGGACGGAATGTGTTTTCCCCAATTCCCACTGCTCTCCATCCAAGAAGACTGCCTTGCTAACAGGAACGTCAACTCCCTTGAACAATGCTGGCATTTATTTGTTGGACCCTCAGTCTCTCTCACTGAGAGAGCGGGGAGGCTAAGTAGGAGGAGGCTTAGAAGCTATTTCCCTCCTTTTTCCTTCCCAGACTCCAGTAGCTGCAGTCATCAGAATTTACAAAGCCAGAGAGCAGTTTCTTCTTCTCGCTGGTAGCTCCTGCCCTGTGTCTTCTGGTGGCGTTCCTCTTTAGGGTAGATGGGTGTTTCTTGGTACTGGGAAGTAAGTGCCTTCAGACAAAAGTGGTACCTTTAGCCCCATCAATTGCATTTGTAGATGGAAGGCCTCTGTTAAAGATGTGTTTTCAGGATATTGTGCCCTGCAGTGAAAGAGCAAAAGCTCTTCCTGAGGTTGGAGAATGATGGCTAGCTGGAGCCGTGGGGCCTCCAAACCTCATCAGCCTGATGGTCTCCAAGTTCTCTCTCCACAGAGACTGTGCATGTGAGCCTCCACTTAAAAAGAGCCTCCACTTACCAGCCCAAATGCTCATCAACCAACATGAATAAAGAAATTGTGGTACATACATACATATATATATGTATATGTGTGTATGCATACATATATATATATTGTATATATACACACATACACACACATACACCATGGAATACTACTCAGCTATAAAAAGGAATGAAATAATGGCATTCACAGTGACCTGGTTGGATTTGGAGATTATTATTCTAAGTGAAGTAACTCAGGAATTGAAAAGCAAACATGTATGTTCTCACTCATAAGTGGGAGCTAAGCTGTGAGGATGCAAAGGAATAAGAATGGTACAATAGACTTTGGGGACTTTGGGGAAAGGGTGGGGGAAGTGAGGGATAAAAGGCTACAAACGGGGTACAGTGTACACCGCACGGATGATGGGTGCACCAAAATCTCAGAAATCACCGCTATAGAGCTTATTCATGCAACCAAACACCACCTATGCCCCTAAAATCTACAGAAATTTAAAAAAAAAGAATCGAATAAAAGAGCCTCCACTTAAAATGTATTCTTATTCTGTAATAATTACTTTTCCATTTTTAGTTCCTCAGCTACGCTACGCAGCTGAAGATCATTGTAAGATAACCGGTGTTAGAGAGTTGGTATGATTCCAGCCTAAAACAATAAAAAAGTCACATTTAAAATGTTGAAACTGGGCTGTCTTTATTTGTATAACGAGCCTTCCTTCTTGGTCTTCCTTCTTTCCTTCCTTCCTCCCTCCTTCCCTCCCCCCTCACTTCCGTCCTTCTTTTCTTCTCTTTCTCTCTGTCTTTCTTTCTTTTTTTGAGACAGGGTCTTGCTCTGTTGTCCAGGCTACAGTGCAGTGGTATGATCATAACTCATTGCAACCCTGAACTCCTGGATGCAAGCAATCCTCCCACCTCGGCCTCCTGAGTAGCTGGACTACTGGTGTGAGCCAATGTGCCTAGCTAATTTTCTCTTTTTTTGTAGAGATGGGATTGCCCTATCTATGTTGACCAGGCTGGTTTTGAATTCCTGACCTTGAGCCTTCCTCCCATCTAGGCCTCCCCAGATGCCGGATTGCAGGCGTGAGCCACTGCACCCAGCCTGCATTATTTTCTTTATGGGGCCTCTAGAGGTCCAAGTCTCCTGGGTGAAAATCGCTGATTGTCTCACACAAATGAGAGAAAGGCGGCTCAGAGAGGCAGAGTGACTTTCTTCAAGGTGCACAGCAAGCTGGAGGCACTGATTGCAGCACGCCTTGCCCTGAGCCTGTGCTGTCCCCTGTCCTGGAGGTCATCACCCCAGGTGTCTGTGTGGTCCCCACCTCCCTACACTCAGATCTTGCCGCAAATTTCATCTTCTCAAAGAGGACTGCATGGACCATCTGCTATAGAATATCAGCTCCACAGGCCAGGTGACTTTGTGTCGTTTGTTGATTGTCGCATCTCCAGCACCTAAAGAATAAGTGATATAGTGTAGGTCCTTAAAAAATGTGTGCTGAAGGAATGAATGATCCTATACAGAAGACAAGACGGGATTATTACCTCCATTTTTTAAGTCAGAAAAGAGAGACAGAAAGAGGTTGGGTAACTTTCCTCCGACCACTGACTTGTGATATGCCAGGGCCCTGTGGTGGATACAAAGGCTTGTAAAGGTGCCCACACCTACATAAGAAAAAGAGCCCTGAAAGGCTGTCAGCTTAGCTGAAGTAATGAGAATGGAGGGATAAAAGACAAGGTGGAGGCTGGGCGTGGTGGCTCACACCTGTAATCCTAGCACTTTGGGAGGCCAAGGCAGGAGGATCACCTGAGGTCAGGAGTTCAAGACCAGCCTGACCAATATGGAGAAACCTCTTCTCTACTAAAAATACAAAATTAGCTGGGTGTTGTGGCACTTGCCTGTAATCCCAGTTACTTGAGACGCTGAGGCAGGAGAATCGCTTGAACCCGAGAGGCAGAGGTTTGGTGAGCCAAGATCTTGCCATTGCACTCCTGCCTGGGCAACAAGAGCGAAACTTCATCTCAAAAACAAACAAACAAAAACCAAAACAAACAAACAAACAACAAACAACAACAACAAACACGGTGGAGACATTGACAAGGCCATGTAATTTGGACTTTTGAAAAATCAACCAGTGAGGCTGACTACTGCAAGGGTTTACGCAGGAAAGTGAATGTTAATATTCATCACTTTTATAATTGAAAGAGACAAACTCGGGAATTAATTGGCATTGCGTTTTGAAACTAACAAGAAACTTAAGAAGCAATTTTGCTGCATCTTTTCATTTAACAGGGTGTAAAACTAACATGCATAGCAATGGAGTGACTTGTCTCCGTTAGCCTGGCACGGCCACGTTCTTTGACTCCCAGCACATTGCTAGTTCTTTTAAATGATGCATTTGGGGTTCTCAAGTTTCTAATCCAACAACGGCAATCCTTTATTCTATGACAGATGCATAAAATTCTTTTTAAAACTCTTACTGAGGTAAACTATACTGATTTATATTCTGATATGATCTGTATTACTTTTCTATTGTGTAACAAATTGGCACAAACTCAGTGGCTTAAAGCACCATAAATTTATTCTTTTTTTTTTTTCTACATGAGAATATAGAGCAACACAAATTTATTATCTCACAGTTTCTGTAAGTCAGGAGTCTGCAGACGGGTTAACTGAGTTTTCTGTCCAAAGCATCACCAGGCTGAACTCAAGGTGTCACTGTAGGGGGTGTGGCTCTTATGTAAGCCTCCAGGTCCTCCAAGCTCATGCAGTTGTTGGCAGAATCCACTACCATGAGGCTGCAGCACTGAGGTCCCTGTTTTCTTGCTGGCTGTCAACTGGGGGTCACTCTCAGCTCCTATAACCCCCCTAAGGTCCCAACCATTGTGGTCCTCTTAGGGTATGGTAGCTCATGCACAGCTGTTTGGTTGATCTTTGAGGCCAGTTGGCTGGTCTTGGAGTCTTATATGACATAACATGATCACAGGAATGACTAACCCATCACCTTTGTCATATAAGAAAATCTAGCCTGAGGAGTGTCTGTGTCCTCAATTCCCAGGTGACATGCAAGGCAGGGATTGCACACCATATGCATGCCTGGGAGCAGAAATCTCCTGGGCCACCTCAGAATTCTGCCTGCCACACCATTCATTTTCATTGGAATTCCAGCATCTCATTGGAATTCTTTTTAGTTCACTTCTTACATGATTTCTGAGAAAAACTTCTGCACATAAATTTTGTTGTGCACACAAGTTGGCCTTTAAATATTTCACCACTACTTCATAATAGTTGATTCGGACATTACACAGATTCCTGTTTGAACCTGGTTTTACTGAATATATTTACTTTCCACCAGAAATGGTATGCCTGGAATGTGATTTCATTTTGTACCATATCATCCACATCCCTGACTGACAAAACACTGGCAGAGTTCTCTCTTGAGGTTGCCCAGAGCTTTCATTTTCAAAAACCGTCTTCCACCACACGTGCTGATGACACCGGGCATGCAGCTTCTAGACTCTTCCTCTTTGCTTTTCAGTCTCGTCCTCCCTGGGCTGACCGTCCACCTCTTTCAATGGTGGATGCCCCAAAAGGGAAGGAAGATGGGTTTAGAATCAAAGAGCTTCCAGAAACCTCTCTGTCCACTTTGATGTTTTGAAAAGAATAAGAAGTTCTTTCACTTCTGGGGCTCTCGATTAATGAAAAATCAGCAGGAGGCACAACTGTGGGACGAAATCAACAAATCCCAAGTCTAGGAAGCAGATGCTGTGAGGAACTATTTATTTATTCAGCACGTACCTGCGTGGCGTTTGTGACTCAGCTCCATAAACGCTCTTACAAGAAGGAAAATCCTCCTCTGAGGGTTTTTTTATACAAAAGAAGGGAAGAAGAGGCTCATTTCCTGTCCCTGTTTTTTTAGGCTTTCCTCTTATGCTTCATACCTGGTTCTGAATCTCGAACTTCTTGTTCTGCTCAAGTTACTGTCATCTGACCTCCAGCAGGTCACCCACTTGTTACGGCAAACCTCCCAGACGCTAACTCAGGTTATAAATGACCACAATGTGCTTATGTTTGCACTTCCTATTGTGTTTGTCTCTAAGAAGAAACTGTATTGCTCTATTAAAAGAAAATGGCTTTGCACTAAGGGGTTATTCTACCACATTCGTCTTCAGATGAATTATTTTTATCAGAGTAATAAATGATTTCAAAAGCTTAAGGGATTGCGAATGAGCAATTATTATCAATCTCTGACTGATTTCTGCTTTCATAGATCTGGACTTATAATAAAATAAAACTCTGACTCTAAGAATGCTTGGAGATTTGATGCTTTGGTTAATTTAATTTATGGTTACATAAAAGCCAATCTAAATGTTTATTTCAGTTACTGTTGTTGAAAATCCGTCTACAATATGATGGTTGAAAAAATGTAGAGAGATGCCTTTTTTGAAATAAAATCTGGCTAATTCCATTTCTCTAATAAGTTTATGGAACTGAATATAAGGTGCTTTAAAGACTTCTGTCATAGAAAGAGAATACATTTTGGGATGTCTGTTCAGCTCAAAATCACCTCCCTAAACTGTCGTTCTCTGGAGAGCTCACCATGTGTGTGTAAAATAATCCTGTCTTCGGCCACAGTGGAGACGGCACCTGGTCCCAGGGGAGCCAGTCAGAACATTTTATCTGGGAATTTGAGACTAGGAGTAATACCAAGAGGGCAGTTTCTCCCAGTGGCTGAAATGATAACATGCAGACCTGGGACCTGAGCTGAGTCTAGCCATTTTCTCTACAGCAAGTGTACTAAGGGATAGAGAGGTCTGGCCTGTCAAGGAACAGGATTGAAATCAAGAGCATGTTCTCCCTAGGTGCCCACGGGCCTCCCATGCCCGGCACTGGCCTTTCCTGAGGTCCAGTTGCATTTCTGTCATTAGCTTCAACGGTTCTTCCCTTTAATCTTATGGGAAACTCCTCATTTCTGCTTAAGCTGGCTAGTGTTACTTCCATCCCAAATAAATTCACACTTCTAGTCCCTGAAGCCACCATGCTGACCACCAGTCCCCTGGTCTGACCTTGGTGTGGTCCTCCTTCCCTGTCCTCTGCGATGTCCTGGTCCAGCCCATCCCCCATCATCCAGCCATGAAACTGATGCTACCTTCCATGTCTCCTGCTGCCCCACAGCCAAGGAGACAGCAGGACCTGGGCATCCCTCCTTGCTCAGCCTCTCCCTATGCCAACTTAAAAAAAAAAAAAAGAAAAACACCTTTTTAGTTTGGCTGCTTGCACATTCATATGCGGTTGTAAGAAATACTGCAGAGAGATCTCATATAACTTTCACCCAACTTCCCCAACGGTAGCGTAACTACAGCATAATGCAATATCACACCACCAGAAAAATGATGCCGATACACGGAGAGACAAAGGAAGACAGCCCTGTGATGGCAGAGGCAGAGACTGAAGGGGTGCTGCCATCAGTCGGGGAACCTGGAGCTTCCAGAAGCTTAAAAAGGCTGTTCCTCTTCCCTAGAGCTTTCAGAGGGAGCCGGCCCTGTCGACACCTTGACTTCAGACTTTTGCCCCAAACACTTTGATAGAATAAACTTTTGCTTTTCTAAGTCACCCATTTTGGAGTAATTTGTTACAGTAGTCTTGGGAAACTAATACTAACCTTTTTGAGATTTCATCACTTGTGAAATGCGTTTGCGTGTGTGTGTATGTGTTTAGTTATATGTAAATTTATCGCATATGTGGATACATGTGACCACCACCATAGTGAAAATACAGAAAAATTTCACTATGATGATCCCTTGTGCTACCTTGGAAGATGATCTCTGACAATCAGTAATCTGTACTCCACCTCTGTAATTTCCTCCCTTCAAGAGTGCCATATAAATGAAATGAGACAGCATGTGACCTTTCAGGGTTGGCTCTCCCCATTCAGCATAATTCCCGTGAGATCCTTCCAAGTCGTTTGTTGCATGCATTAATAGTTTGAGGTCTTGTCATTGCTGAGTAGTACTCCATGGTATGGAGGTATGGCAGGTTTTTTGTTTTTGAGCCAGCACATCACTCTGTCACCCAGTCTGAAGTGCAATGGGACAATCTTGGCTCACTGCAACCGGAACCTCCTGAGCTCAAGCCATCCTCCTGCCTCAGCCTCATGAGTAGCTGGGACCCCAGGCACATGCCACCACACCTGGCTGATTTCTGTATTTTCTGTAGAGATAGGGGTTTTCCATGTTGCCCAGGCTGTCTTGAACTCCTGAGCTCAAGTGATCCTGGCTTCAAGTGATCTTCCCATCTTGGCCTCCCAAGGTGCTAGGATTACAGGTGTGAGCCACCACACCCAGCCTTACCACAGTTTTTTAACCATACACAGTGATGGATTCTTTTGATTGTCTCCAGTTTTTGGCTATTACAAATGAATCTATAATGAATACTGATGAACAAGTTTTTGTATGAATGGAAAAATATTTCTCTGGGTTAAATGTCCAAGAGTACAACTGCTGGGTTGTATGGTAAGTTCACGCTTGTTTTTTTTTTTTTTTTGTGTAAACATTACCCTCCCCAGAATGTAAACTCAAGAAAGACAGGGAGGTCTGTTTTGTTCACAGCTGTATCTCTTTTTTTTTTTTTTTTTTTTTTCACACTTGGTTTTATAAGAAACGACTCATCTTCTTTTCCAGAGGGGCTGTACCATTTCACATTCCCACTGGTCACGCATGAGTGACCCAGCTTCCCATCCTTGTCAACATTTGGTGTGGTTGTTATTTTTATGTTAGCCACTCTGGGAGGTGTGTCTTCCATCCCATTCCGGTTTTATTTTACATTTTTCTGGCAGATGATGTTGGCCAGCATTTCATGTACTTATTTGCCATTTGTATATCATCACTGTAAGAGTTCTTCATGTATTCTAGATGCAATTCTTTCGTCAAACACGTGGTTTGCAAATATTTTCTCCTGTTCTATAGCTTGTCTCTTCAATCTCTTAATGTGGTCTCTCAGAGAGCAGACGTCTTTAACTATGATGAGGCCCAATTGATCAATTTCCCCTGTTATGGATGATGATTTGGTGTCAAGTCTAAGAACTCTGACAGCTCTAGATTTCAAAGATTCTCTTCTTGGGTTTTTTCAAAAGTTTATAGTTCTATGTTTCACATTTAAGTCCATGATCCATTTTGAGATAATTGTATATGGTGTGAGGTTTAGGTCAGAGTTCATTTTTGTTTTTTTTGTTTTTGGATTTCAATAACCATAGACAGTAGGCCTGTGCTAATTTTAAATAATTGATTCCTATCAGTTGATGGTTCTATTTCTGCTTTTGTTTTGTTTTTGCATATTGCTCCCATAGGAGTCCTATGCTAAAGAATGAGAGGGGAGGAAGGAAAAAAAGAAGCGATTGGCAGATCAGGGTTAAGGCATTCTTGGATCAAATGCACATAACACAACACAACATTCAAATCCTAGTTCCCGCCTCACCCCACCTACAGCACTCTGAGGATAAAGTGAAGGTATGTGTGAGAAACTGTTTATAACTGTGAAACCCATAAAGCAGGCTTGGGTTATGGTTTCGATGTAAGTCCTGCCATGTGGGTGGCTTGTGTTAGAATGGAATCCCCCTGGGCAATTGACAATCTCTTGTATTTATAAAGCATATTTATCTTATAGTGCTTTCACATACAGGCTGCCTTTTACCCTCATAAGTATTTATTCATTTTCAGTCAAAAATATTGAGCCTATATTTACTAAATATATTTTATAAATATATTAAATAAATATATTTAATAATAAATATATTAAATGTTTAATAAATATAGGCTCGATATTTTATTTATTAAATCAGTCTATTAAATAAATCAGCATTCATTGAACTTTTTTTTATGTTTATAGTGACAATAAAAGGGAGACTAGACACAGAGAGTGATGTAAAAGCATAGCTGTTAACACAAAGTAATCAAAATGTGATCTGTCATTCTTTAACAATGATTTTTATGTGACCGCATACACTGAGCCTCAAGGCAAGCCAGTCTCAAGTACAGCTGGGCTGGCTGCACAAGCAGGTGCCCCTCGAGGGGAGCCCTAACCTGGGTGAATTCTTTGCAGCCCAGCTCTGGTTTCCAGAAAACTAGTTTTGTTATTACACGGACAGTGGGTGTCTTTCAAAGACAGACACAAGTTAACTAGACTCATAAAAACTGACGTATAAATCCTGAGGCTAATTTATCCATCAATAGGAGAGAAGTGATTATTGATGGGACAGAATGGCGTGGGTGTGACATGACTCAGGGAACACTTTCTTTTTCTATAGGATGGTTGCCAAGGCAGCTGGATGATGACACTGCTTGGTGCACAAAGAATTGAAAGAAGGTTGACCTTGGGATGTTCCTCTCATCCTAGGGGGTGTGCGCCAAGGATGCTTGACTGCACAAACCCCGAGTCAAGCTTCCCTCAGCACCAGAGAGCTAGAAGATCCCTGCTGATGTTTCTGTCCAGGTTTCCGTGCCTGCCTAGCACCGTTCCGTCTCCAACATGGCCCAGTTCAATTGATTGGGTTTCTGTTGATTCATTTAAAATCCGCTTCTGCCTTGCTTCCCCAACCTCACTGCCAGCTGGAATCTGATGTGCTCCCAAACCCTTCATCCTCGTTTTCTGAGAAATCCCCTAAGTTTGCTGCCTCAGTGATGAATAGTGTCCAGGGTGTGGGTTTTACCAGGACTACTCCAGGCGCTTGGAAATTCACATCCGTGCAGCTCCGGCTTCTGGGTATCAATGCACACACTGGGTTCCTACAGAGGCTGGCATAGGCTCTCTAAAGTGAAAAATGGAGATTTGGGGGGAAGAAAGCTGTTCTAAAAAATAATAACAGTACTGTTTTATGGTTTTGGTTTGTTGTTTTTTTTATTGTTGTTGTTTGGTTTGGTTTTATACTGCATGGGTGGATCTCTAGTAATTCCTCCCAATCCCTCATTCTGCAGCAGCTGCTCATCAGCAAGATGAGGTAGATGGCTGCAGAGCAGTGCAGAGACCCAGGCAGACACAGCAGGGCCTGCCCGCCTGTTCCGGCAGCAGCCAGCAGGTTACCCAGAGCACGCTTCCTTGTGTATGTTGGATCATTCTGGTTCTGATGAGCTGAAGAATACCTGCAATCATCTCCAAATCCCAATGGGTTCTTGCAAGGCTTCAAAGCACAAGGACACCCACATCTGAGTAGCTATCACTGCTCCCAAGGGCAGGCATTCAGGGGCACTGCCGGCATGAAACTGCATTAAGAAGAAAGCAGTTTCAAACTCTCACAAGCCTCTAATTTCATTTAGCGTTCACAATCACCTTACAGGGCAGATAACAGTATCTGTCCCACATGAGAGATGAAGGCACCGGTGATGAAATAAAGGCTGCCCAAGGTCACTCTGGAGCTGAGACCGGGACCAGGCCTGTCTCCAAGGCCAGCGTGCCCTTGGTGTGCCTGACCTGGATGTGAAGGGCATAGGAGCAAACAGGATTTGCTGTGTCTGTGAAGCCACCCTGGTGCTCGGGGGGAGGAGAAGGGAGCATGGAGCTCGTGAACAGCATAAAAAGTCCGAGTCTTTGCAAAATTATCGAACTTGTGGAATTTGCACAGCCTTCAACAAATATGTGTTTAGATCTTGCCCCTCTTCTGCTAACAGAGTCCTGAGAAAACTAAACATGGGGTGGGGATTCCACAAGGGCATGGAGGATGCCTGCAAGGCTTCCAGGAGAGGGGCCTCTACCTCCTTGTGTTCTTGGCGCCTGGTAGGGACTCTGTGGAAACGTTGTCACTCTCACTTGCTCCTGGAGAGATTTTAGGATTTTGGACTGAGGAGCTGCCCTCAGCAGACCCGCTGGCTGGGCAGGAGCCTTCCTGGGATGGCTGTGGGCTGAAGGCTGCCCTCTGCTCCGGTGCCAGCTTCTAGCCAAATACTGGCTGATGGGGACTGTGTTCCCAAAGCCATTGATGAACGGTGACCCAGAAGCTGGTCACTGAACTTCCTTACTGTCAAACATGGTATCAGAAAGAGATTTTGAAGAATATCTGTTCCACAATGTGGCTGCCAGGGTTCAGTGCCGGAGGGGTGATATGTCAGGACCAGGTCTTGTTTTCAGAGACTCTCAGGATGGGGAAGGTGGAGCTGGTTCTTTTGACAAGGGGCATCCACTCTGCCAGCCTCCCGCCCCACGTGGCTGCCTCTCTCCTCCAGCCATGCCTTGAATATATTCTTATCTGAATGTAGTATGACATTGGTGGCTACAAAATGGTAACTGTTTTCTAATTCTTTCATTTCTTTTCTGTTTATTGCCTGAATTGTTGTGTAAAGAAGATCTGCCCCCAACATCACTATTTTTTTGGTATTATTTTGGGTTTGTGAACACTTTTTAAAAAATGCAACGTGTTAGAGTCCGTTTTTAGAACACTGAAGCCATTCCAAATGTTGCCCATTGGAGGCCTTTTAAGTCTGCTAATGTCATACGCCTTGCCTAGTCTTTGGCTCCACCCTTCTTTCTGATACTAGAAGGCATTTCAGGCTGACCTCATATTTTCTGTGCTCCAGACCTGGAATCACCATTTTCCCCTTGGGTTGAGAAACCAAATCAAGGTCTGGTTTCTAAACACCGTTCTCCACCAATGTGACTGGGCACAGTGGCTCACTCCTGTGATCCAAACGCTTTGGGAGTCCGAGGTAGGAGGATCTTGAACCCAGGAGTTCAAGACAAGCCTGGGAAACACAGTGAACTCCCATCTCTACAAAAAAAATTTTTTTTAATTAGCCGGGTGTGGTGGTGGTGTGCGTCTGCAGTTGGGAGGCTGAGGTGGAAGCATCACTTCAGCCCAGGAATTCAAAGCTTCAAAGCTGCAGTGAGCTGTGATAGCACCCCTGCACTCCAGCAGAGTGAGAACCTGTCTTGAAAAAAAAAGACAGAAAGACGAAAGGAAAGAAGGAAGGAAGGAAGGAAGAAGGGAGGGAGGAAGGAAGGAAGGAAGGAAGAAGGGAGGGAGGGAGGAAGAAAGGGAGGGAGGAAGGAAGGAAGAGAGGAAGGGAGGGAGGGAAAGAAAGAGAGAGGGAGAGGGAGAAAGGGAGGAGGAGGGAGGGAGGGAGGAAAGGAAGAAAAAAGAAAGAAAGAAAGAGAAAGAAAGAAGAAAGAAAGAAAGAAAAGAAAGGAAGGAAGGAAGGAAGGAACGAGACAGAAATAAAGAGCAAGAAAGAAAAGAAAGAAAGAGAAAGAAAGGAAGGAAGGAGACAGAAAGAAAGAACAAACCAAAGTTTGGGAGCCAAGTGTGCTCATTGCTGCTATTGTGTCACTGTTGCTTCCTTTCAATGCGCAGAGACATGAAAGACAGGTTTTTAAATTAAAATCATGAGTTCATGTGATGATGCCTTTGCCTCCTACCTCCAATCCCACACCAACAGATTTTTCTTCACATTCTCACACCTCATATACATTTATCTCCCTTCTCCCACTGTGAGGACCTGGGTTTTCAATATCTACATATTTCTTCAGTGCCCAGTCCTACAAACCCAAAAAAATAGTTTTTAGTTACTACACCAGTGTCACTGCTGAAAGGAAACCTCTTAAGTAAATTTCAACATTTCTTTGAAGCTCTTCTGTCCTTAAAATCGATCCCACTGGAAGGTGCCCAGTCAGAGTACACTTTTCAAAAGTCACTTGAATTAATTGTTATTTTCCTTTGTGGTTATAATATCAATTTTCTATATAGTTAGGACTCTATTTTTTTGTTTTTTTATGTTTTTTGTTTTGAGATGGAGTCTCACTCTGTCACCCAGGCTGGAGTGCAATGGCGTCATCTTGTCTCACCGCAACCTCTGCCTCCCGGGTTCAAGCAATTCTCCCTGCCTCAGCCTCCCCAGTAGCTGAAATGACAGGTGTCTGACACCACGCCCAGCTAATTTTTGTATTTTTTAGTAGACACAGAGTTTCACCATGTTGACTGGGCTGGTCCTGAACTTCTGACCTCAGGTGATTCACCCACCTAGGCTTCCCAAACTGCTGGGATTACAGGTGTGAGCCACTGTGCCTGGTTGGCTCATCTGTTTTTGTTTGTAATCAATTTTATTTGATTCCAATAACAAAAGCCAAGGAAAATAGAATAGTGTCACCTTATATAAAGCATGTACAGAGCACCATGGCAATGGAAAATAGTACTCAAGATAAAGTGCAAATTCCAATTTCAATTAAAGGGAAGATGTTTCTCAAGAGATATAGTGATATGAAATTAACTGGACTTAGAAGATGTTGGTACTTTGATCTTCCTTCACTGTTTTTTTGAGCCATCTTCAGAGAGCTAGGAAGACTTAAATAGGACCAGGTGAGGCAGTTTATGCCTCTAATCCCAAGACTTTGGAAGACTGTGGAGTGTGGATTGCTTGAGCCCAAGAATTCAACAGCAGTTTGGGCAATAGAGTGAGACCCCATCTCTACAAAAATTTTTTTAAAAATTAGCTGGTTGTGGTCACACACCCGTGGTCCCAGCTACTCAGGAGGCTGATGTGGGAAGGTCACTTGAGCCTGGGAAGTTGCTGCAGTGAGCCGTGATCGTGCCACTGTGCCCCAACCTGGATGACAGAGCAAGACCCTGTTCCAAAAACAACCAACTAACAAAAAAATAGTCACACAATCAATAAGGGCAAAGGTGAACCCTGAGATATAATCACGGATCAACCAAGAAAAAATATTACCTGCTGAAAGAACACAAAGGCACCTGGTGATTTCAGTAGCTTAACAAAACGAAAAAAGATTAAAACCCCGTATCCATTGGACAGTCAGACTTGCCAGGCGTTTTTGACTGGCAAACAGAGTAGAAGTGACAGATGAGCCGGCGCCATGGTGAAGATGACCCGCTATGAAACGCTGAGGTTCTGGCCATTTCTCCCTGAGCTCATTTGTCATTCCACCGTTTCTGCTGGGGACTCCACTGCTGTTTGATTCAAAAACTGTTCTGGCCAGAGTGTGGCCGCTTCGTTGCTACTTTAAATCTTTAGTTTCCCTGCTTGTGATGCATCATGTTAATTAAATTTTTGATTCCTGTGGGATTCACAAATTTCATGATTTAAAAACTTTGTGTAATTTCTTTAATTGGGATTCAAATAATGCTGACCTCCCTGAGGAGTTTCTCTATGTGAAGCTGAACTAGTAATGCAATTAAAATGTCAGATGAGAGTGAACTATACTTTTCTGCCTTGATAAATAGCTGAATACTTGCACACTGTGAATCCAAATATGCTCCCCCGTGTTTCTTCTTAAATTTACCTAGCAAGGCCTCTATTCATCATCCTGTGTTTCCCTGGAAACCATTGATAAGATTTCAAAACACTTCAAAACAATATAAGCCTTCTCCAGAGATGTTTCCTCGGTTGCTGAGGAAACCTGTCTCTCTTATTTTGGTTCCGGGAGTGGAAGGAATGAAGATTCCTATGCCAGGAGCAAAATCATATCTAAAAATTGTGGAAGACAAGATCCTCCCTAAATGGGAGGATCCTCAGGTGCTTCTGTCCTGCACCCGCTGGATTTTGTCCCCTGCCCTCCTGTTGGGATCCCTTATGCTGCAGGGTGAGGGACTACCAGATCCCTCCCCTGGGGGCCCAGCCCTCACTCATGACCTCCTCCAGCCCAGCTGGAGATGGAAACTTTTGGAAAATGTACAGGCGATGCAGTGTGTGTTAGTTGCAATGCAGTGTGGCGCTGCGAGTCTGCGTCTGTCTCTGTCTCTGTCTCTCTTCTCAGTTTCTTATTGTTATCCCAATAATTAATGGAAACCAAGCCTGCAAAACCGGGCCCCACCCTCTCCTGCCCCAGCCCACCTCCCTGGTTGTGGGAAAAGTCCTGGGGTGGAGACAAGGAGCGGCTGGGCTAATGCCACAGGGAGGAAATGAAAGCCGGTCTGGAGAGGGAAAGCCTCAAAAGAAAGAACTAAATTAAAGCCTCTCCCTTCCCCTCCAGCCAGGGGTCAGCTCCTCCAAGTCCCCAGGCAACAGAAGTGAATGTAGCTGCTGAGGTCAGCATCTGGTCAGATGGTACAGCAGGGGCCCTGGGAACTGCGCGGGGCCAGGACCACTGAAAAGCCGCCCCACAGGCCAGGGACGGGCAGGATGAGGACGGAGATGGGGATGGGAACAGGGAATTGGAGAGGCGAGGTGGGGAGAGCTGTGTGAAGACCCAGCTGGCCATGTGCATGCAGGAATGGGCACGTGGCCAGGGAAGCGGTGGGACTTCTGAGATCGCAGTGTCCATCCACACTGGCGGGAGGCTCCCTGGGGAGGAGGGGCAGGTGCAGAGGAGGGTGCTCCTGGGATGAGCCCAGGAGGAAGGTCCAGGAGTCAGAGGTCTCACTCTGTATGTAGCTCAGGGTGAGGAGGCTTTTCACGTGACTCCCCTTCTTAGAGAAAGCACCAAGATTTTCAGGAAACTAAAACTGTGTAGCTCAGCTCCATTGGCCTAAAGAGTTGGATGTGGCATCAGGCATAATGCTTGATTCCCCCAAGTCTTCTCTTAGAAGAGACAGGGACTTGGGCCAGCATCAGGACTCTCACTGCCTGGGAGGGTAACAGAGGCCTTTGGGAGCCTGCCTGCTGTGAGGCACATAACGATGACCAGGACGTGGCTACGTCCCGGGGAGAGTCCTGCCCAGAGTAGGTGTGGAGGGGGTGGTGGGCAGGGCCCATCAGAAATGTCTAGATAACGCGAGGCAGGGGTCTGAAGGGGAGCATGTCCACTGGGGGTGGGGATGTGTCATGTGGGAGGCAGCATTAAACTATGCCTGAAATTGTATCGAATGTTTCTTACAAATGAGAAGGAAGAAAGACCCTCCAGGGACAGCATGGTGGGGAAAGCGGAGTGCTCAGCTGTCTGCAGATCAGTGTCTATGAAGGTGGAAGCCACAGGGTGGGCCCGAGCAGGTTCGAGGAGCCTGCAGTCACTGTTGATAGGCAGGGGAGCACAGAAACCAGGCAGGGGCATGACAGCTGCTAAATGTGCCTCTCTTGGAAAACGTGAAGTATCTTCCTTCTCCCAGAGAATGGAGATAAAGGCGGGATTTTGAGGAAAGGCAGGCAGGTGAAGGAGGATTGTCTGGGTCCATGGCTTTCTGCAAATCAGATGTCACCGTGGGACAGTAGGTGGGTCTGTAAGATGCACAGTGTGTGGGTGCAAGGTGGATGCAAGATGTAGGTGCAACGTGGATGCAAGGTGTGGGTGCAAGGTGGATGTCTTAGGCTACACCTGACACCCACATTCCTTTTATTTGAGATGACACCTTGCCAGGCAAGCAGGCAGCTGCCCCTTCTGCAAGGAGGACAGGACATTTTGCTCCACAGAGAGAAACTCGTTGACACCACTTCAGATTCCCTCTTGCTTCCTCACAATGCCAGTTCTGGGATCCTCTCTCACTCCTGCATCATCAGTTCCTGGGTAGTTTCCATTAGCAAATGCACTAAAACCAAACAAACACACAAACACACATCCTGACCTGGTTCACTCTGCTGCCTTCACTTTCTTCCCCCTCTGCAGCTCAGCTGCTTGGAGGAGCTGCCTCTGCCTCTCCTGCACCTGCCCTCCTCCTGTCTCATAATCTCCCTTTCTTTGCTCGGTTGGGCGTCGTGTACCGGGCTGGATTAACCACAGTCCTTGCTTCCTGACATGCCCTTACCGCTGATCCATGGATGGTGCACATTTGGATTTTTACTTGTTTATTTTTAAACACCAGAAAAGTCACCACCCAAAACAAAAGCTCTTACTTTGACAACGACCTTCCTGTATCCAGATGGCTCTTCTTAGACCCTCCAGCATTCCTCCATCCCAGACTAATCATTGCCCAAGTCCTGGCTTTCACTGACCTGATTTCTGTCTTCTTTATTTATTTGTTTATTTATTTGAGATGGAGTCTCACTCTTGTCACCCAGGCTGGAGTGCAGTGGTGCAATCTCTGCCCACAGCAACCTCTGCCTCCTTGTTCAAGCGATTCTCCTGCTTCAGCCTCCCGAGTAGCTGGGACTACAAGCGCAAGCCACCGTGCCCGGCTAATTTTTTGTATTTTTAGTAGAGACGGGGTTCCATGCCCGTCTAATTTTTTGTATTTTTTAAAGTAGAAATGGGGTTTCACCATGTTAGCCAGGATGGTCTTATTCTCCTGACTTCGTGATCTGCCTGCCTAGGCCTCCCAGAGTGCTGGGATTACATGCGTGAGCCCCCGCCCTGGCCCCGCTTTCCTTTCTATACAGTTTTATTGCTTGTACTTATGCCAATGAAGAGTTCATTTGTCCGCTTGTCTTTTGACTGAGGAGTGACGTTGTTTCCATGTTTTTGCTGAAACCAGCAGGGCTGCAATGAGCCTCCTTGTGAATGTTTCTGATTGTATGTGACTGATATCTCCTGGGTTTGTTTCTCTTCTTTTAAAATTACTTTATCCGGAACTGCTTTCAATGCACACATGTCTGTTTTCCAGAACAGTGTGTATCTCAGCGTTTCCCCCATCTCTCCTGAGCTTTCTGCCATCACTGTTAAGTGGTCACATCCTCCGTCGTACAGATGTCGCCATTGACCTGGTGGCCTCCCTACTGCAGGGCTCATGGCCAATGCAATGATTCCACCAGAAGTGTCCTGATAACATGACTTCCTTCGTCTTCAGATTTGTTTTTCCTTTCTTCCTATGTCATCGCAGATCACTGAAAACGAGAGTAAGTGAAGTCAGTGGCCAAAAGGAAATCTTCCAGCCACCTTCACTGCATATGCCTTATATTCATCCATTCTCACACTGGTACGAAGAAATACCCGAGACTGGGATATTTACAAAGTTTAATTGACCCACAGTTCTGAATTCCGGGCAAGGCCTCAGGAAACTTACAATCATGGGCAGAAGACGAAGGGGAAGCAAGGCACCTTCTTCAGAGAGCAGCAGGACGGAGTGAGTGCGAGCAGGGGAAATGCCAGGCCATTGGAAGCCATTGGAAACCATTGGATCTCATGAGACTCACCCACTATCACGAGAACAGCATGGGGGAAACTGCCTCCGTGACTCAATTGCTTCCACCTGGTCTCATCATTGATATTTAAGGATTAGGAATTATAATTCAAGGTGAGATTTGGGTTGGGATGCAGAGCCAAACCTTATCATGCCTTTAAAAGTTCTCTCTTTGGCATATTCATATAGATTTACAAACGACTGATTATCACTGATTATCAATCGAAAGATGCTTCTTTGGCTTTCTAGAAGGGATTGGAAGAGTTCAGGATTTCTCCCACAATAATAGATGTCAGGTGAGAGAGAAGGAAACAACATAACGGAAAACATACAAAATAAAAATTTTCTATCCTTGCTTGGAGGCAAGGAGCAGAGCTATCAATGTTCCAGCTATTTGTTGCTAAGGAACACAATTCCCCAAAACTTACAGGAGAAAAACAACAATCATTTTATTATTCGCATGGATTTTTTGAATTTGGGAATTTGGGCAGGGTACCCTAGAGTTGACTCATCTCTGCTCTCTGTTCCACAGTGTAAAAAACTTGAATGACTGCAACCTTCTAGAAGCTTCTTCACTCACATTTCTGGTGCCTGAGCTCAGCTGGAACTGCTGATCAGAGTGTTTCCACATGGCTTCCCATGTGGTGTGGGCTTCCTCAGAGCATGGCAGCTTCAGAGACATTGGACTTTTTACAAGGCAGTCGGGACTTCAAGAGCAAATGCCCTAGTGAACAAGGCAGAAACCACATGGGCTTTTAGCCCTGGCTTCAGAAGCCACGCAGCATCACATTTGGCCTGGAGGACTCTAAAGACAATGCTGGCAGTCACATTCTTGCGAGGCATGAGAGCTGGATCCAGCACCTCTAACTCAGCCATGTGTGGAGAAGGGCCGGCCGCTGAGATGCAAAATTGCTAAGTGGTCCATGGTTCGTTTTCTTCTAACGTCCTCACCAACTGTCACTGGGACTTGGCAACTCCTCCTTAAGATCAAAGGGATTGGAATTCACTTAGAATCCATTCTATTGAGAAAGACGACAGTCTTTAACTGTGATAAAATCATACTTGAGATCCACTGGCTCTTTGGTTGGAGAGAAGAAAACCACATGGGCAGCTGGCAGAGGGGAAGTCAGAGGAATGGAGTGGTGTCTAGAGAGCCCCAGTACAGCCATGGGCTCAGCAGCCGGGTAGAAATAGTGGTCTCCTAATTGCAAAAACAGGAATGCTACTAGAAAAATAAAATAAAAATATGATGTGAATGCTTAGTTAGAGAACACTATCTTTGGGCTGCTTGTTTCAAGGTGTGTGTATTTCTCCCTTGGGGACTTTTCTGAGAGGTGTCTGGGATCCCAGGCTGGTGTAGGGGGCAAAATTCCACCTTAACAGTGTTCCAACATCATCATTATTCCCAGGGGGATTTCCTAAACGGTTGGACATCATTGCTGTGGTGGTCACATATCTAGCTTGGGCCTGTCCCCGGCCACTATCACAAGAAAGTTAGTGTCTAAGGTTGGAATTCCCCTCAGATCAATGAAGGACAAGAACCAGTTAAAAATTCACCAGAGTCCTACATGCATCCTTGATCAAGACCTGAGGCTTGAGGGAGTTTCTCTGGGAGGAAAACAGAAATAAAACCATTTGAGAGTCCTCCCCAGTCCCCGGGCGGCTGTTCAAGTCTTTCTTTCCTACCCAATTCCTAGACATATTCCACAAAGAGAGATACTTGGATTGCTAAAATGATTTTTCATGTTTGTAAAAGGTCTTTTGGAAGAACACGCCTTTGGCAGCACATGGTTTATTCCTTTCTGAAGGTTCCAACCTTTCTGCTTTCTGCTGCTGCTTAGACAGAAGTGGGGCTCCAGTGGGTGGGGTTCCCTGTCCTCATACCATGATTCAGACGGGTCTGACAGGCCTGTATGTCTTGTCTGTATGGCAGATGGACTGACTGTACCAAAGACACATTTGCTGAGAGACTTTGGAGCTTCCTGGGAAGTAACTCATCCTAAGGGGAAGGAGGATGGAAGAGCACACGAGAGTCCCTAGTGAGTGAGCCAGGTGAGGATCAAGGCTCATTCTGATTCTGGGCAGCATCTACCCGGCAAACTGCTCTGTGGCCCAGCCCACACAGACTCACATCTGTGCCTTAGGAAGAGGATTATGAAATAAACAAGTGAAGAAAAGTGATTAAGAATGAACAGATTCACTGTGTCACTCAACTTTCCTTCTGCAGTGCTGACTGTGGAGGGGAAAGCTTGTTGAATGTGAGGCCCTGCAGGCAGTTCCATGGAGGTATCGTGGTGATTTCTGCAGCTCTCTTGCAGCGCTGGTGGCTTCGAAGGCGTTGATCTTGACGTGGCAGCAGACATTTCAGCATGGAGCTGGAATCCAGGTAGCACTTGGATCTTACACCTCCCTGTAGCCTGTAATGTGGGACAATTCCTGGAAGTAGTATATGGAATGACTTCTGCATCAAACAGTCCAAAGGGCTTGATGGGAAGGGCAAGGCCGGGACCAGACCAGATGGGACCTCCCGACGGGGAGGCCTGACCAGGAGTCAGGGCACTAATTCACGAAGAATCCCCAGAGCTGCTAAATGAGCAACCAGTTTACCAACTAACACATATATGTCTCATTTCTCAGCTATCAAGTTCACAAAGATATTTCAAATTTACAATCCCAAGGGAGAGCTAAAACCAGGAGGTGAAAAGTTCATGGGAAACTTTATAATGGATGGATCAGGCTGACAATGCCTGATTCCTCTCATTTTTCTTAATGTCACCAAAGGTGGGACCCCAGACATCCTGTGCCTCTTGACTCTTGGCAGTAAGTTTTTAGCATCACCTGTAAAGTATTATTGTCCATAATTTGAACAACCTGAGCCTAATTAAGCCTCTAGATCTAACTATCTGTTTATAGGAAATATGATGGTTGGAAGACAGCCTTAAATGATTCCTCGGCAATTCAACCAGCCCAATGCAAAAGTGAGACATTCTGTAAGATAAATGACCTGGAAAATGAGCTAGTTGTTTCCAACAAAGAGCTGGCCTGGAGAAACCAGAGGAAGAGTTGGAGCTGTTAAGATCACAGGAGAATTAAGAGACATATGGTGAAACCCCGTCTCTACTAAAACTACAAAAAATTAGCTGGGCATGGTGGCGCGTGCCTGTAATCCCAGCTACTCAGGAGGCTGAGGCAGGAGAATTGCCTGAACCCAGGAGGCGGAGGTTGCGGTGAGCCGAGATCGCGCCATTGCACTCCAGCCTGGGCAACAAGAGCGAAACTCCGACTCAAAAAAAAAAAAGAGACATATCAGCTAAGAGCAATAAATCGAGCTAATAAAGACACTTTTGAGACAATCGGGAAACATTGAAGATAGATTGGTTATTAGATAATATTAAGGAATGATTAATCTTTTGGATATAAGAATGGCGTTGTGTGTGCGTCTAAGCATTCATTATTTATTTGTTAGAGATAAACACTGGAGTATTTTTGAGTGAAGTGATATGACATCTGGAATTTGTTGTACATGCTCCAGAAAAAAAAAATCCACAACAGTTTTGGGAGGGCAGATACAACACGAAGAATAGAATATGGGTAATTGGAATGAGTGATGGGCACTAGGGGTTCATTATACTATTATCTATATTTTTGTGTGTGCTTGAATTTTTTTTTTTTTTGAGACAGAGTCTCTCTCTGTTGCCTAGGCTGGAGGGCAGTGGTGTGACCTCGGCTCACTGCAGCCACCACCTCCTGGGTTCACAATTCTTGTGCCTCAGCCTATAGAGTAGCTGGGATCATAGGTGCATGCCACCATGCCTGGCTAATTTTTGTACTTTTAGTAGTGTCAGGGTTTCCCCATGTTGGACAAGCTGGCCTTGAACTCCTGACCTTAGGTGATCCACCCATCTCGTCCTCCCAAAGTGCTGGGATTACAGGCATGAGCCAAAGTGTCCGGCTATGAAATAGTTTATATTAAAAAATTGTTTTAAAATGCCACCCTGGATTAGCAAAGATGTGGAAAGACCTGTATTAGTTCGTTTTTATGCTGTTGATAAAGACATACCCAAGAATTGACTCACAGTTCCACATGGCTGGGGAGGCCTCACAATCATGGCAGAAGGTGAAAGTCTCATCTCATATGGCGGTGGACAAGAGAAAGAATGAAAGCCAAGCGACAGGGGTTTCCTTTTATAAAAACATCAGATCTTGTGAGACTTATTCACTACCATAAGAACAGTATGGGGGAAATCACCCCTATGATTCAGTTATCTCCCACCAGGTCCCTCCCACAACACATGGGAATTATGGGAGCTAGAATTCTAGATGAGATTTGGGTGGGGACACAGAGCCAAACTATATCAGGATGTGTCTTCTGTCAGGCTCCCCTATAGCAGATGTTGAGAAGCAGATTATGTGTGGTCCAACAAGACACTCCCCAAAAGAGACTGGTGGGGGAAGGGAAATGGCACCAGGGATGGGGGTTTGGGGACACTATCCAACAAAGTCCCCTGAAGGGTAACAAATGTGGTTTGGCTGTGTCCTCACCCAAACCTGATCTTGAATTTTAATCCCTACATGTTGAGGGAGGGATCTGATGGGAGGTGATTGGATCATGGGGGTGGTTTCCCCCATGCTGGTTTCATGATGGTGGGGGAGTTCCCACAAGATTCTCATGGTTTAAAAGTGGCCGTTTCCCTTCTATTCTCTCTGTCTCCTACCACCATGTGAAAAAGGTCCTTCTTTCCCCTCTGCTTTCCACCATGATTGTAAGTTTCCTGAGGCCTCTCCAGGCATGCAAAACTATGAGTTACTTAAACCTCTTTGGTTAATAAATTATCAATGCAGTACCAGGTAGAATCATTATAGCAGTGTGAAAACAGGCTAATACAAACTTTGGTTGGACCCCACAGGAGAACTCCAGACGAAGGGAAGCTCACCACTTTAGAGTTGCCTCAGTCAGGGGTAAAGAGTGTTTATTTTAAAATTATACTCATGGAGTGTACACATGACAACCACATTAGGACGTCAATTCACTGGTCCATTGTTTTCCCTAGGTGAGGGATGTATTTTAAATTTTCATCTTTATACTTTTGCAGATTCTCAACGAGTGTATATTGTAATTGAAGAAAAATGATGAAAGATACATGGTATAGATTTTTAAAATTTAATGGAACACCCAGCATGCTGAGAGCACGGCTGGCTCAGGATGCCAATGTCAAGCATGGACATGGATGCTAGATTAGAAAGAAGGTGCTGGAAACATGCACTGGTTTGTGGGTGGATCCCAATGCCTTTGATGTAAATGGGGCTCACAAGGAGAGAAGCAGATTTTAAGAGAAAAAAGATAGCTCTCTTTGGATGTAGCTAGTTGAAAATGCCTGTGAGTCTTCAAAACTACAAAGAGACATCACTTCACACCCACTAGAATGGCTAGAACCAAAGTGAGATAATAACAAGTGCTGACAAAAATGTGGAGAAATTCAGCCCATATACACTGTTGGTGGAAATAGAAAACAGCACAGCGGCTATGGAAAACGGTGTGGCAGTCCCACATAAACCAAAGATAGAATTAGCATATGATTCGGCTGTTCCATTTCTGGATATACATTCTAAAGAAAAGAATGCAGAGTCTCCCAAGTTCATAGCAGCATTACTCACAATAACCAAAAGGCAGAAGTAACTCAATATCTGTTGACAGATGAATGGATAAACAAATGCAGAATATATTAATACATACAGTGCAATGTTACTCACCCTTATAAAGGAAGGGGGCATTAATACACACTATGCCATGCATGAATCTCAAAAACATTAAATGTTAGGCTAAGTGAAAGATGCTAGTCACAAAAGACCACATATTATATGATTCCATTTATATGAAATGTCCAGAACATTTCTATAGAGGCAGAAAACAGATTAGTGTTTGCTGGGAGAGTAGAGTTCAATAGCAAAAGCTTATGGGGTTTCTTCTGGAGGTGATGAAAATATTCTAAAATTGTAGTGGTAGTTGCATATATTTGTGGATGTACTAAAAATCATTCCATTGTATTCTTTTAATGGATGAATTATGCAACATGTGAACAATAAACTATTAAAAATATACAAAATGACACATATAAAACTCGGAGTCTTTCAGAAAGTGATGCAAATTCAGGATTGAAGTGAGTGTGACTCAAATATCAATCAAAGACTTATAAAGGTTTCATTTGTACCTATCTCTTTGGAGACAGGAGTCTTTCTTAATACCCGTGCTTTGTGATGCACTTTTGGTGAATTAAATTTGAATTGTTCACTTTTTTGATAATTAATTATGCACGGAACCAACTGCATTAGTAAAGACTCAAACTGCTGGCATGCGCATGGTGGCAGTCAGCTGCCTACCAGAGGCTGCCAGTTGCTGGAGCCGTTCTACAGGCGGAAGAGGATCCAGAAGAAATGCCCATCATTCAGCATTGTTCCAGGTTCCACCAGCCACACGTGTGTGCAGAGAAACTGCCTTGTTCTCTGCCCATTTGGATAATCTGCTGTGATATACACACACACACATCACACATACACATACACATTCACATACACATTCACACACTCACATGCACACATTCACATACACACACACAAGCACACACATGCACACACTCTCACATATACACACACACACATCACACATACACATACACATTCACATACACATTCACACACACACATGCACACATTCACATACACACACACAAGCACACACATGCACACACTCACATATACACACACATCACACATACACATACACATTCACATACACATTCACACACACACATGCACACATTCACATACACACACACCACACACACTCATACACTTATACATTCATGTACACATACCACAAATATACACTCATACCGTCATACACACACATTCACATACACACAGCACACACATATATACGCTCACACACATACACACACAAACACACATACACATTCACACATACACTCATAAACACACCCACATGCACACATACACACATTCACACACACACACACACACACTCACAAGCTAACTGAACTAGGGGATGATAGTTGCCGCAAGCTGACCGATCAGATTCTCTTTCCTGGAATCTTTAAATTTGTGGACACTACTACTGTCAGGGTCAGAGCAGGAATATCCTGTTGACTTGGACGGTAGGCCACCATTTGAGGAAGGCCACGTGGGACCACCTGCAAATGTGTGGGCTGGTCAATAGCAGGGAACAATGAAAGAGATGGTTTGTTCATGATGGCTTTCCAGTTCCCTGTTCAGTCTTTCCCGAGTCCTGACCATGTTTCTTGCCTTTAGGCTGCAGAAGTTACCTTTGTCTACATTGTAAGGCTCTTTTGACTCACCTGCTTGCCTGGGCTTCTTTCTAGAAACCAAGTGTGATGTGAAATAGATATTTGGTCTTCCCCACTGTTTCCTGACACACAACTCCCTTGGATTCCCTGGAGCAATAAGAGTGTCTTTTGTATGCTAATGAGATGACCAGTGGCTGGCATCCCCTAGGTGGCTTCAGGATGGGAGCTGGTCACAGGAAACACCAAAGTGTGACTGAAGGGTTGGGACTTTCAGCCTCACCCTGCCCTCTCCCTGCAACCTCCAGGGAGGGGAGAGAGGCTGAAGGTGGAGTTGATCACCAGTGCCAATGATTCAGCAATCATACCTATGAGAGGAAGTCTCCATTAAAACCCAAAAGGGCTGAGCTTCCTGATAGCTGAACAGGTGGAGGTTCCTAAAATGTGGCGAGCCTGTGGAGGGCCTGGAAGCTCGGCTCCTGTTCCCCCATCCCTTGCTCTATGCATCTCTTCACTGGTATTCTTTGTCGTATCCCTTATAATACAGTCATGTGCCACATAATGAGGGACTGCATGTGTAACAGTGGTGTCCTAAGATTCTAATACTGTGTTTTTACTGTACCTTGTCTGTGTTTTGATATGTTTAGATACACACCAGTTACCATTGTGCCTGCAGTGCTCGGTACACTAACATGCTGCACAGGCTTGTGGCCTAGGAGTAGCAGGTCATACCATATAGCCTAGGTGTGTAGTAAGCCATACAATCTGTTTGTGTGAGTACACTCTATTATGTTTGCATGATGACAAAATCACCTAATGACACATTTCTCGGAATGCACTGCAGTTGTAAAGCAACACATGACTGCATACCAGTGCCTGTGTTTCCCTGAGTTCTGTGAGCTGCTATAGCAAAGTAATTGAACCAGAGGAAGGAATCGTGGGAACCTCAATTTATAGTCCGTAGGTCAAGAAGCACAGCCACAACCTGTGCTTGGAACGGGCATCTGAAGTGGGGGTGGGAAGGGCAGGCAGGCTTGTGGGACTGAGACTTCAACTTGTGAGCTCTCCCTGGCAAGAGTGTTAGAATTGAATTGCATTCGGGACACCCAGCTGGCGTCCACTGCAGAATTGGTTGCTGGTGGAGAGAAATCTGCACACATTTTGATGACCGGGGCTCACAGAAATATTCTGTGCTGGCTGTGCTATGGCGGGTACAGAGCAGGGGAAATGGAGTCTGCTTTTTCCTCTATCCTCTCACCAAGTGATTCATGATTGAGACTGAGATGCTAATGGTGTGACTGACACATTTCAAGAAGACCGTATTTGTCTGTAAGCCACATGTAGAACAGCCAGGAGAAGAGGGTGGGAATGACAAGGGGAGAGAACAGAACCTGCATCACCCAGCAATTCTGTCCCTAAGGATTTACCCTAGAAAGATGGAAGCATCTGTCCAGACGAAGACTTATCCGTGAACATACACAGCAGCTTTGCTCCTGACAGCCTCTACACAGAAACATTTCAAATGGCAAATGTAATCAGCAGGGAAACAGATCAATTGTAGTATATCCATGCCGAAAGACATCACGCCTCAATACAAAGCAGGAAACTACTGACACGTGGGAAATGTGGATAAAACTTTAAAACTTCCTTATGAGCAAAAATAATAATTTCTTTTACACGAAATTTTAGAATAATAATACTTAGCTATATTACAAGAGACTGATCAGTGGTTCCCTGGGGCTGGAGTTGGGGAATAAGATTAATTGCAGGGAGCCAAGAGGAACCTTCCAGGAGTGATAAAATTATTATTCCTTGTGGCTGGAAGCAAGGATCCAACTTTACTATTTCAAATAATAATAATAATAATAATAATAATTTGCCAGTCTAGAAGTTTTTACTAAATGAACAAGGCAGAAAGGAAGTCTTGACAAAAATAGGATCAGTGGTTTTCAGCCAGTATGAGGAATATCTAAGGGAAGAGGCGACTATTACTCCTGACATGGTCTTACTTCTTCAGCAGTTACCTTTGCAGGAAAAAAAAAGGAAAAATAAAAAAGAAACATAAACCAATAAACAAGAATAGGAAAGGAAACAGGTTCCTATAGACCTGAAAGACTTGAAGAAAATGAATTCCTTAGGA